>NC_141902.1:14318611-14627083 GCF_057802395.1 Ceratotherium simum simum | reverse complement strand
AAGCACTTGGGCTGCTATGTGGAAAATGATTTCAGGGAAAAAGTAGATGAGGGGAGAGCAGTCAAGAGGCCATTGTCCAGGAAGCGGGCAGGGAGGTGATGGTGGCTCAGAGCAGCAAGGAGGTAAGTAGACAAACAGTGGAGGAGACAAGCAGAAAATTTCAGATATAGGAAGTAGGTAGAATGAACACAATATGGATGTTTTATCTAATCCATTATATCGTCCAAATTAAAACTAAAATTGTATGAACCTTGAAATAAATTCCACCATTTATGTTCTACATCCAAAGCGAGGTTTGCAAACTCAAATGTATTCAGGAGCCAGAGAGATAATGTAAATGAGTGAGGCTAGATAAGTATAAAAAATAGGAAGTGGTGGGATCTATAATATGCTTATTTTTCTTTTTTAAAAAAATTGAGATATCACAAGGAAAAAAAATTTGTAATTATTTGAGGTGATGGATATTAACTAGACTCGTGGTAATCCTTTCCCAATATACACATATATCAAATCACTATATTGTATACCTTAAACTAATACAATGTTATATGTCAATTATATTGCCATACAACTGGAAAAAGTTTATGAAATCTACAAAAAATTGAAATATAATTCACATACCATAAAAATCACCATTTTAAAGTGCACAATTCAGTGGTTTTTAGTATATTCATAGGTTGTGCAATCATTACCCCATCTAATTCCAGAACATTTTCATCATCCGAAAAGAAAAATCTCATAGCCATTAGTAGTCACTTTCCATTTCCTCTTCCCCACCACCCCTGATAACACTCATTTACTTTCTGTTATGGATTTGCCTATTGTGGACCTTTTTCTTTTTTTTTTGAGGGAAGATTGGCCCTGAGCTAACATCTGTTGCCAATCTTCCATTTTTCCTTTTTTCTCCCCAAAGCCCCAGTAGATAGTTGTATGTCATAGTTGTACATCTTTCTAGTTGCTCTATGTGGGACAGTGCCTCAGCATGGCTTGATGAGCAATGCATAGGTCTGAGCCCAGGATCCGAACTGGCGAACCCCAGGCCGCCGAAGCAGAGTGCACGAACTTAACTGCTACGCCACCGGGCCAGCCCCTATTGTGGACTTTTGATACAGATGGGAACATACAATACATGGCTTTTTGTGACTAGCTTCTTTCCTTAGCATAATGTTTTCAAAGTTCATCCACACTGTAGCATGTATCAGAATTCCATTCCTTTCTATTGCTGAATAACATTCTGCTGTATGGATATACCACAGAAGTAATATATCATTTTTTTAATACATTCATCAATTGACGGACATATGCATTGTTACCATTTTTTGGCTATTAAGAATATGCTGCTATGAACTTTCGTGTATACATTTTTAGATGAACGTATGTTCTCTTTTTTGGTGAGGAAGATTAGTCCTGAGCTAACATCTGTTGCCAATCCTCCTCTTTTTGCTGAGGAACATTGGCCCTGAGCTAACATCTGTCCCTGTCTTCTTCTATTTTACGTGGGATGCCTGCCACGGCATGGCTTGATAAGCAGTGCATAGGTCTGCAGCTGGGGTCCAAACCCGCAAACTCCGGGCAACCAAAGCGCAGCGTGTGAACTTAACCACTACACCACCAGGCCGGCCCCTTAACATATGTTCTTAATTCTCTTGGGTATATACTTAGGAGTGGAATTGCTGGGTCATATGGTAACATATGGTTTAATTGTTTGAAGAACTGCCAAACTTATCCAGCTGTACTATTTTACATCCCCATCAGCAATGTATGAGAGTTCCAATTTCTCCATATTCTCACCAACACTTGTTATTGTCCCTCAACTGGATTACAGCCATCCTTGTGAGTATGAAGTAGTAACTCACTGTGGTTTTGATGTGCATTTCCCTAATGACTATTGATGTTGAGCATCTTTTCATGCATTTCTTGTATATCTTCTTTGGAAAAATGCCTTTGCCCATTTTTTAATTGAGTTGTCTTTTTATTGTTGAGTTGTATGCATTCTTTATATATTCTGGATATTAGACCATTATCAGATATGTAATTTGCAAATAGTTTTTCCCATTCACTGGGTTGTCTTTTTACTTTCTTGACAGTGTTCTTTGAAGCACAAAAGTTTTTAATTTTGATGAAGTCCAATTATGTGTTTTTTCTTTGGTTGCTTGTGCTTTAGGTGTCATTTAGGTTTCTTAAGGTATCCAAATTAAATTTCTTAAAGTATTGTTGATGGCCATATAAAACACAGCTGCTGCAAGTTTGTGACCTATGATCTTAAGACTTAATAGGTATTTTTACATGCGAGTATAATCAAAAGTCAATGCACTAATTTGGAAAACAGAGATTTTTAGAACCTTCCTTTGCAGATGGTGTAAAAAAAAAAAAGATTATTTCTGCTAAATTTGAATACGGTTTGCCATCTACAATGTGGAAAACTTCCCACTTGTCTTCAAAGCCAATCTTCATCCCAAATATTTTGAAATGCAGTAAAATACTTAGGCAGTCACTAAATTACTTAAGGTGCTACTATCCTCTCCCTTTACTTTCTACCAAGACCTCCAATCTCATCCCTATTCCTTGATAAGCTCAGAGGAGCTCTGTGAAACACAGGGTCCAACTGTGATGATGATGGTGGTAGAGGGGGGAGATATTCCTATTAATGCTAGAAATATATTACTGGTTAAAAATAGCCTATTGAAAGTTTTCTGGGAAATTAACATTTATAACAGTAATTCTGTGAGAAAATGAGTTCTAGATTCCCTGGAAGTAATTTTTTAACATAACACTTGTATACTTGAGGACTATCTATATATAAATTTCATAGACTCACTAACACAATTATGATGTACCTATAGAAAACTAGTTTTCTAAAAATTTTGAAAACATTTTAGATAAGGTGCTAATTTTTATTCTTTACATAAAGCCAGATGAGCAGTGTAATCAAACCATACCCCACAGACATATCTGCAGCTGAATTTCTTTGCTCATCTTCCTTCAGTTTTTCTTGTTTCTCTTTCATTTTTTGTTCTTGCTCCTTAAGTTTTTCCTCCTTCCTTTTACGAATTCTGAAAGTTAAAATAAAATATTATAGTCTATCTGATGCAAAAATACTTTTAACTTTTAGCATCTTGCCTTTAATCATCAAATTGTGGAAAGTGCTCCAAACGTCATCACAAAACCATAATGTAGCAATCCATTCACAACCTCTTAGTAAAGCCATCAAACATCAGTGTGAACCAATGTTAGGTTATTGGTTACGTGAAATATGGTTTTAGATACAAAGAAATAAACAGCTTTCATTAGCAAAACTGACTAGGATTATCTCTTACCTAGCAGCTGCTTCTTCCCTCTCTTTTCGATGTTGTTCTGCTTTTAACTCTCGGAACTCCTGCTTTGCCTGTCGTAATATATCAACATAATCTTCAATGAAATCCCTAGTAGAAACTAGGGTCAGTAGTTTCCCACAGAGAGCATGAAGTATCTTCATTTTTTCTCCTGTCAAAAATAATTTCTATATTATCAATGACAAAAAAGGAACTGTGTTTGAAAAATTTTAATTTGTGGCTCAATGTGAAAATGCTTAATAAAGAACAGGAAAAAGTCTCTCAAGATCAAACATGCCAGTGGCATGTCTTCAGCAAAAAGCAACTTGGACTCCAAGTTAACAGTTATATGATACACAAGGCATCTCAAATACTAATGACTACCTTGTATACTACTTAAGTTAGACATGAAAAATTTTTTAATTACAAAGAATTATTTTTCAAGTTTTAATTTTATGCTTATGTATAAAGTTCAGATCAAAACTAAATTATAATCACATGAATTTTTTAAAAAATGGCAATAAGCAAATTGTTACTCTGATAAGACTGCACAAAACCACCACCATAAATTATAAAAACTATATGAATGTAAGGAATTAAGGTACCTACTCTTTTACTATATGTTCTCTTAATTGAGCATATTAAACTCTATATTTGTACATTATAATTTTTTATTTAAAAAAGGAAGTGAAAAATAGCGTCATCTTAACTTTATGTGCTGTTTCTCATACCTCAAACGCTTACTCAAGTGAATGTTAGAATTTAGCAGCTACAGCTTAAACCTCTAATACGCTAATAAATAAAAGTGAAAGCTAGCTAATTCTCACTTCTCCTCCTAAACATAGTAGATGTAGTAGACTAACCACAAATTTTTAAAATAACAGAAAATCCAAATGGAAAAGAAAAGAAAATCATAAATAATGAAAGCTAATATGAATAACAATAGTAGTTTCAATTTAGGTCACAACTGTATTCCAACAAACTTTTTTTTAAAGATTGCTTTTTTTCTTTCTCTTTTAAAATTGATTATCATCTAAGACTTCTCATCAGCTACCTAGTTTTCTGGGCATGTATGAGGCATAAGAGGGTAGGAAGTAGGCAGGTTATACAAATTCCAACTTGCCAAGTTTACCTGGTGTCAAATCATACACTGAAGTGCTTGACAGTTTCTTCACTAGACTGGGATTGCTCAAACGAAGCTCCATACAGGCATCATCTGTAGCATCAAATCCTCCCCGTTTTTGATATCTGTACTTTGCATTTGCTGATGTTACATCAGCACCTGAAGCTAAGATGTGCAGTCTGAGGATTTCAGAAAGAGTGCAGCTATCAAGATCCAAGCTTTTCAAACTGCAGCCTATAGTTGTTAAAAATGAAATAGTCATTTAGAATTTAAAGAATAAATCCTCAGCAATGTAAAATGTACCTTTATAAAATTAAAAATAAAAAGCCAATCAAAAAAATAAAACCCACACATACCCTGGTGCAACTGCGGCCATGCAGCTGCCAAAGATGCAACTGCAGACAGTGCAGATTTTGTGGGGTCTGCATCTTCATCCAAAGCCTCTGTTAAATCTTTAAGGAAATAAATACTTTATTCTAGTGCAAATCACAGCGTGAATATTTGGGATTAATGCCCTTTTAAAATGATGAAAGAAACAGCAAACAGCTTAACATTCAGGAAGCTCAAAAGAACCAAACACTAGGTACAACAAGCATCATTCACTTTCTGCCTAGTCTCCACCTAAAACTATAAATCCTAAGACATGCACTATACACCATATTTTCCTTACTTAACAAAGAGAAGACAAGTTCCAAGTTACCAACAAGATGCACATACGCATTCCAAAAAAATGGTAAAATGCACTTTAGAATTAAAAACAAATCTCCTTGCTCAATATAACTTTAGAAAAGTCTACTTTGAAAATCAGAATCTATTTGAATATAACTAGTCTTTCATAAGTATTATAAGATTGAATCATAACAAAGTATAGGTTGTAATCATCACAAAACCAGCACAGAAAAGAGCTAAAAGAATTTAAAGACAGCACTGCTGTCACTTAACCATTGATTTCTCCTCTTCATTTAAATTTCCTGTTTTTATTTTGAAAACTCTCCGATCCAAGAAACAATAGAAAGATTTCCCTGTACTTTCTAAGTAAATTGCTTTAGCCTTGAAAACAGTGCTTAGCTTACAAATAGGACTAAAGAGCAAATCTACTGGCACAAATGTATTTAAAGCATTAGTATATACAATTATTCCTAATTATAATACATAGATGACAAAAAAACTAAAGTGTCAACTATGAAAAAACTTTAAGCTTACAAAATCCCTTCTGTGATATCATAGTACAGTGGACACAGCTTCAGTCTAAGAGTCAGATAACGTATCTCCTAGTCTTAGCTCCTCCAGTCCCTAGTTCCTGCTTATGTAGCCTTTAGACAAGTCACTTAATCAGCTTCATTTTTCTTAAAGGGGTGAGTCTAGATCAGCAGTTTTCAAATTCTTCAAATATTTCTTGGGAGCCAAATACAAAAGAGATAAAAGATGCCCTTGTTAAAGGGGATGGGGTATGGGAATGACAATCCTGTCCCTTCATCTTTCCAACTGTCCTGCAGTGGCACTGAGAAATCCCTGTACAACTTGTAGGGCTCCGTGGATTAGAGGTGGAAAACCACTGGGCTGAACCGGTTCTGTGGTTCCTTAACCTTCCATTAGGATTCCCTTCCCAAAATGCACAAGCTGACTAAATGAACCTTAGAGAACAGAACTGCTGTCCTTCACCAAAGGAAAAAGGCAGCTCTGGGATCATGTCTGATTACAATCATTGACAATTTCATGGCATTTAAAGTATAAACAATACCACATAGAAGCTATCTGACTAAACTTTGTATACATGCAGAAGTTATTCCTACCAAGCCACGAATCTAGCCCAAATGACAGACATTATATTCTTCTTCACCAGGGAAATACTAGACCTAAAACTTCCTCAATTTTCATTTTACATATAAAGCCAAACAAAAAAATTAATAACAGTCCTAGTTACAGAGGTATAAAAGTGTATTGGCTCTTTTCCATGGCAGCAATCACCATGTTCAACCTACTTTATCTATAGTAAGTTATAATTTTCTAGGACAAAGGCTTAGGAATTGGACAACCAACAAAATGACAGTTTGCTTTTAATTGTGTTAAACTAACAGGTTAAAATGTATATTCCTGGGGGCCGGGCCGGTGGCGCAGCGGTTAAGTGCACGCACTCCGCTTCGGCGGCCCAGGGTTCATAGGTTCAGATCCCGGGCGCGTACTGACACACCGCTTGTCAAGCCATGCTGTGGCAGTGTCCCATATAAAGTAGAGGAAGGTGGGCACGATGTTAGCTCAGGGCCAATCTTCCTCAGCAAAAAGAGGAGGATCGGCATTGGATGTTAGTTCAGGGCTGATCTTCCTCACACTCACACACACACACACACAAAAAAAAGTATATTCCTAAACTCAATTATCTACCAAGTGATACTCTCAAGAAACTGTAAATATCACTGTAGAATTTGCTTAGAGACGCTCACTTGTCTGTGGATATCATATCAAGAGAATATGGCTGAACTTTGTATTTTATGACTATCTGAAACAGTACATTTGTCATTATAGTAATCTAGAATTAGGTACATACAATTCCAACACTAAACAATGATATCAGCAAAAACACAAAACTATTTTATATAAGTAGGATGGTCTTGTTGCCATACTTTGAAGGGCTTTTAAGTTCATGATGAAGAGAGGAAATGATATTTTTAACATAAGATTTTAAAAATTGCTCGTCAAAATTTCCAAGAGTTGATATAAAAGCAGGGAGACCAAAGACCAAAGAAATTAGATCTTCTTGAAGACAGATAATTTTATAGGCAATGCTAGGGAAACAAATATTCAAATTTTCAACTTCTTTGCCATATTATGAGGCAATGTAGCACAGCCATTATGAGGCTGTAGACCACACTGCCTGAGTTTGTATCCCATCATCTTCTTATTAGCCATGTGTCTTTGGGCAAGTTAATTAAACTCCTTAAGTCTAAGTTTCTTTATATGTAAAAGGCAGAAAATAATTATATCTACCTCATAAGGGTGGTATGACGATTAAATGAAACGATGCATATATATAATGTCTTGCATCACTTATTAGCTATTCGATCTTCAGTAAATAACCTCACTGAACCTCAATTTCCTCATCACCAAGATAAAGTCATGCTTTTCTCTTCTGCCCAACTTTCCTCTTTCCAGAAATAGCAGAAAACACCTTACTAATAAGACCAGCTAAGGAGGAAGTAAAAGAATATACAATCCCATCTGACTATTCAATTGCTTCTAGGAAGACTGTGGAAAAGCTTTTTTGCTACTGAGATGGGAGAACATGTGAAAACACGTGAAACAGATAATAACGGTCTAGGACCCTTACTGAAACTGAAATAACCATGTAAAATGTGGCCAATAATAATAGGGAAGTGAGAGACGGGTGATATATTCCCAAGTATGGTTTTTTTCCCCTCCCTAACATTTAAATAAATATCTTCAAAAGGGGCATTGAAACCTTTATTTAACGGCCAGTACTTATTCAGAGGTAGACCTTATATTTACACATATAGACAGTCCCATTTAGAAGTAGAGCTATGAAAATTACAGGTCAAACAAATCACGAACAGGAAATATAATGGCAATACAAAAAACAACAGTCGCATATATTTCCCCTTTATGCTAGCTGATTTTCCAACACAATTTTCTTGTCACCCCACTTTTGGTCATCAGGACTTCCAAAACTACAAAATTCTTCTGCTTCAAATCCTGAATTAAATTCAGCTTTATGTCTTGTATTAAGGTCAGAACTTGGTCTACAACCCTGTGATGTTACTGGTTATTAAGACAACCTAATGGCTAAAAGAATGAATATTTGCTACATTGTCTGTCTTAGATAATCCATCTTTAGTGCTGGTACTTGTCATCTCAGAAAACCTTTAGATGTTTTATAAATGGATTTACCCTCCGTCTTCCCTTTAGTAGAGTCTCATTTAACTAAGTCATCTGAGATGACAATGGGGACTACATTATAAAATGGCCTTCATAAGGAATCTATGATGTTAGCACTCTAGAGAATGCTCAAGCTAGAGAATATATTTTGCTTGAACTCAGGCTGTAAAATCAAAAGGCAACCAACATCGGATGGATACTCATCATCATCCTGCTGCTTCAGGGACCAGGAATAAAGAAAAATGAGCTCAAATTATCTAAGGCCAACAATACTATCTGAATGGAGGAATGTCTCATCTTTTTGTACCAAGATTCTGCTATCAAGATGTCTCCCAATAGCTAATTCTTATTGTGAATTTTTATGCAATATACTGAAGTATTTTTTAATAAAGCTTCTGATCCTAAATCTCATATGTGGCAAAGTTCACAGAGAGTATTACTCAGGAAGCCAAATCAATCTCTTAATATAAATGCTTAACAATTCTTCTGATTGAGATAAATCCTAAACAAAATAGTGAACATACTCTGTTTTAAAAATAAAAAAAGAGTTTCCCCAAGAATTATTCCTACATTAATATGTACCACACACTGACTCATATTAGATATTTAAGTGCATAGAATTTAAAGGGTAAAATTCCTAGTTCAAACTAATTAATGAAACAAAAAAATTAAATTTTACTTAACTCTGATCTAAAAACTATCAGATCTGAAATGAAATCAGCAGTAGTATTTTCAATTTAAATTATTAATAACAATAATTAAATATTTCCTTTGGTGGGGGCAAAAAATCAGTGCTATTTAGCAGAATCTCTTGGAATTACAGATACTGGTCAATGAAATTTGTAATGCTCCTAAATCATAGAAGAAATCTAAAGGAATAAAAAGCAAGATACATTGAGGAAAAAATATTTTTAAGATCATCAGAAGCAGGATACATTAAAACAAAGTCTTTATAAAACAAGTGATAACATGTTAGTATATGACTCAAGAATCAGGTAACTTGAACAACTATATTTTATAACTGTAAAAGCCAAGTTAATTTTAAAATAACCTTCAAAAATTAGTTTCACTACAAAGCTACTATCAATCATCAATAATACTGAATTCTGACCTTTGGTGTCAGCATCAGTTATTTGCTCTTTGGCTACTTCCTCTTCTTCTTCAGCTATCGCCTGGAAGATGGCAGTCAGGAAGAAAAAAAGCAATTCACATAGTGGGCCTTCACTGTCATTTCCTACAAGAGCTTCCTCTAACACTTCTGTGAATAAAATGTTTAAAATAAATTTAAAGTTCTGTTCATGTACTTAAAAAACAACTCCATTGGAATAATAAACATTTTAATCAACAATAGCCTGTGTAACTATTTTCTTAAGTGCCCATTTATCAAAGTAGAGCCAAGTATTACCCAAGGCAAAATCAAAAAACAATTTAAAATGATTAAATACAATAAAATCATAAGCCAGAATCACCACATTCAAGAAAGCCAAATTAGCCTCAGTAGATCAATATAATATTTCATGTAAGTTTAAATTTGAGGTGCAAATTAAGGCACACATTAAAAATTATAATTTTATTCTAATTTGAATAACAATGCAAAGATTTGTTATTGTTGTCCCACTGTTCTTAAGAGCTATGTGGGACATTACTGTTTACCAAATAGTGCAGAGGAGGGGTAATCATCAGCGTTAGGTGTAATCCTAATATTGGGTCCAAGTCATAAAAGTGTCTTATCTAATTCATCTTACCTAAACTTCTTACCTAAACCAGCATTGTTTAGACCTTCTTGATCTGTAAGGCACAATGATTCATGCCTCACCTAGCTCATAAAGAGAAATTGAGGGAATGTGAAAGCCCTCCTGAAGAATACACTCTTATTAAAATAAGAGTGGCATTATAATTCTGTCTTTGAGAGTCTTTACTTGGATCTTAAGATAATTATTTCGCTATTTGACAGCTAAAACTCCAAAATAGGACCCCGCCTTCTTCATACTAATTTAGCTCTTATAAATGATGTATACAGAGTAAAAGTATGTAAGTACAGAGGCAAAACAGAATCACAAATTAAAGGTAGGTGATAACTTGTCTCCAAATATGGCTAACAATTCCTTCCCTCCCTGCACTTACATCCCATGCCACCTTCAAGAAGTGGAGTCTATTCCTTCACTCCCTTCAATACCAGCAGGCCTGACCACTGGAATAGGGCAGACTTTAAGAAGGCTAGCGGTTTCTATTTCTTGCCTTTTAGAGCCCTCAGCAGCCACATAAGAAGGGCAGGCTACTCTGATGGAGTGGGATGCCACGTGGAGGGGCACTGAGGCACTAGGCATGTGTGTGAAGAAGCCATCTTGAACATCTAGCCAGGTAAGCCTTCAGATGACTCCAGTCCCAGCCACTGTCTGACTGTAACCACATGAGAGACCCCAAGGGAGGACTTCACAGCTAGGTCCAGTGACTCCACGGAACTTTGAGAGATAATTTGTTTTTTTAAGTCACTAATTTTAGGATGAACTATAACACAGCAATAGCACTTGCCTAGGGTTACTCCCTCAGGAAACTCATCTTGAAGATCAAAAAGTTCCCCAAATGCATTAAGGAATTCCAAAACCATCAGAGCATCACCGAAGATTTCAGGAGGTAGTCTAGTTTTCACTGGAGTTGGTTCTGGAAGTTCCTGCAAGATTAAACAATTTATATAACTACTTGAGTCAAGTATAGGAAATTTTAAAAGGTAGGTATGATACAGTCTTTACCTAATAAGAATTATTTCATGTAGACTAGTGGTTCTCAACCCTGGATTTTTATCACAATCACCTTTAGAACTTTTAAAATTATACATGTCCTGGCCTTATTCCAACTTTACTAAAACACAGTCTCTAGGGACCTTTTCCTCACCAAACTAAGAACATAACTTTAGGCTGAAGTGTATTTCTGGCTGCATTTCCTAGTTAAGAGGGACTTTTAACCTAGATTCTAAGGTCAAGGCATTAGCTGTGCCAATATTACCTTCAATGTCAGAACTCCTCAGGGTATGGAACAAAATTAATCCACCATCTGCTGATTTAAAAATGGTTGCTTATAAACTGAAATCAGTGAGTTTGGTTTGGATACTTTGGTCATTTCTGGATGTGGGCAGAGTCTTTACCTAGTAATCAAGGTAAATGCATGCCTGGCCCCAGCAGTTATTGGATTATCAAGGATCACACAAATGACCAATTATTTCCCCAGAATAAGAATCATTATTAGGGCTTGTTATAAAATACTAACAGTGCTACCTCAGAATTCTAAATACAGCATTTGTTTCATTGGCTATTTCTTCCTAGTTAAATATGAAGAGGCCACTGTTAAAAAAAGATTTCATCTGCAAAGCCATATAGGGCACACGGAAGAACATGGGTGTGTGAAACATCACACAACATGCTTATACCTTAAGATCATCACATTCCATATCTTCTCTGGGTTTATTCCACTGTTTTAAGTATTCCATATATTTTCGCTTTTCTTCACGTAATTTCTCTCTTTCCTAAAACAAAAGGTTAATAAAAATTCTTATAATTTATAAGGCAGCATCAGCATCACTGGGAAACTTGTAAGAAATACACATACTTGGGCCCTACCCTAGACAAACTGAACCATGAACTCTAGGGTTGGGATCCAGCAACCGATGTTTTAATAAGCCCTTCTGGTGATTTTGATGCACACTCAAGTGTCAGAACACTGATCAAAACAATGCCTATCTCACAGAACAGCTATAAAGATGGAAAATGTCCGACACATAGCAGCTCCTGGATAAATATTAATTCAATCTGACCCTGCCTGTAGCAGCTCTCTGCCTACTTCAAATCAATTAGATCCTGACAGAGTAGGTAACAAATTATTAGAGTACCTAAATAAAACCTCCCCTTATATCTGTAATACATTTGTTATTTTCAAGATTCATTTAAACCTGACTAACAGCCTAGGGACACAGAGAGAGCAGTAAGTAAAAGCAATAGTAGAATAGTTAGTTGGTGGACTTCTCTTTCCTTTAATCCAGGCCATTTCTCTTGCATACTTGGTCTTTTGCAACTCTTACTTCTTGCTTCTGCTATATAAAAATGCAAGATAAATACTGACCCTAAAAAGTTTCTAATAAAGTAGAGTGTAAGTAAAACATTTTATTATAATTATTTCCCAATAGGTATGTTTAACATGTTAATATTATTCTCTTCCTTTGAAATTTAGGAACACCGAAGGTAAACAGATAGGCACTTACCAAATTTTCAACATAAAACTAGATAGTTACAGAACTTATTACCTGTGCTTTGAGTAGTCTGACAAAATAAGTCACTCCCCTCCACCCCAATAATTCTTGTAGGATGTAATAAGACGAGTATTCTCATTCACTATTGCTAAGAATGTAAATAAGCACATCATGTTTGGCAAACAAATACCTATGTACGTGTATAGAAAATTTTTTAAATGTTCTTACCCTTCAACTTATCATCCTACTTCTACAAATTTATCCAGGGACATAATCCAAAAACAGAAAAGACTTTTATTCACAAATCTGAACAGAGTATCATTATTTATGAGCAAAAATTGTAAAGCACTTACGTATAAGTATTTTATTAAGTAGTATGCATCGCTAAAAATTCCACCTTACTTAGTTAATTTAATAACATGAAGGAATGTTTATAATAATGTTAAACAATAAAAAAGTATACAAAATTATAAATGCTGGATCTCTTTTTTTAAGGCTTAGAATAAAAACTAGAAATAATTAGTCCAAGTGTTAACAATGCTCTCTCGAAATGTTACCATTTAGATTACCAGTGCTTTTTGTGCTCTACATTTTCTGGAGGGAACATGTATTAGACATCTCCACCTCCACCACAATGGCCTATCTGAAATAATTTAAGAAACTACAGGGAATTTAAACAAGCAGAATGTGTAACATGATCTCCTAAGGCTACTTGTGACTATCCCAGAAAACCAATGATAATGACTGGCTTTGGAGGAAACCAGCTACATAATTCTCTAACGATTATCTACCACTAAAGATTATAACCCAAGCTTTGCTAAAATACCCTATTATCACAGATACTTTATTCTTCAAAGAGAATAAGAATATGGTAATAATTCTTGATAGTCACAGATCTTATTGTATTTTTCTAACTATGTATTTTATTTTTGAAATTTTATGTATACCATCTTCTCGAAATTTGGAAGTCTAGATAATGAAGAAAATCAACTTCAGAATTGCACTTTAGAAGAGGTTTTGCAGTGTAAAGTCATGTATATATATATGTTGAACCTTAAATTATTCATTACATTTTCCAAAGCAAAAGGGAGATAAACCAAGACTGTTTATCAGTGCTCTATGCACAACTACAAATGTGAATGAAAGTGGTAACAGCGTTTGAAAATTAACTATGAATTTAAATTTGTAAAGCACTATTTACTACATGTAGAGAGCAGAGCTAATATATCAAATGAATACCTTTTCTCTTTCTATTTTAAGTCTCTCTTTTTCTTCTTTCTTCTTCAATCTCTCCTCTTCAACAATTTTCTTCAATTCTTCCTTCTTTTTCTCTTTATCTTCCTTTTCTTTTTTCTTTGCTTCTAGGGCATCTGCTTTTTCTCTTTTTAATTTAGCCTTTTCAAAGGCTGTGGGGAAGATCAAATTTAGAACTATACACAGATAGAAAATAACACATTTTTTATGTAACAAAAGAATCCCTGAAATACTTTAAGGTAGAGTGAGATCAGCAGACTCACAGGTTGTAAATTCCTGGAGGGAGCCAGCAGGTGATTAAAATGGGAAAGCAAGTTCGTTAGGTTTAAGAACTACTGCCCCGGGACAAACACACACCTGCCTCTGAAAGCCCTGCTGCCCCAGCTGTGGTCCTAAGACCAGCAGCAAGGCATCACTCAGTTGGAAATGCAGAATCTCTTCTCCCACCAGACCTATTAATTTAGAATCTTCATTTTAATAAGATTCTCAAGTGACTCATAATATAGTCAAGTGTGGGAAGTAATGTTTTATCAGGCTGCGAGAATCAAACAAAATAGCCCAAAACAGCTTGTAAACCCTAGAAACTCAACTTGTGCTTAATCTAGCATACGGTCAGCTTAACAGGGGATGTGCTATACCTTCAAGTATTGTTTAAGAGATGAGCAGAGGTCTCATTTATCATAAAAATCAATAGATACCTGAGGGGAAAAACCATTTATGCTTAAAAAAAAATAAACCAGAAATATGCCATTTTAGAAACATCTCCTACCCAGGCACAGAGAACTAGTCTTTCCTGTCCCTAAACAGTTTTTGGAGAGAATGTTAAGACTTACCCAGTGACTTCATTTCTTCTTGTCTCAAAAGTTTCTCTCTTTCTTTAGTAGCTTTGTTCCTATAACCTGCAATAGTCTGTTTATTAGCAACGCTGTCCTCCTAAAAAGCAAACCAAGAAACTAAAGTTGTAGAACCACAACTTTACGCAACACAAGATCTGCCCCGTTCTTCCAGTAAGAATAAAAACCAAAAAATTTAAGCCCTCATCAACTACACTTTCTTTCTTTCTTTATTTCCCCCAAAGCCCCAGTAGATAGTTGTATGTCATAGCTGCACATCCTTCTAGTTGCTGTATGTGGGACGCGGCCTCAGCATGGCCGGAGAAGCAGTGCATCAGTGCGCACCCGGGATCCGAACCCGGGCCACCAGCATCGGAGCGCACTCACTTAACCGCTAAGCCACGGGGCCGGCCCAACTACACTTTCTTTATACTAAAATTAAGTTTTATTCTAAAGCATAACTGAACTTTTAATAACTCTATGCATGGTAACATACAGAATATGAGTTAATTCTACAAATTACTACAAAAACCTCTCAAGAAAAACGACTGGTAATATATAAAGAGAGCCTTAAAAATATGCATCAGAAACGCAAAAAATCTTCCAGGGTACCTTATAAATAAACTAGATGGTGTAGACATCAAATATGAAAGAGGCAAAGAAAAGAGATGGCAGAAACATTTTTGTGGCCAACGTTAAACAACGTCAAAAGTTTATTTTTACTTTACTTCTTATTAGAATGTCTCTAACCTGCTTAATGTGCTATTCTTATTATCTTTTATCTTTTAAATGCTCTTTACACTTCAACCCCATAACTTATTCCCTGTATTTCATCCTGCTTCACATTTTAGTAATTGCTTATATGCTTGTTCCACTTTGGGGTG
Organism: Ceratotherium simum simum; assembly: GCF_057802395.1. NCBI lineage: Eukaryota > Metazoa > Chordata > Mammalia > Perissodactyla > Rhinocerotidae > Ceratotherium > Ceratotherium simum. Next base: position 14,611,547 of record NC_141902.1, on the reverse strand, counting down.
AAATCCCTGTGGCATGAGAGCCATGTCTCATTCACACTTGAAACTTCAATAAGCCTCACTGCCGAGCAGTTATCAACATACAGTACACACATTTTTTGTGTGTGAAGGAACGTGTTCCTTCCTACAGGCTATGGGGGTGAGGAGAGCCAAACACGGCTCTTGATCTTGAATAGTTTTATTAACAGCTACGATGTAGTTTTTATATATTCTCTACTTACCTGACTGACAGATACTCGTTTGGGAGGCCTCCCTCTTCTTCTGTTAGCAGGACTGAAGATAAACGTGGGCGGATCATCAGGGAAGAAATAAGAAAAATCTTGCTCTGCTATTTTATATGTTGAAAGAGATGATGCCTTCATAACAAAAGACACAGGGTACAATAATAACACATTAGGTAAATCATATATAGATGTGCTGTAGCATGTCACACAACTGCTGTTAAAGACCAGGTCAAAAGCATTAAAATTTCATGTGTTATTATGTAGTAATATACATTTTAGTTGGTTTACTTGATCCTTTTAAAAACTATATAATTAATCAGCTTTATCAGAAAGAAAAACACAGTTCAAAGGATTACTTCACCATAAAATACTCAAGAATGTTTCAACAGTGTTTTTTTTGGTTTTGTTTTTTTGTTGTTTTTTGTGAGGAAGATCAGCCCTGAGCTAACATCCGTGCTAATCCTTTTTTTTTTTTTTTTTTTGTTGAGGAGGACCGGCTCTGAGCTAACATCCATTGCTAATTCTCCTTTTTTTCCCCAAAGGCCCAGTAGTTGTATGTCATAGTTGCACATATTCCAGCTGCTGTATGTGGGACGCAGCCTCATCATGGCCGGAGAAGCGGTGCGTCGGTGCGCACCCGGGATCCGAAGCCGGGCCGCCAGTAGCGGACTGTGTGCGCTTAACGGCTAAGCCACGGGGCTGGCCCTCAACAGTGTTTTGAATTCTAAAACTATTTCAAAATTACATTTATACAGTAATCTTTTTTTGTTTGCTTTGCTTTTGACTAATTTTTCTATGTAACTTTCTATGTAAATAAATAATCCATATATTTAACATTAAAAATCCACTGTATTAACCCAATCAATTTTTCTTAATCCTTTTCTAACTGCTGAACATTTAGATTTTCCCCCCAGTTTGGGGTAATAACTTAAATACTTTATGTATCAAATGTTAAAGTTGGTCTGGATAAAAGCAGAAATATTGACAAATTCCTAGAAAGTTTCAACTCAGAATTGAAGTTCAGGGAAGTCAATCTCATTTTCACCAGAAGTGGTGTGGCTCTAGGACAACGGCTAAACCCGAAAGAGTTTCTCTCCTTTTACTTTGTATTCAGAACTTGTTCACCTTTCTTCCACGTCCAACTCAAGACTTGTAGTATTTGATTAGCAATTCTGAAGATTGTTTTTGGTCTAATGGCCAAGACCATCATTCTTTCTTTCTCTCAAAGAAAACGTGTCATTTACAGAAATATCTTTCAGGAAATGTATAAGAAAATAACGATACAAAACTTTATTAACAAAACAGGAATATTTCTATATTCTAAAATATATTCTATTTTCTGTATAATATTTTTATTTCTGATAGAACATAGCTTTTAATACCTAAAATTCAATCAGTTCTGTCATCATAATAAATCAAGATCTATTAGGATTTATATTAAAGTAAATTCCATTAAGATGGTCATCTACTATCCCACATAAATCCTGAATATAAAGAATTGACCTTTACATATGACTATAAAGCATATAGGTAGTTTCTTCTTAAATATATATACTCAAAAAAAGGTCAAAATAGGCTTTAATACATTAATTGCCAAGGTTCCTTATTCACACACACAACACATACAGTAAACATAAATACCTACAGCTTTGTGTACTTGTAGGTACTCCTAACAACAGTCTACACTCATTGCACTGGGTATCAAACTTGTTGTTTTGGGGGGGTGTGTGTGTGCATGTGTGCTTACATATGTGTGTGCAAATACACCAGAATATCCAATGACAATCTTTCATTATACTCTTAAGAGAAAAATGTTTACTGTCACCTTAATTCTCATTTATTTATCAAGTAAAGTTGAACTTCTTTTCACGTTTATTGACTATTTTCCATGGTGAATAACTGCTAACGTCCTTCACTATTTTTCCCCAACTGGGTTGTTTTTGTTCATTGACGTGTAAGAGATCTTTCTAAATTAGGGAAATTGGCCAATTGGCTATTTATGATACACATATACAACTATTCTTATATCCAGTGACTGCCCACCAAGTGCCAGGCACTGTTCTAGAAGTCGCTTATCACAAGTATCTAAATCATTAACTTTTTGTAAGCATCATTTTGCATGGCTACCTGATATTCAATTCTATAGACAGAGCATAATTTAAGCATTCTCCTCTTATCAAGATAAATATATAAATATGCTCACATTAAAAAACATTATTTCTTTCAGATTATTTTATGTTTTCAAGTTTTTATATTTCATCCACTGTGAATTTTGATCATGTCTATTTGTCTATTTTTCTCCTGGAGTGCTTATGTTTTTCTAATTGTTTGAGCTCCTCATAGTATTCACTGAAAGTATTTTTCCTCCAGCACTTGCCCTTTGAAATCTATTCATGACATTTTTAAACTTACATAAGTTTATATTCTCAAATAAATCTCATCCTTGCTATTCCTTTTCTATAGCTCCTCCTGAATACTTCAGCATGCATAACATTAAGATTTGTTTCATTTCCTTTTTTTTTTTTTGAGTTAGATGTGACTTTATTTTTCCAAATAGTTAACCAAGTGATCTATCTTGGTCTCTAGAGATTTGAAATGCTACTTTTCACATAAAGTAAACTCACATATTCTTTTTTTAACATTTTTTTCTTTTGATGTAACATTTCCATATAATGAAATGCACAAATCTTAAGCATACAGTAGCTGATTTATGACACATGCATACCTCTAACCCATTCTATTGCTTTTTAAATTAGACAGCATTTCTCTCTCCCAATGTGAGTTAAATATTTCTCATTTTTAAAAATTAGTTTTACCATTTAACTTTTTAATGTACAACTTAATGAGGCTTCTAAACTTTATTTTTCCCCTCTTAATGGTTATTAATAAAATATAACCTGTCTGCTTAGTACTGGTCTCTGATGTTCTTTTCATTGCACATACTGTTCTCCTCTCTAGTAGGCTCTGTTTTAGCATTGTTCTTTGACTCCATTTTTGTGAGCCAGAACCACACTATTAGAACATGATAGTTGTCCCACCTCCATAACTTTTTTTTTCCCCAAGTTTTCCATCTATTCTCACCTGTGCTGGTTGATTTTTTTTTTTTTTACAAGGAAAAAAAAATGGTAGTACCTGAGCCACCTAGCAGTTCTAGCCATTGCAAAAACAGTATTTAATCCAATAAATGTAAAGAAAATTACTAAAAATTGGCTCCAGATAAAAAGAGAGCTATTTTCAACCAACTTTGAAATAACATTTCTGCCAAGTTACAACTTTACAACACTACTCATTTCTGTCTTTTTTGTCTTCGTTCCAAAAAATAATTTCACTGTTTTGATTACCTTAATTTTAATGACTCCATCTTGTGGTTCACAGTGTTGCTTCAGAAAAAGCTTCAGTTTATCACGAGAAAATAGGTGTTTTCTCCGGCTACAGAGGAAAAAGGAGGAGAAAGAGGAAAGCATTAGTATCAAGGAATTCAATCCGAACTCCATAATCTCTGTAAATCTATAACCTCAATTTCAAGCATAGGAAAAGGACATCTCATTTTCCAATAGTATTTATGTGGAAGTTACGAGAAACCTTATACAGAAGTATTTACGTAGAATGTTATAAGATCTATTTGAGTGGATCTATTATAAAAGTCCATTACAAAAATAGTATATGCATTTGTTGCTTAGGAACCACTTAGAAATCAAATAAACATCAAGGAAAGTATACTATGGAGAGTAAATCAAGTTTTATAAAATTAGATGATCATTCCTCTAAGTATCTCCATTAAAATTCTTTAAAAAATTAAAATCAACTACCAGGTGCCATATAACACTAAGTAAAATCAACATTCAAATGGATATTGTGAACAGAGTTGAACATAAGTTTTATCAAATTCTACAATATTTTATATTTAAACTTCATATGGCAGGCAACAAATTCATGGGATTAAAATCAAAGAGAATTAGAATTATTAAGATTCTAAAAATATAGTATTTCTGATTCTCCCTTGCCCCAAAATTCAAAAACAGCAACCACAAGAGTAACAAACACCACCACAAACAAAACAAAACCAATAAACAACAAAGTACTTCTGGAAAAGTTCTGGAAAGAAAGTAAACGTTTTAACTGAATTCAATATATTCCTTTCAAGAAAAAGCCAAGTTAAAAGCTTCTATGAGTGAATAAACAATTTAGGAACTTTTAAGTAGTAGCCCTCCCAGAAATGTATATTCTTTTCCTAGACTATAGAAAGAACTATATGAGAGAAAGGATTCTGGTTTCCTGCTGTATCCTAGTACCATACAGCTGACAAGGAGAGGTAATTATCTGTTGACTATTGAACAAATATACTAGTCCTCAAGAACTGTATTGTCCTATATGGCACCCACTAGCCACATGTTTTTTAATAAATAAAATTAAAAACTCAGTTCCTCACTACTGCTAGCCACATGTCAAGTGATTAATGACCACATGTGGCAGGTCAGCACACTTACAACATTGCCATCGTTGCGGAAAGTTCTACTTGTCAGTGCTACTCTAGCCCATCAAGTCTTCCCTATAGGAATATTACCAACTCTTTATTATACGATTAGTACTATCTTCTGATGCTAACAAAGAGCTGAAAATCATTTAAGTCTTCCATTATCGAGTATAACTTTCTCACCCATAATTCCTTGGCTCACCATTCAAGAAGGAAATGAGTTAATAAGACTGCAACCAAGATCTAGCAGGATTGTATTTAACATATAAGCCAAAAAGTAAACAGAAAAATGAAAAATATTAAATAGGGAATTACAGTATATAAAGAATATATCATGAACTAAAGGCAAAAAAAAAGACAAAACTCAACTATGAATAAGGAAAATAGTGGCTGTCCCAACTATGCTATTTATTTGCCCATAAACTGAACAAATTCAGAAGTTTGAATAATCCATGAGCATTATCTTGGGAATACTATTTTTCAATATACAATAAAATGTAGAATGCTCCAGAGATCTTAAATTAATGATGGGCCAAAAAAACCAACCAAACGAAAAACTATATACACCTCCATATAGTTACAGAAAGTAATATATCTGACTTAAGATTCACTCGACACAATTTATTATCGCTTTCCTTTGGACTCCTGAGTATATACAGGGCAACAGGGATAAGAGAATAAGTAAAATTACTTTATATCAGGGCCGGCCCCGTGGCTTAGCGGTTAAGCGCGTGTGCTCTGCTACTGGCGGCCCAGGTTCGGATCCTGGGCGCGCACCGACGCGCCGCTTGTCCGGCCATGCTGAGGCGGTGTCCCACATACAGTAACTACAAGGATGTGCAACTACGACATACAACTATCTAGTGGGGCTTTGGGGGAAAAAAAGGAGGAGGATTGGCAACAGATGTTAGCTCAGGGCCGGTCTTCCTCAGCAAAAAGAGAAGGATTGGCATGGATGTTAGCTCAGGGCTGATCTTCCTCGAGGAAAAAAAAAAAATTATTTTATATCAAATGAAATGCAAGACTGACTCCTAGATGGCAGGTTGAGAGTTGGCTCATAATGTCAACTTCCTTTCAGAAGACTAAGAGCCTAACATCAACAGGCAACAACAGGAATTTCCCTCAACTACATCTATGTAACCTAGAGCCAGTTCTTTTAAATATTAACTACTCACTACCTCTCTCTTTGGATTAGGACTCAAACAGGAATTTTTAAAGATACTCATTTTTTTTTTTTTTTTTTTGGTGAGGAAGATCAGCCCTGAGCTAACATCTGTCGCCAATCTTCCTCTTTTTGCTGAGGAAGATTGGCCCTGGGGTAACACTCTGTGCCCATCTTCCTCTACTTTATATGTGGGATGCCTGCCACAGCATGGCTTGATAAGTGGTATGTAGGTCCGCGCCCAGGATCTGAACCTGAGAACTCCGGGCCGCCAAAGTGGAGTGAGTGAACTTAACCACTACACCACCAGGTCAGCCCAATATTCATTTTTTATTATTTAACTTTCTTAAAGACTGGGAGGAGACTGATCAGATGTTTGTGTCTAACGAATAAAATATTACAAATGTGACATATTTGTAAGCATCAACAGATTTTTCAACTTTGAAAATTGAGTTCTCTCATGAGGAGTACTTCATAAACAGGATCCTTCTTAATTTCTTAGATGCGAAGATTATTTGGGGTTAGTTACTAATTTAAACAAAGGGCTCAACGAGTCCATCAGGATTCACTTTATCAGTCTAAGAGCATAAAAATGTACACTAATTTTAAAAAGGGAGGCAACCACTTGCAACAGTACCCATTTATTCTACATCGAATCTTGTTAATCTAACATAATTATTCTACTTTCAACCAGCATAGAGAAGACACCAAGTTTTACCTGATTTGTGTTGCTTTAACAATAGCACACTCATACAATTCTTTTTTAGTGGGTTGCACCTTGTACTTGAATAATAAGGGATCAATTGCATCTTTTTTCTTCCTAAAAAAGAGCAAAGACACAAATCAGTTAATAATTTGTTTGGAAAACTGATATTTTAAATGGAAATCTAGTTTCTAAGAACATACTATAACGAAATCTAATGCAGTTTTATTTTAACTAGGATTTTATAAGTTACTGATATCCCTCACCATTCTATTAGCTAAAACATTACAAAGCACTACTTTATGTTAGGTAGGTACTTTGATCACTTATTCAATAAATTTTCCTTGGACAAAGAAATTAATTAGAGATGAATAAGCACAGAATACCTGGTTCAGGTTAGATAAATTTGTAAACAAACAAATAGGCTCTTGGATTTGCTTTTAGACTTTCTTCTTCATACCTATGTAATCCAAGAGCAAAAGTGGAGATAATATAGTTTACCCTGTTTTATGAACTGGCAAAGAGGCTACACATTTAATCACTACCCGCACCAACTTCTCATCTTTTCTTCCCTTTGAGAGTGCATTCATTCATCCCTTTATCCATCCATCCATCAATTCAATAAATAGTTAAGAGCCAACAATGTGCCAAATATTCAACACTGATGATTCAGTAGTGAACAAACTAGAAACATAGTGGGGAGATACAGGCAAACAAAAAAAAATACACAACAAGGTAGGTGGTAAGTGCTCCAAAGGGAACAGAGTGCAGGGTGGAGGGCGGGCCTCTATTTTATATAGAGTGATGGTCCCCAATAAACTGACCAGGTAGGCCTTCCAAGAAGTTGACATTTAAGCAGAGATCTGAAAAAAATGAGGGAGCAACCTATGAGGAAATTTTGGGGATATGAGTTTAAAGAAAGAAAGAAAAGACTGTATAAAGGCCCTGAGGTGGAAGTATGCACGGCTTGCACAAGAAACAGAATAAATAAGGAGAACAAAAGATGATTCAGTCAGAGAGACAGCAGCAGGGCCAGATTATAGGCCGTCATTAAAGGTTTTGGATTTTACCCTGAGAAAAGACACTAAAGGATTTTGAATAACGGGGTGATAATGATTGCACTTACTCTTAAGAAGGATCACTCTGTCTGCCATGTGGGGAAAAGACTATGAGTAAAGGGTGCAAACAGGGATACCAGCTAGAAAGCTAATGCAACAAACTGAGAACTGACGGCAGTCAAGACTAAGATGGTAGCCGTGCCGTTAGAGTAAAGCAGTTGGATTCTGGAGAAGCCGCCTCTGAGAAGGCAAGCATATATGTAAAGGGGATGTTAAGCGGGGGTTACAGAGAAGAGAAGAAAATGATATGAAAGGATGATAAAGAGAAACATTCTGCAATGAGGGTAAGATAGAGTCAAAGTGATGTAAATACAGTACACAAGAGTTGGGGTCGGGGGGGCTCAACACAAAAGAGATGCATGAGACAAGCACACAAACAAAACTGAAGTATTCACCTGTAACAGCATTAAATTCCGAGTTAGAGGGCCAAGTATCTTTGCAGTGAGACCCAGTACACACATAAACCAGGAGATATATTTAAACATTCACCCTTACTATATGGAATACAGTCTAACATTTTCTATTCTATTAAAGTTCATTATTATATTAATTTCACAACCTACAATAGGCTATACCCTGCAGTTTGAAAAGCACTGCTCCAAAAGAACAGATCAAAGAGAGAACTCTAAGTGTTTAGACAGCAGTCTTGATGGGAGTTTCCAATAAAGGAATTTCTTGAAATGAAATGGGGGAAAAAGAAAAGTGAGCTTTAATGAATCAGCAACAGTCCCTCAAGAACAATAGACTTGATTAAGTTTTTATCAATATCATTTTTTGGATGGGTGCAAACTTAGCAATTAATTACCACCCTTTTGTACATATAAGGGATTGATCAAGTATAATACACATTGCACTTAAATATATATTCTAAGTCATAATTATAAATATATAAATATATTTAATTTATATATTATTTGTTTACAGAAAACTTGTTTATGGACCTTATCTTATTGGATTTAAGGCTAAAAACACGTGATTTTTCATGTATAAAAAATTATCTTTTTTTTTTGCTAAGTCATGAAATCCATTTGTGAAGATAAAGCAATAGAATAAAAATCTTTGTTCTAATCACTGCAAATATTCTTACACAAAACTCTGTATAGATAAAATCACAATTGGATTCTTTCCAAGGAAGTACCATTATTGGAGACCAAGAGAAACTGCTTCTTATAATGTGGATTCACCTATAAGAAAGGAACTTCAAGGCTAATATTAAAAAGAACCTCTAGAGCCGGCCCTGTGGCTTAGCGGTTAAGTGCGCATGCTCCGCTACTGGCGGCCCGGGGTTCGCATCCCGGGCGCGCACCAACACTGCTTCTCTGGCCATGCTGAGGCCGGGTCCCACATACAGCAACTAGAAGGATGTGCAGCTATAACATACAACTATCTACTGGGGCTTTGGGGGAAAAATAAATAAATAAAATAAAAAAAAATAAATAAAAAGAACCTCTATTTTAATCATTTTCCTCCCTTGCTTCCCAAAGCCTAGGCCTAAATAGCTGAAAGACTAAGTTGAATCTAGTGATCTCAACCATGACTGTGACTTACCATTAAGAGATCTGTTATTAGTTCTACAATAACATACTAACACCAAATATTACGTTTACAGAAATTAGATCACTGTTTCAATTATTTATTCACAACAAAATTTTATCACTTATTTTATAAATATATCATATTTCAATATGCGTAGTTATATATGTAAGTTTTAGTTCTACTTTTATTTTATCATAATGGAAGTTGTTTTTGTTGCTGTGAACAACATTTGATAATAAGAAGTCACAAGTTAAAATGTTTTCTATATCAGCACAACAGAAATGACAAAAAATAAAATAAAACTATACTTTCAACATAAAGGTCTATTTGCTATAACTATGCTGCAATGACAACTCACCAAATGATTAAGCTTTCAGCAAAGATGGTTACTCATGGTAGTATTATTTTGGAAATTTAAAATGCTAACCTTATTTCTCATACATTAAAATTTCACACGACTACAATTAGCAAAACAATTAGGTCTACTTCTTTAAAAATAACACTCAGATTCCATAATCTTACTAATAATTAGGCAGGTTATCGTTACAGCCAGATTACATTGCATGAAGAAATTCAGTGCATACAATATTTAGAAACTGGATACATATTCCTCAAGAGATTCCTAAAATAATTAATTTTCCTTGTGCTTCTATAGATTAGCACCAGGATATAAGATGTTACAAAAATGTATCTTGTTCATGTACTAGTTTCAGGCCAGGATAATAATATTTTATAACGTATTTTAACTTTAAATACTATCTGCCTAGAGATGGCTCCATACAACTCTATCCATTGTTGAGAAGCAGCCCGATTGTTTATTTTTTTATTTTTTATTTTTATTATTATTTTTTTTTGCTGAGGAAGATTTGCCCTGAGCTAACATCTGTTGCCAATCTTCCTCTTTTTGTATGTGAGCCACTGCCACCACGTGGCCACTGACAGGCTAGTGGTGTAGGTCCCCGCCCAGGAACCAAACCCGGGCCACCGAAGTGGAGTGTGCCAAACTTAACCACTAGCCCACTGGGACTGGCCCAGATCTTAAATTTTTATATCCTTAAATCAAAACAGCAGAATACTTTATATTATTGGGAACTGTCATTTACCTATTTAATCTGAGCTGCTACAAATACCATGTTTAGTTTCTTTCTTCTACAAATCCTAAAAACAACTAAACAAACTCACCTACCTGCCAACTACCTACTGAAATCAGATGGTAAGCTAGTGAATATTTTAGTCAGGACTGTCTATCAACGTAGTTCAATTTTCAGAGAATCTGTGACTGCAAATCTTTAAGAAAGGAAATTTGTATCAAGTAATTATACAGTTTGTGGTCTTAACAAGTTGTTAGGATTTTCAAATACAAAGTTTCTTTAAATCTATTAGTAACTTTTGGGAGAAAGAAACAAGAGTGGACGTAAGTATAACACTACCGAACCCATTCTTGATGGGCAAACATAAGAGATGAATAAAGAAAGGAACACTAAGAGCAGATACATGATGTGTTATGTTATATTTCAGAGAAGGACTACCAGACAAAAACCCTAAATCTCTTTACCTCAATTTTATATGATGCAAATTATCTTCTCTAAAATATAGTCCAAACCTTATCTGGCGCTATAAATAATAACCAAGAAGTCAATTTTTAAAATAAAATTTGCTTGTAGGTTCACAAAATAAGTGAAGAATTCTAAATTTAAAGTATTCTTTATTATATAATCTACACAAAGTATCCTAGTAGTATGATTACAAAAATTCGCCTTATCTCATTCTCAAGTATATTTAGATAGTTATATGAAAGGTTCTGTCATAAATCTCACGGTAAGCAGCTGAGTGAGAAAATTAATGACTTCAGATCATTACTCTAGAATCCAATTTTGGCAAAGATGGTAGAGAGTTCTGCAAAGTGTTAAGCTCTCTGAGTCAGAGGGCACTAAAATACTAAGGCTGCTATGTCCATGGCTTTGTGACGAGAAGAGGAGGAGCAATTTTTCATAGTCTCTTTCACAAGCTTAGTTTAAGAAGCATATGTTTAAGGTGTTAATGCCATTCCTCAAAATAAGTGACCTGCTTCCTAAAACCTTGACCAATGCCTACCAAAAAAGCTGACAAATAAAGGTAAATAATGGAGTTACTGCTTAGTTCAATCAGATTCTGCAGTCAATGCCCAGAATGATGAGTGAGCTAATAATATGTTGTTCTGAGGGAAGGCAACCTCACAGAAAGTCAAGCCTTTAATTCCATACTTTTACTAATATGGCATTTGGCTTTGAAAAAAATAATCAATATGCTCCCCCAAATGTATCAAAATATTCCATTTTTATAACTCTGATGATCAGAATGTACAAAAAACTCTCATAACTGAACAAAAAGACAACCCAATTTAAAGATTGGTACAGGGTTTGTATATCTTCCAAGGGAGATTTACAAATGGCCCATAAGCACGTGAAAAGATAGTCAACATCATTAGTCATTAGGGAAATGCAAATCAAAACCACAATGAGATACCACTTTATACTCAGTAGGATGGCTATAATCAAAAAACCAAAAAATAAGTGATGGTGAGGATGTGGACAAATTGGAATCCTCATCCATCACTGGTTAAGAATGTGAAATGGCACAGCCGCTGTGAAAAGCAGTTTGGCAGTTCCTCAAAAAGTTAAACATCGAATTATCATATGACCCAGCAATTCCACTCCTAGGCATACACCCAGAAGACTTTAAAATAAGGACTCAGATACCTGTACGCCAATATTCATTGCAGCATTACTCATAATAGCCAAAAAAGGTAGAAACAACTCAAGTGTCTATCAAGAGACGAACGGATAAACAAAATGTGGTATATGCATACAATGGAATATTCAGCCATAAGACAGAATGATCACAAAAATTAGCCTCATCTCATTCTAAAGTATATTTAGATAGGTCTATCGAAGGCTCTGTAATAAATCTCAACATGCAACAACCTTGAAAAATTATACTAAGTGAAATAAGCCAGACACAAAAGGACAAATATTGTATGATTCCATTTAGGTGAAATATCTAGACTAGGTAAATTCATAGACACATAGAGGTTACTAGGGGTGGAGGGAGGAGGGAATGGAGAATTATTACTTAATGGGTACAGAGTTGCTGTTTGAGGTGATGAAAAATTTTTGGAAATAGTGGTGATAGTTGTACAACACTGTGGAAGTAGTTAACGCCACTAAATCGTACAGTTAAAATTATGTTATATATATTTTAACACACACACACTCCCACAAGACGTTGCTGATCATTTTGAGCACCTAGACTTATTTTTAAATAGGCTGCCTTAGTATATCTTGCAGATATTATGAACTATGTGATGCTGGGCAAATTTTCTAACTCTAAACTTCCATTTCTCCTCAATGATATAAGAATTTGACCATCTACCCTTATAGAATAGTTCTGAGGAATAAATAAGACTCATGGAAAATGCCCAGTAAATAATTGTTCCATTCCCTTCCCTTCAATCCACCTACTGAAACACGAGAAAATCCAGATTATGTTTTGTTGGCAGGGAGCAACTGAGGAGTAAATTTCTTATTCACTTAAGTAAGGGAATTAATAGAAATAACAGAGTAAAGGTCCAAAGATGACTGTCTCACCCTTCCTGATAGCTCAGGATACAGCAGTAGCAATCTACAAACAACTAGGCATTTTATGATGTTGATGTATACTGAAGGCTCAGATTCTCTGAGAAGCACAAACAGGTTAAAAATATCTGAACAAAAGAATTGACCAGCCTACTCACTTTTCCTATATCAAAGGTCTATCCCAAGTACCTACATTCAAGGGATAAGGCACAGTCTATTTAGGCAGAAATTATGACTGATTACTCCTATGGCCAAATTCAATTATATTTTGTGATGAGCTTGCTATTAAGTGGCATGAGTGGGACCCACCGATGGAAATCTTGCTCTAAATGCTACACACAATAGGCAAAATAGTTGCTATGCTAATTGGGATTCTGAATTAATTTGCTTTGTACTCAAGGTAACAAATTAGCCACAAAATATGCAGGTAGCTCATATTCAAATTAAAAGGAAGGTAGGCTGGCCCCGTGGCGTAGCAGTTAAGTGCGTGCGCTCCGCTGCTGGAGGCACGGGGTTCAGATCCCAGGCGCGCACCGATGCACTGCTTGTCAGGCCATGCTGTGGTGGCATCCCATATAAACTGGAGGAAGATGGGCACAGATGTTAGCACAGGGCCAGTCTTCCTCAGCAAAAAAAGAGGAGGATTGGCATGGATGTTAGCTCAGAGCTGATTTTCCTCACCAAAAAAAAAAAAAAAAGGAAGGGAAAGGACGTTAATGAGCTGAACAATAGAACCTAAGAATCTAGACATTCCTCATCTCAAAGCACTTCACAGCACCTAAAAGAATTAGAAGTGTATATTAAAAGTTACTGCAAAATAGCCTTAAATGATAAATCATTTTAAAATTAAAAAATTTAGATAAATAAATGCTTACCATATTTAAATATCAATTTAAAAAATATCTTTTATATACTAAATCTGTATTTAACCCTTCAAGACTCATCAAATACATAACTAACTTCATTTAAGGGTTACAATCTTTGATATAGTCCAAACAAAACACATGAACTACTGTGAGAGCTGCTAACTACCATAATACCCACTAATTTTGCATCTCAAACCCTGTATTCAATGAGAGACACAGATAAGGCCTATTAATTTCTTTTTCTGCTTAACAGTAGCAACTCAAGAAAAAATAAGATGTATCAAAAGCTTTATTTATAGGCCCATGTCATGCTTCATTCACTCACTTAAAAATCATTTTTTCTGTCACGCAATGTAGTGGCTGGATGACCTTGTACAAATCCCATTAACCTTTCTAAGGCTCAGGTTCTTCTTGATAAATAAGAATAACAGTACTCTTCCAGGACTGACAAATATGCATATAGAGCACTTAGCACAGTGCCTGGACACAGTAAACGCTCAAATGCTAGTTATAGATACAATAGTGCAAGTCAGACAAAATGAGAACTTGAGTTACAAGGCTCTGAGGGAGAGAACTTGATAGTTACTGGTATTTCAGGAGCAAAGGAATTAAAGGAAGTAGTTAAGAGTGGCTTCAGGTTTCTTATTTGAATATTATGGTACAGTTCCCTGAAAACAGGGAACAAAAAGAAAGATGTAAGATAGTCTGGAGAAAGCATTCTTAAGTTTGAGATGCCTAAAAGGCAAAGAGGAAACAGACTGGAGCAGCAAAGATTCAGAGAGCTGTTGTGGAGAACAGAGGAGGTGCTGAGCTAAAACACGTGAAAGAACTTCTAATCAGCTGAGGATTCAACCGAGATTTTAAATTTACCTGTAGATGGTGCGAATCTACATGAATTTTGTGATTTTTCTGCAAGAGCACTCAGCTGACCCAGGCTGTCAATTGACCAAATTTCAGAAAGTTACAGAGTTTCTTTACCATACACACCATAAAGTGAGTAAGCATAATAATTAAAGTACAGAATAAATTTTTCCAAGTAAACAAAACTGGAATGTGTAAGTGTAACTGAATGAGGTGAGCATCAATTGCTCTTAAGCAGCTGACTAGAGTTAACTAGGTAAGTTTCAATTTTGCAAATTCTAATGTGTTGTGTCTAACATTGTTTAGATGGATAGTATACCACAGTATGACTAAAAAGGAAGAAGGGAGGGATTAAAGAAAAAATTATTTCAATAGTATATTATTATCCAATCTGATAAACATTTTAAAAATTAATAAAAATCACTTACCCATTTTGAAAAGAATTGTGTGTTTCTGAATCATCACTATCACTGATGATAATGGTTTCTCCGTCTACACTGCTGACATGTCCATTAGCAAAACCATTTTGATGTGATGGAGGGAGGACTTCCAAAATCCTACACTGTAACCTAAAAGAAAATGATACGGTTAAAAATGCAAATCATCTGGGGCCGGCCAGTGGCGCAGCAGTTAAGTTCCCGCGTTCCTCTTCGGCAGCCTGGGGTTCGCTGGTTCGGATCCTGGATGTGGACCTATGCACCACTCATCAAGCCATGCTGAGGCAGTGTCCCACATAGAAGAGCTACAACTCTACACCTATGATATACAACTATGTGCTAGGACTTTGGGGAGAAAAAAGAAAAAGAGCAAGATTGGCAACAAATGTTAGTGCAGGGCCAATCTTCCTCGGGAAAAAAAAAAAGCAAATCATTTGATATTTTATAATTCAATATTTCAGAACAATCTAATTATTTTGAACAACTGAAAAGCTATTTGGTAAGAAAATGTGTAACATCCAATTTAAGCCAAAGTTAGCTACAATTTAAAACAATACAAAACTATTTTAAAGGTCAATTTATCAAGATTCTTAGCAATTATATTCTTAACTAAAGTTACTGTTTAGAAAATCAAATACTGGCATAATATCTCATTATACAGATTGGGGCTTACAGTTTTTCTAAGCATCCAATACTTTAAATTCTGCAATTCTCCTGATCACAACCTTTTTTATTCTCACTGCAACTTTTGGTGTGACTTCTGGTCTCTGGAAAGCTTCCTAGTCACTAACTCTATTGCTCCTATTTTGGCTTCCCTTACTTCTGCCCACTCTATTTAGATTTTATGGACTGCAATTTCAGACTCATTTACCACAACTGAAATATTCCTCAATCCCATTTTTACTGTGCCAATTTTCAACTGATAATTAAAATGTGATATATATCCTTACAATGGAATATTCTTCAGCAAAAAGATAGGAATAAAGTACTGATACAAGCTACAGTATGGATGAAACTTGAAAACATTATAAATGAAAGAAATCAGATGTAAAAGGCCACATAGTATATGATTCCATTTACACGAAATATCCAGAATATGCAAATTCATAGAGATAGAAAGTAGATGAGCGGTTTGCCAGGAACTTAGGGGCAAGGGTGGGGAGAGCCTGAGAGAGGAGAGCAATGGGCAGCGGCTGCTAACGGGCACAGGATTTCTTTGTGGGGGGTTGAAAAATGTTCTAAAATTAGTTTGTAGTGATGGTTGTACAACTCTATGAATATACTAAAAACCACTGAACTGTACACTTTAAATGGGTGGATTTTACAGTTTGTGAAATATATCTCAAGTTGTTAAAAAAAAAAAAAAGAGTCACAAGTAAGAGTAGGGTATAGCACGGAGCAAGAAAAAGAGAGAGGGAGGGAGGGAGGGAGGGAGGGAGAGAGAGAGAGTGAGAGAGCGAGCATTGCTGTAATTATATCTACGGCACCTCTATAACACTTAGGCAATCCAGAGGGAGGTTTTATTAACTAAGAGCATCTTAAGCACATATACACCTACCGATGGGGTAAATCCCTATTCTCTAAGAAAAAGTGGTTCAAAATTAGACAATTTGCTCACTATATCATTCATTTGGTCATCCCATATCATAAACAAGTTTTACCACATTGTGGGCATTCATAAGATTGCTAGTCCATTCACCAGCCCCATTCTACTAGGAACTTCATCTTTCTCACACCCTACCTTCTTCCACTTGACCACTAGCAGAGCCGTCATGTTCTTACAAGACCCTGGCCAGAGTTAGTTGACAATGGGTGGCATCTTTATGCTGAGTCAACACATCTTTTCCAAGATATTATGTATGTATGTATGTATGTATGTATGTATGTATGTATTTTGTGAGGAAGATCAGCCCTGAGCTAACATCCATGCTAATCCTCCTCTTCTTGCTGAGGAAGACCGGCCCTGGGCTAACATCTGTGCCCATCTTCCTCCACTTTATACAGGACGCCGCCACAGCCATGGCCTTACAAACGGTGCCCCCATGCGCGCCTGGGATCCAAACCCAGGCTGCTGAAGCCGAGCACGCATACTTAACCACTACGCCACACGGTGGGCCCCTTTTCCAAGATTTTAAAATTTGGAATCTAGATAGTAAAAATTAGTCCCACTCCCATCACGGAATCTATAAGATATAAAATTCTGGTGCTGTCGGCAGCCATGTTTCCTGGCATGTGGAGCAGGCCAGTGTGCAGTGAGAGAAGACAAAGCCCACGAGAGAGATAGGAAGGGTACCGCAGGCAATCAGTTCTCTTATTTCTGCTTTTCCTCAGACTTAGCTGCACCTTGCATCTCAGGTTTAGCTATTTGATCTTTCCTTTGATTCAATCAACTGATGATTCGCTTTTTTGCCTGTTTTTTCAAAATGAATTTTTGTCACTTACAGCCAAAATAAATAGAATCATACAATTCCAGAAAGACAAACAGTATGCTTAGAGCTGATTCATTTTGGGAAGCTGGTAGATTTTTACAAAATAATAACACTTATTTTCATCAGTGTGCATTTTAGCATATGCTTGCTTATCCTTTCCTTTAGGAGAACATCTTTAGTAGCCCCTACAATATCTAGTATTGCTATTAGGCACAAAGAAACCTATCTATCTAGAATAGGCAAATTCATAGAGACAGAAAGCAGAATAAACGTTACCAGGGGTTGGAGGGAGGGAGAAATGGAGAGTTATTGCTTAATGTGTACAGAATTTCTGTTTGGGATGATGAAAAAGTTCTAGAAATAGTAGTGACGGTTACACAACACTGTGAATGTACTTAATGCTACTGAATCGTACACTTAAAAATGATTACAATGGTAAATTTTATGTTATTTTTATTTTATTATTATTATTTTTTTGGTGAGGAAGCCTAGCCCTGAGCTAACATCCGTTGCCAAGCCTCCTCTTTTTGCTGAGGAAGACTGGCCCTGGGCTAATATCCATGTCCATCCTCCTCTATTTTATGTGGGACGCCTGCCACAGCACGGCTTGGCAAGCAGTGCATAGGTTCACGCCCGGGATCCGAACTTGCAAACCCTGGACCACCGAAGCAGAGCCCGTGAACTCAACTACTACGCCACCAGGCCGGCCCCAACGTTATGTTTATTTTACCATGAGATTTAAAAAAAAAAAAGAAAGAAACATTTTTTGTTCTAACAGCAAAGTTTATGAAGGCTCAGGTACCAAACCCATGTTGGTAGCAAACGGAAATGGTGTCAAAACAACTGCAGGCTGATTTTCATCACTGGCTGATTGAAATAAACCAGTGTTTCTAAAGAGGAACAACTACAGGAAATCACATCAAAACTTGTTAGGTAATTATGTAGTCTAATGATAAAAAGGTTCTGTAATTTAGTGACATGAACTGCACAAAAATATGCAAGGAATCAAATGAACGCCCTTTTGAAAAACCTGGGTATCATATCCAGGGATCATATTGCTCAGGGTTCCAGGAGGTGATGAAGGAAGCTTTTCAAGGTCCTTCAAGTTAGAAAAAGAGATGGTTTTCACTGGCAAAGCCTAGGTGAGGTTCTCTGAGTGATGGTGGTGGTGGTGGTGATGAGGGAAAAATGAAGTAAATGGGTCTACTCTGGGTGCACGGATGGTTGGTGTGGTGCCTAAAATGGTTTAACAGTCCGTTGAAAGGAGTAGTCTATGACCCCAGGAGGGCCTACAGAGTACAATAATTTAAGAACTAATTTATTTAAAAATCAGCAGAAAATTAACAGATAGAAGTACGATTCCCTGACAGAGGAATAAGGGGGAAGGAAACCCAGCATAGGGATATGGCCTAGAACGTAGTCAGTGTTTCATATATAAATTATACTTGTTATCATCAATGCTACTATTAACTGCACCACACCCAAACCACAGGTAGCATTTCTTGCTAATCTTATCAAGGCTAGGGCTCTCACTGGTGCTTAGCTAAACTTCAGTTACCTACTCAAGATGTCAAGTCAACATCTTCTAATAGATTTCCAAAGAGACTTAGTCTATGTCTTTCAAATCCACTTGCTACAATTTCTTGGTTCTAGGAGTCCAAAGAAGATTAGAGCGTAAAAAAGGTTAAAGAATCACAAATTAAGACCCAGCTAGTGCATCTTTGAGAGTAAAGAAACTTTCTAAATTAATGTTATGCTCCATTATCTGAGCACAGAATGGAGGCTGACCATCAAAAGAGGTCATTATTATTAGAGTTCCTGTGTGCCAGCTAAGTATATAACTTAGACATATTTCTCTCCTCGTATCAACTCCGCAAGTTACACATTTTCCAGAAGATGAAATTCAGGGTCAGAGAAGTCAAATCATTTGCTCATGGTCACACAACCAGTAACGGTACGGCCAAAACTTTAACTGTTTGACTGAAGCCCATATACTTTCTAATCTTTCACTCTATTACTGGAATTGAGGGAGAACAGCAATACTATATTGACCCAGGGGTATTTCAGAGCTTTAAGCCTAGGCAGTGGAGAGGCTCCTAAAGTGCTAACAACTTAACCACATTTCAGAGTGAAAGCAAGTCTGTGGAACAGCAGCCAGCACAGAATGAGGACATAGCAGAAGTTAGCCATAAATCTGCAAGAGTGACTAGCTAAACACGGAAATAGTCTTTTCTGAGAATATTTTGGAATTACATACCTCTTCCCCCCAAAAGTAGTTTTTGTTAATAGTCATTTGTTTTGTTTTAATAGTTATAGTTCAATTTATATCTCAAAATACAAATTCATTACAGCAAAAGCAAATTATACAACATCCTAGAATTGAAATATACATAGAATTTTTACAAGGCACTTGGGGTAGAAGATAAACAGTTAAGAGCAAAAGGCAAGAAGACTAGAAACCTGGGGAGACCTACTTGACATAGATGACTGCCCCTCGCTGTCTGGGTCTCTAAAAAGGAAATATGCTGAATTTATGGCATATTTCACACCTGCTCTCTTATGCGGTCTCATTAACCTTTTATTTTCTTGTAACACAGATGCCAAGAACACTTATTGAAAAATGCTGTGCTTGGATAATTACTTCAAATTTATAGGTAGAAACAGAGTAAACCTGCTTAATTTGAAGTTCAGAGTTTAAAAAACTCAAATTAAGGAGCTTATGTGACATCTCATTTTAAGCAGAGGAAAGGAGACCACCCAAGTCTGCTACTTCAAACAAAGAGACTGTGATTTATGCTGATTACTTGTCCATGGGGAAGAAGAGCTCTCAGAAAAGGTTGCTTTGTGTGTAACTCCTCACTTTTTAGACAAATTGATCAGAGTAGCTCAAAGAATGTTTCATTTTGAATTGTTCTGAGACTCTTTATGAACCAGAGAACCAGCTGTTATTATTTCTCCAGTTGGCATTTGACCTATTATAAGTCTAAATATCTTAAGATAACAAGAATCATTAGATTCTTACTAAAAACGAAATCTATTATTAAAAGATATATAGTATAACTAAAAATCTTTGGAAAGAAAATTCTAGATACAAGATATATAGATTAAATCCTACATAGCTCCAATAAGTTTCAAACATCTGGATATTATCCGTATGATGCTTAAACTCTTTAGTATTCAAAACTATCATCTTAAAGCTACATGAGTTAGTTTGGCTGAAGTTTAAACCAAATTAATTAAAGCTTTACCAAAATACTTTAAAATTCCAATCAGTGTATTCAGATTAATAGGTATTCAAAGTATTTTGGGGCTCAGCTTTACGCTGGCCTGGCATACTGACGCCAACACGTAAGAAGAGATGATAACCCGGTGAGGAGGCAAGATCAACATAGAAGATCAGAGACAACAAAACACTAAATGTAACAAAACGCCACCAAAGATTTAGCAGCAAGTGATCTTTTGTTTCAAGATAACAGTATTTTAGAACACTTAAATTGGCCTCAAAGTGAAGGATGGATATAGGAAGAGAAGCAGGCTTCTTGCCTTTCCTCTATCATGCTGCCATTCTGAACAAGGAAAACAATGGTCACAACCTTGGGATGACAGAGCAGAGAACAGGAAAAAGTCTGGGTTCCTGACAACTTTATGCAGTATAACTTCTGTACTTAATTTTATGTGAGAGAGAAATTTCTATTTTGTTTATGCCGCTAAAATTTTTTCTGTTATATACACCCAAGTCAAATCCCAACTGATAAGGAAAAGCAATAAGCAATCTATCATGTGGACTTAGGTATTTTTATTAAATTTTATTAAACACTGAGCAGTTTATAAACATTTTGTCTATGTTAAATTTGAGTCAGAGTACGGCATTCTTCAATTCAGCCAATAAAAGCTGAATAAGATTTTCAAATTTAAAAGTTACCTCGTCATTGGCAATACAGATTTCGAATCATATTTGTTTCAGAAAACTGAAAATCTGAAGAAGGAAAATAAGTTTAACAATCTATGATTTGTGGATGTGGCTATAAAAGAGCAACATGAGAGATCCTTGTAGTGATAGAAATGTTCTGTATCATGACTATATCAATGTCAACATCCTGGTTGTGATACTGTACTATAATTTTGCAAGATAGTAGCATTAGGGGGAATTCTGTATTATTTTACAACTGTGTGTGAATCTACAGCTATCTCAAAATACACAGTTTAATTTAAAAATGCTAATGATAAACATTAGGAAAATATTAACTCTAATTAAAAGCATTTATGTCACACTGTGGGGAAAAAAATCAAGAAAAGACTAAAGTAATGTATTTATATGTATTACTAAAAAGCTACAGTAAATAATGAGGCTGAAGTATTGGCAAAAGGATAGCCATACAGATCAATGGAAGAGAAGAGAGTCCAGAAAAAGACCCAAGATTCCATTTATATTTATATTCTGGAAAGGGCAAAATTGTAAGGACAGAAAACAGATCAACGGTTGCCAGAGGCTAAGAGGTAGGGGCAAGGGTTGACCACAAAGGGCACAAAGGAACTTTTGGGGGGTAATAGAAATGTTCTATGTCTTACTGTGGTGGTTTACACAACGGTATGTGTCAAAAGTCAGAACTACACACAAAAAGGGTGAATTTTATCATAAGAAAGTAATGTACTTTAATAAAGCTTTATTAGTTTAGACTACTTAAGACAAAGGCCTATCTGAATGTGAGTTATTTAAATTATTCTTTAACTTGAAAAACATTTATTGCTTTTCTAAAAACACTAATACATATGAGAATGGCTAATTGAAGCAGGTCTACTTGTTTCATCTCATTGAAGGACAGACTGGTCCTGCTATACTTATCAGAAGAACAGCCAGAGAGCTCTGTGTAATTCAAAAACAACGTAAAGGGAGTCCTATTCTCCAGTTTGTTTCCATCTCAACTATAAACATCATAAAAATTCATCTTAAAATCCCTATTTTTCATGGAAAGAAGTTCAATATACTGATGTTCTCAACTTGAGTTAGTCAAATCAAAGTCAGATAATTTCTGCCCATCAAAATACAGTACATAAGAAATAACTACAGGGCCGGCCCGTGGCTTAGCGGTTAAGTGCGCGCGCTCCGCTACTGGCCGCCCGGGTCCGGATCCCGGGCACGCACCGACCCACCACTTCTCCGGCCATGCTGAGGCCGCGTCCCACATACAGCAACTAGAAGGATGTGCAACTATGACACACAACTATCTACTGGGGCTTTGGGGAGAAAAAAAGGAGGAGGATTGGCAATAGATGTTAGCTCAGAGCCAGTCTTCCTCAGCAAAAAGAGGAGGATTAGCATGGATGTTAGCTCAGGGCTGATCTTCCTCACCAATAAATAAATAAATAAATAAATAAAACTGTTAAAAAAAAAAAAAACAAGAAATAACTATAAGAATTTGCAAAGATGTTATTATATACACAAATAAACTAAGATGACAAAATTATATTTATTACTCCCTGCATTCTCAAATTCTTATAGCTGGAAACTCAAACAAAATAACCTGACTATTTTTTACTATCCTTAGGGTCAATAAACATTCTTAATATGATAACAATGAAATCAACATGCTGACTAACTCACTGACTGGAAGCACATGAAGAAAGATGCAAGCATTTCTTTATAAAGATAACTAAAAAGTAAACATCAGCCCACTACAAAGGCCAATCACAACAAATTATTAATGGAGTGCTAAATTAATGTAGCATTATAGTACCTTTTATTTTTTCTATTTGAATGTTAGTGATATATTCACTAGCCAATTAAGAATTATCTATGTCCTTGTTTTTTCCAGTTTTATTGAGAAATAATTGACATATATCACTGTATAAGCTTGAGGCATACAACATGATGGTTTGATTTACATATATTGTGAAATGATTACCACAATAGGTTGAGCTAATATCCATCATCTCATATACACACAACAAAAAGAAAAAAAAAAAAAGAAAAAAAAATTTTCTCCTTGTGATGAGAACTCTCAGCATTTATTCTCTTAACAACTTTCCTACATATCATACAGCACCATTAACTATGGTCATCATGTTGTACATTACATTCCTAGTACTTACTCATCTTATAACTGGAAGTTTGTACCTTTTGACCACCTTCCTCCAACGCCCCCTCCCCTCTATGTGTCCTCTAGCTTATTCAGTCCTTTATTAGTCATTCACAGGTATTTCACTTATCTACGCCCTGCAAACTCTATCCCTACTACCAATAGACCATATTAGGCTTGAGAACAGTAAGTATTAATGCTTTACTCATAAGTGATTATCCTGTTGTTTCTAACAGTGGTTTTCAGAGAAGATATTGAAATTAATTGGATAAAACAAAAAATATGACTCAAGACTCTATCCCATCAAGTTTTATTTTCTTTATAGCACTGATCAGTATCTGAAATTATCCTGTTGATTTGTGTGTTTCTCTCTTGCACTTGAATGTAAATCCCTAGTCCCTGTTTTATTCACTATTCTCTTCCTAACACCTACAGTAGTACTGAGCATATAATGCTTATTGAACAAATCACATAAAATTTGGCTTTATGTATACTTTAAGTACTAAATAAGAATATTCCCTACCACCTCCAAGAAGTCATAAATAATTGCATTTTTCATCTCTGGAAACTGTGCCAAAAGATAGAGAAACAACAAAAATTCTATTTTTCCCCATGCTTGTAGTCACCTTTTGTTGCCACTAGATAGCATTCTTTCATCTGAAAGCAAAATATTTGAAAAGAAGAAAGCTTAAACAGCTTAGAGTATAGAAACAAAATAATAAAGGCACTCGCTGATATGTACAATGATTAAGAATTTAAATAGCAGGGGAACCTGTTTAAATACTGGAACTTTTTTCCCCCTTAGAATCAATGATCAGAAGATGATACTGATTTTCAGGCACTCAAAAATATGACCTGGGACACTCTTAGAGTAAACGATCAAAAGCCTAATCTAACCACATATATACACTCCTATGTCTCTTCACACTTCACCCTTCATGAAATTATAAGATGTTCAAGTAAAGTGAAAAGTAAACAGTGGGTGATCAATAAGTACATTCAACTATAGTCTTTTAATCCTGCTTAAGTGCTATCCTTTTGTATTTTCCACACTCATGTATTCCTCCCAAACAGAGTACAGTGGTTCTGACACTGCCTGTGCTTGAAAACTTCACCACTTGTGACCTTGGGCAAGTTTTAATTAATTTCCCTCTGTGCACGAGCTCCTCAACTGTAAAATGAGCACCTAGCACATATCGGCTGTTGTGGGAATTAAATAGGATAGTATAAGTAAAAAGCTTAGAACAGTGCCTGGCACATAGTAAGCTCTCAAAAGTTTAAAGGTATTGTCATCATCTCCCTAAAATGACATACAGCGAACTCTCAAGAACAGTGACTATGATCTAAGAAAATTAGGGACTGGCTACAAAAAAAGATGAGTCATCACAGCTGGCAGACTCTTCACTTGTCTCTGACAGGTACAGGAAGGATCTAACAACTACTGAGTGCTTTATGTGCCAGGTACTATGCTGGACTCCTAACAAAGATTACGACTGTGGCCAACTGCTGCAGTTATGGCCCTCCTTGAATCACACCTCCCTGATCTCCTCCCATGTTAACTCTGGATTTGCTCTCATAACTTGCTTTGGTGAATGGAACACTAGCAAAAACGGAGCACGCTGAGGCTTGAAATGTGCTTGCGCACTGGAGCTTGCCCTCTCTTGCTGCTGGGACCCCTGCTACCATCCTGGGAACAAGTTTGGATTAGCCTCCTGAAGGCTGAGAGGCCACATGAAAGTAGCCACCCTAGTCTGAAGCCCCAGACATGTGTGTGAGTAAGGCTATCCTAAAGTAGAAAGATCCAGACAATTCAGCCCCAGACAGGCTAGCCCAGACCATAGGAACATCCCAGCCAACCACAGAATCATGAGAATAGTGGTCATTGATTTAGGCCACTAAGTTTTGGGCGTGGTTTGTTATGCAGCAAAAGCTAAATAATACAACCACCATATGAATGTAGATATTATTTCAGTTTTACAGATGAGGAAAGAAGATTCCCAGAACTAGTACAAAGGCTTTTTCCATTATACCAAGCGACTTCTGCATGCCATACTCTGAGGTTCTATATAAAAAGGGGATCTCTGGAGATTTTATCCTACAACCCTTATTTATGAGTAACCTTTCCTCTACACCAGGAGCCAGCACACTAGGGTCCATGGGCCAAATTCAACTGTCTGTTTTTGTATGGTCTGTGAGCTAAAAGAATGGTTTATACATTTTTAAAAGATTTAAAATGAAAATCAGAA
The DNA here is from genome assembly GCF_057802395.1 of Ceratotherium simum simum. Lineage (NCBI taxonomy): Eukaryota > Metazoa > Chordata > Mammalia > Perissodactyla > Rhinocerotidae > Ceratotherium > Ceratotherium simum. Next base: position 14,585,803 of record NC_141902.1, on the reverse strand, counting down.
GACTACTTTGTGACATGTGAAAATAATATGAAATTCAAATTTCAGTGTTCATAAATAAAGAATTATTAGAACACAGCCATGCTTATCCACATATTGTCTATGGCTGCTTTTGCCCTATAACAGTCGAGTTGAGTGGTTGCCACAGAGACCATATGAACTGCAAAGCCAATATTTACTGTCTGGCCTTTTATTTTTAAAAAAAGTGTGCCAACCTCTGCTCAAAATTATTCTCTTGGCATATGTTTTTAATTGAAACAAAGGATTTTGTGCAGCCTTTAGTGATGAGTAGATTTTTTTAATACTTTTACCACTCTTTTCCTTTCATTGAAAATTATTTTAGCTTATATCATTTCCCTGAGTTCTCCTTTAACTTTTATCTTTGGATGGTCTCTGAATTTGTCTAAGACAGACAGATAGCTCCATGTTAAAAACAGTAATTCAGAACCATAGTCAAATGAATTCCACTTACATGCCACACCACTGGCCTCTAAGGCAGCATGGAAAATTAACTAAGATTGTGTTCTCAGAAAAATTCAAAGTATCTATGAAGAAAGTTGTTCATTAAACTGTAATCTCATACTGGCCAACTGGAACAGATCAAGAAAGAGGTATGAAAAGATGTAGGAGAGATTTTACTCAGAAGACCATCTAATTTCTGACCTGAATCTGTATAATAACCATGCAGAAATGAACTTCCCTTTTATTCCTAACAGAGACTTCAGGATCTCAGATTTCAGTAGCTATCCATAGTCTCCCCTCTTCTGTGACATTAGTCTCTAATATTCCCCTGCCACAGGGAACTAAGAACTTCAGAACTACCACTATTCTACTTTACCGTCTGCTGCTAACCAGCTCATTGAAACACAAATTGAAGCAAACAAACATGTGATTTCCTTTCATATTAGAAAAGAGGGGAACCTCAATTTACTTGACACTCCCCATTTTTATCATTTTTCTTACTATAAGCAAGACCCCCACAGTAATAACCATAACTCTTAGCGTAGACCCAGCTGACTCTTTGCACTTGGCATTAGTGCAAAGGATCAATAAAGAAGTTGCCATAGAAATTAACCCCCCTCATGCCCAACATTAGTCATTCAAAGGCTTTTGAGAGGCATTAGACAGCTGTTCCTATTGCCCAATGAAATTTGAAGGCCCTTTGAACACGAAAGAAGATGAATGAATAAATTTGTATGATCAGTCTAAATTCCACTGAACTATTTTGTTAAGCATCAAGCAATTGAGTCCATACAGAAATATTTACAGCATAAGCTTTATATGTTATTGGAATTAAACATGTTTAGAAAAACAAATTCATTTTCATTTACTTTTGTGACTATTTAGATATTTTTAGGGTATAAAAAGGGTTTCCTAGGATGGTGTCCCAATTTATATTATTATGCAAGTAAACAAGGATTCTAAATTTTAACTGTTAAACTTGCAACGACAATCCAGGAGTCAGCTGGGTTCTAAGTCTAGGGCTCTGGTACATACAACAAACACAAAATATATCTAAAGAAGATGGGTCCTCTCTAAACTTATAATTTCAAAGAAAGAACAGCTGTCCCAAATAGCCTGCTTTTTTTCTATTAAAAATTATATCATTGACATATTAGGGTCACCTGGAACTAAAGACTGAAAACAACAATTTGGGGATGTTGCTTAGGACTCTCCTTGGCCAAGAACCAGGAATTCTGACCTTAAAAGGTTAGTAGTGTAAGCTAACCGACAGAAAGCCTTCCTTCTGAAAAAGAGCTGTAATAAATTTAATATATGTTGCTAAACATTCTATCCTATCTTTGCCCCTAAATAAGAAGCCTTCCTCTTTTAACCCTTCCTACTAGTTTATATTTTTCTCTGCCTTCAAATTTCTAGTCAAATAACCCTTTTCCAAAAACTCCTTGATTAATCCCACCTGGATCCAGTCACTGACATCCAAGCATGTACGTTTAAATCAAAACAACTATATTTGTTCCTCACTTATACCTTTTATGTTCATCTTATCTTCTCAATATGTTTGGCATTTCTCTTTGTCCTCAATATTAATGCATTTTAATTAATTATGATTCACTAATACTATTTAGGCTAGCAATATGAAAAAGAGCCCAAAGATAAAAAGTCCATTTTCTCATTTCCAATTCTAATGTATACTAAGTGCCTAGTCTCTATGTTATAGATTTTTATGCTAATTTTCTCCTACTTTATTAGACTAAAGTGCTTAAAGCATTCCACCAGTACAACATAAGAAAGCCACAGGGAATGTATTCTAACAGTTGACTAGTAGTTAAGAGCTCTAGTTGGTCACTATTTGGTGCCAAAATGCATATCAGTTTATAAGATTAAAAAGAATTCTAAAATCTTTATTTTGTAAGGCAGTTCTAAAAACAATAGTGAACTGTAGTCTCTTATGCTTCTTGATTAGATAACATTTTGTAAACTTTAAAACTAAATGGTATGGGGATAACATATGGGAAAATCTAGCTATAAATGAAACTCTTTGGTACAAATCCAATTCTGCTATTTTACTGATTTAACCTACACTGGGGAAGAGGTCTGTCAGTCAGTCAAAGGTCAGAGATTATCTGGAAGAAAATCTTGTTTATTATTTTCAAAGAGAGAATTCACACAAGGCTAGCAAAAGGAATAACTTTCTCCAACCTCAGAAAAAGGCAATATTCTAAGTAAGACTTTTAGGAACCAAGAGTTTAACCAGTTTATGCAAAACCAATTAGAAATGGTGCACATCTATGTGTTCTGATATAAGAAGACATTCAAACACTATTAAGTGAAAAAGCCGTTTGCTATTTTTTTTTAATTTAGTGTAGTACAGAAAAAAAATGAACTACACATTAATTTTTTGACGGTGGTTATCTCTGAAGGGAGCATTTGGGAAATGCACTCTAGGCCTTCACCTTTTGTACTTTTCTCTGATATATATGAATCTTTATAGGAAAAAAGAATTTTTTAAAATTATAAACTTCAGTCTTAATAAGCAAAGCATATAACTTTTTTTTTAAATTTAAAAGACTTTAGTTTTTTAGAGCAGTTTTAGGTTCACAGCAAAATTAAGAGGAAGATACAGAGATTTCCCATATACTCCCTGCCCCCACAACATGCATAGCTTCTCCAATTATCCACATCCCCCCCAGAGTGGTGCATTTGTTACAACTGATGAACCTACATTGGTACATTATCATTACCCAGAGTTCATAGTTTACATTATGGTTCACTCCTGGTGTTGTACATTCTGGGGGTTTGGACAAATGTATAATGACATGTATCCACCATTCTAGTACCACACAGAATATTTTCACTGCCTTAAACACCATCTGTGGTCCACCTATTCATCTCCCCCCAACCCACTAACCTTCACCCCTGGCAACCACTGATCTTTATACTATCTCCATAGTTTTGCCTTTTCTAGACTGTCACATAATTGGAATCATACCATATGTACCCTGTCCAGGTTGGCTTCTTTCACTTAGTAATATGCATTTAAGGTTCCTCCAGGGCCAGCCCTGTGGCGTAGCCGTTAAGTGTGAGCACTCTGCTGCTGGCGGCCCGGATTCGGATCCTGGGCGCGCACTGACGCACTGCTTGTCAGGCCATGCTGTGGCGGCATCCCACATAAAGTGGAGGAAGATCGGCAAGGATGTTAGCTCAGGGCTGGTCGTCCTCGGCAAAAAGAGGAGGACTGGCATGGATGTTAGCTCAGGGCTGATCCTCCTCACAAAAAAAAAAAAAAAAAGGTTCCTCCATGTCTTTTCATGGTGTGATAGATCATTTCTTTTTAGTGCTATAGAATATTCCATTGTCTGGATGTACCACAGTTTAGCCCTTCCACCTACTAAAGGACATCTTGGTTGCTTCCAAGTTTTGGCAATTACTAACAAAGCTGCTACAAATATTCGTGTGGACTACTAGTTTTCAACTCCTTTGGGTAAACACCAAGGAACATATAACCTTTTTGAAAATTTTGTGTCACCCATCAATATCATGAGAATTAAAATGAAAGCATCTAGCACAGTGCCTAGCATACAGGAAAAGTTCAGTAAATACTAGCATACTTTCAATTCTGCAATGCCTTCTAATGCTATCAAATTATATACGGAGCCAGGCCAGTATACTTTGCAATTAATATTTATTCTAGCTCCTCCTTTGCTATCAGGTGCCACTTCTTGCCGCTGTCAGTATACCTACTTTTAGAAGTACCTTCTCACACCTGTTGCTTCAAATCTCCTATGAACTTTCAGCTCCCAGAACATCTTAACTGTGCTTGTAAAATGTCTAAAAACAAGTTGCCCAAAGCCCACTTTAATGAAAAAAAATTACCAAATACACAATTACATTTGGACTCAAATTTTCAGATGCTCTCAAACTCTAGTCCTATCTTTAGACTGAATGATGACTCAACAGTCCAAAATGTTTATTTGTTGGGTGACTTCTACCTCCTTTTTCCTGATTTAATTCTCCAATTCCAGGGTGGGGGAGAGAAGATGGGTTTATCAAGCAAGCATTTGAGTTCTAGCTCACCATCCTCCCAACTCTTCCTTAAACAATGATTATCCGGCTTCTTAAAAAGAAAATGAGGGGCCGGCCCAGTGGCGCAAGCGGTTAAGTGCACGCGCTCCGCTGCAGCAGCCCAGGGTTTGCCAGTTTGGATCCTGGGCGCGCACCGATGCACCGCTTGGCAAGCCATGCTGTGGTGGCGTCCCATATAAAGTAGAGGAAGATAGGCACGGATGTTAGCCCAGGGCCAGTCTCCCTCAGAAAAAAAAAAAGAGGAGGATTGGCATCAGATGTTAGCTCAGGGCTGATTTTCCTCACACAAAAAAAAGAAAATGATCAAGTTAATCAAAACTTAGATGCCTTAAAATCTGCTTGTGTAGGATTTTTTAAAGACCGGGTACAAATGTGGGATGAAACCGTTAACTGTGGGGTTTCCTTTCACAGTTGCAACAGGGAAATTTGATTCCAAGTCACAGTGGCCCACGCAGCCACTGTAGCACCACATCAGTATTGGCATCTCTCAAAAAAAAAACCCCAAACTGCATGGCCCCCAATAAATACATTCAAATACTAACAAGACACCTCCATCACATGGTAATATTATATAATACAGCTTAAAAAAAATCACATTCATTGTGTCATTTCATCCTGTGAGGCATCCTATAAGGCAGGGTTCATTTAACAGATGAAAAGACTAAAGCTTAAAGAGTTTAAATTACTTGCTCAGAGCCATACAGCTAATTATAAATAGCAGAATCCAAAACCAAGGAGACAGTGATACAGTGAAAGAAATAATTCTGTAAGTCAGCCCTACCTGAATTTAAATCCTACCATTTACTATTTGTAAGACTGGAATGGAAGCTCCATGACTTTGTTTTGTTCACTGCTATAACTCCAGTGTCTAAAAGAGTGCAAGTAAATAGCAGGAGATCAGTAAATATATGTTGAACAATAACAAAAAAAATCACTTAACTTCTTCGGATCTCTGTTTCCTCATCTGTAAATGGAGAAAGCAAGTTCTTGCCTCATATCTGCTGATATAATGTGTAACAAAGCATCTGGCAGGTATGTAAGAAGAGACCTAACTCTCAGTTCAGCGTTCTTTTCACAAGACCACTCACACTTCTCCTGCAGCCTCTAAGGAAGTAGCAGAGAACAAATGTCAACATGACTGGCAGGTAAACTGGATGGTAATCAGGAAGGGGAGGGTAAAGATCTAAACTGTTGGCTCAGTCAAGTAGTCAGCTGTTTTCTTTACTACTCTGCCATGGCAATGACAAAGGATCTTCTGGAAGAATCTGTTAGCTGATTGCTTATTTCAAAACAGAAAGTCTTGGTGGGGGAGGGAAGCACCTAATCTATACTTGTAAGATGCAGAAAGAAAGGGGGGAGGGATACCTAAAGGTAAATGAGACAGTAAGGAAAGGATATTGAGGTGAGATGATTAGAGTACATACACTGACTAACTGAAACTTAGAATGGTCCCTATCCCATTTCTCTGTAACTTAGCATGTTCTTTCCGGTAAATCTAATTCTAATGGACAAAGTAGTCTTTAGGACCACTGATAAGTACTACCAACAGACACAGAAACAAAAGGTAGATGCCACTGAGAAGTAGAAACAAAAGTTAAAAGCAAAGAGAGATGGTGCTACAAATGAAGAAAGTGAAAAGACCACTCATAGAATGGGAGCAAATATTTGCAAACCATATATCTGCTAAGGGACTTGCATCCAAAAACACAAAGAACTCTTAGAACTCAGTAATAAAAAGATAAATAACTCAATTTTAAAATAGGCAAAGGACCAGAATAGACACGTCTACCAAGAAGACAGACAAATGACCAATAATCCCATGAAATGATACTCAACATAACTAGCCATCAGAGAAATGCAAATGAAAACTACAATGAGATACCACTTCATACCCACTAGGATGGCAAAATAAAAAAGATGGACTGGGACCAGCCTGGTGGCGTAGTGGTTAAGTTCAGTGCCTCACTTCAGTGGCCCGGGGTTCACCGGTTCAGATCCTGAGCATGGAACTACGCACCGCTCATCAAGCCCTGATATGGTGGCATCCCACATACAAAATAGAGGAAGACTGGCACAGATGTTAGCTGAGGGACCATCTCCCTTAAGCAAAAAGAGGAAGACTGGCAACAGATGTTACCTTAGGCCCATCTTCCTCACCGAAAAACAAAAGATGGACAGTAACAACTTGTCAATACACCGGTGAGGATGTGGAGAAACTGGAACTCGCGTACATTGCTAGTGGGAATGTAAAATGATGCAGCTGCTTTGGAAAACAGTCTGGAAGTTCGTCAAATGCTAAACATGGAGTTACCATATGATTTAGCAATTCCACTTCTAGGTACATACCCAAGAGAATTGAAAACACAGGTTCACACAAAAACTTGTAATGAATGTTTGTAACAGTATTACTTATAATAGCCAAAAAAGTGGAAACAACCCAAATGTCTATCAACTGATGCACAGATAAACAAAATGTGATAGATCCATACAGCAGAATTTTTTTATCAATAAAAAGAAATAAAATACTGATACACGCTACAATGTGGATGAACCTTGATAATATTACAGTAAGTGAAAGAAGCCAGACACAGAAGGCTAATTATGATATGATTCCATTCATATGAAATGTCCAGAATAGACAAATCCATAGAGACAGAAAATAGATTAGTGGTTGCCAGGGGCTGAGGAGAGAGGGTAGTGGGGAGTGCCTGCTAATGGGTACAGGACTTCTTGGGGTGACGAAAACATTCTGGAATTAGGTAGTGGTGACAGTTGCATAACCTTGTGAATATACTAAAACCCATTGAATTACACACTTTAAATGGGCGAATTTTATGGAGTTTGAATTATATCTCAATAAAGTTCATTTAACAAAAAAAGCAAACGGAGATGAAAAGGTGCACACTATGTAGGCAAATTCTCCTAACTTCACATTCTGTGGAGAAAGGATGAAGAGTGGATGGTGACAATGGGAGCACAGATACCTCATACTAGTGGATCCTGTGAAGACAGTAAATGCCTGCATTTCTCAGCCACTTGGAGAAATCCATGTAATTCTCTAAACAAGCCTCCTAAGGTATAAAGGCCATAGAAGCCTACAGGTAAAAGTCGACAGGGACGCTGAGGAAACTCAATCTGGAGGTTCTCACATCACCGAAGCTGGGCTTGCCCTCGCCTACCCCTTGAGGATGCCAGGACCTTATCGTCCCCACCATCACCTCAAAACAGAACTCAATCCCAAAAGTTACACAAGGAGATGTGAAGCCAGAAGGGACACATGTTCACTGGGATCTAGAACACATTCTAAATGAAAAACATCATGCCAAGTCATTTTCCCATATCAATATAATAGAGTAGGAGTTTATCAGCATGACAGAGAACTCAAAAATCAAAATGGAAAAAGACTTGACTTTTTTTTTGTTTGTTTTTTGGTGAGGAAGATTGGCCCTGAGCTAACATACGTGCCCATCTTCCTCCATTTTGCATATGGGATACCACCACAACATGGCTTGATGAGTGGTGCATAGGTCCGTGCCTGGGATCCAAACCCATGAAGCCCAGGCCGCCAAAGCGGAGCACACAAACCCAACCGCCACACCACCAGGCTGGCCCCTAGACTTTTTTTTTTGACAATAACTCTATTAAGTACGCAAAGGAGAGATAAGTGATGATAAATAACTTGCTAAAAAGGTACACGGGCAGTCAGTAGCTGGTAGAGGCACAATTCAACCAAAGGAAATCTAGTCAAGGTAGGCAAGTTTATATACTGAAGTTACTTTAACTGAAATTTAAGTGAAAAGGGTAAAAGGATAAGGGTGTACACAGGAACTTACAATCTAAAGCTGCAGAAATCTCAAGTCAGGCTTGAAGCTTAACTATAATATAAAATATAATTTTTAATAGAAAAACTAGTCAATAATAGAAGAAGAATATTAACTTCCATATAAGTCTCTTGGGCCAACAGTAGCATTATTCCCCAAGTAAAATGCTATATATTCTATTTATATAGCAATTCAAAATGTGTATAACACACACACACACACACTCACTCTCTCATTTTAGTCTCACAATAACCTGAAAGGATGTCATCGTCCAACAAGGTCAGTCTGACTTCAAAGCCTAGACCCTTCACTATACTATTATGCCTACCATAAAACTAGAAATTTATAACTTTTCGCAAACCATAAACAAAAATAACAGTTAATAGTATTCTACTAAAACCAAGTAGTGAATGCATGAATATTTATTGTATTTTTATTCTTTATCCCTTAATTATATCATTATTCTTTACACATATTTAAAAAATTATTTCCACATTTACTTGCACATTTAAGAAAAACAACAAAAAGCGAAATGGGAAAATATTCGCAACAGTATGACAAAGAGTTTAATATGCCTAGTATTTTAATCTATTGATGACCAACAAGCCAAAAGAAAAATGGGCAAAGGACCTGAACAAGCAAATTAAACCCTGAGATATCATCAGATTTGCCAAAGATGAAAAGACTAAAATATCCAGGGTTAGCATGAGTAGAAGGAACCCAGGCCTCGCCTCTGTGGCACACTGGACCTGGATGCTCCTGAATTACTTCATTCACACATTTATGTCAATACCTGGCAAGTCTACCTACATGTTTGTCTCTCCCTTCACTGAACTCTTTAAGAGCATCTTAATCCTTTTCACCCAACGCAGTGTCTAGCCTGCAAGTGACACTCATAAAGCACATAAGCAACATGTCTACGAAACATAAAATCAGAGCAATCAGAAATGTCTGGGCCTGAGATGACAGCAAAGATGGCCAGACTCTGATAACCACCTCCTGAGGCTTCTGCATCTTACCATCCACCCATCTGCTAAAGGCAAAAGTCAAGGAGTCATCCACGATTTCTCCTTTCCCACACAAAGATTAAGAATTGTCAATATGTATTATGAAAATTAAGCCTTAAAGATTTTCAGAAAAATACCAATTTCTTCTACTTTATAATTTAAAAGGTTCTTAAGCAGGAAGAGGTATGTTTCCTAATAAATAAGCAATAAAATCATGACTCCCAGATTTCCCATTTCTACAATGTGCCCTAGTTTACTACTGTTATTAATAGTTTACCCCTATCTGAAGCCCATTTTTTTTTTTTTAAAGATTTTATTTATTTATTTATTTTCCCCCCAAAGCCCCAGTAGATAGTTGTATGTCATAGGTGCACATCCTTCTAGTTGCTGTATGTGGGACGCGGCCTCAGCATGGCCGGAGAGGCGGTGCGTCGGTGCGCGCCTGGGATCCGAACCCGGGCCGCCAGCAGCGGAGAGCGCGCACTTAACCGCCAAGCCATGGGGCCGGCCCTGAAGCCCATTTTTAAGGTACAACTAAAAAAGGCTATGCAAAAAAACACTGAACCACGGCATTTCTAGATGTAAGCAATATTCCTAAGGTTAAAGGTTAATGTATCACAATGATTTGTAAATTAGAAAACACTTTTGGCATAAGTCAAATAAAACCAATGATTATAAGGAGAAAAAAAATTGTCCTGGTCCCCAAACATGGCTCTATTACTCCTTTTGGTGATACAAATCAAAACACAAAAATCTGTTTTCTAAGTATATCACCAAAAAACCATAAAACATCCTCTACAACAGTATTTATAATACAATCATTTTTTTAAAGGGTATGTTCTTGGTGGGATTACTGGTGATATATTAACCTCTCCCCCTCAAAAAAAAGATACGTATAATTTTTCCAAAGGTCACTAGACATGTGAAATATCCTTCAAACTTTACCATCTGTTGCCTCTACAGTTTAAAAAAAAACCATTCAATTCTTCACCAAAATCAAATCCAAACAAATTTAGATCTTAATATAAACATTTCTTGGCTTTTTAAGATACATGTACAGTAGCATTTAATAACTAAAATGGGTTATATTAATTTAAGACATTATTCTGAAATTATATACAAACTCATAATGATTCTCCAAAATAAGATAACAAAGAATATAATTAAATAAGTTTTGACTGTTAAAGTTTAAAATTCAGAAAGAAAAAAAAAAATCTGAATTCAGGTCAACAAGGAGGGGAAAAAAGCATCCAAAAAACATTTTATCGTCACTGCCCCAAAAGTGAAAAGGCTATAAATAGTTTTAATGCAAATAAAGATTATTATGATAAATATCAGTGACCAGCCAATCGCAAATGCTTAAGACTTCAGGACAGCACTGATAATTTTTAACTTAGTGCCATAGTGATGTCATTTAAAATTTTCATATATGAAAAACGTACTTTTTTCTTGAAGACCTGGGTAAAAGAGAAGAGAACTTAGTGGAGTATATAAAACCCAGTCCTCATGTTATCAAGGAACTACTAACACCCAGCAAGAAATACAAGCATATTTAATTAGGTAACATAATGAGGACACAGTAGATATCTTTATCTAAGGTTTTTTTTTACCCTTAAATAAAGATGGAATTTCCATATAATGGAACTTATTATACAGTAAATAAAAAAGAAAGGTGGTTTATAAAGCAATGGACCGATCTTTAAGATATTCTAAGTGAAAAAAGGTATAGAATACAGTATGTAACCTTTTGCACTAAAAGGGGCAGGAGGTGTGTGTGTATGTATGTACATGTGTATGCATGTACATGTTTTTGGTGGTCTATATAAAAATTAGCTTTGGAAAAATACACAAGAAACGGCTAGCACTAAGGCCATCTATGGAGGAGGTAACAGGGTAGCTGGAGGATAGTAAAAGGGAAGCTTTCCTCAGTTCACCGTTTTGTGTATTTTCAATTTTGAGCAATGTGAATGAATGTGTATCAAAAGGAAAAATTTAGAGTACCTTACCTTGCACCATTGTTCCTAATGACTTCCACAGTTTCTTCAACAAAATATCGATCCTTGACATATGCAAAAATATCATCACAGATTTCATGCAAGCGTGACCGATGGGTAAGGTTGGTCAAGTATAAAACTGGAATAATTAGTGGTTCTGGAAAACTCTGAAGATTCTGTCTTGCTTTTCTTTCTGACTCAAGTGCTTCCTGATAAGTCAGTCCAGGTCTACCCGTCACAGCACAACTCCACACAAGACTGTTGCACAGAATGGTTCGTTCAAAAAAGTCACTGATTAAAAAACAAAAACAAAAACCAATTACCTATCATTTCACCAATTTTATATTAAAAGCTGATAAAGCATCGTGCCTTTATTGCAAAATTTTATACAGAATCATAGAACTCAAACAAGGGTTTAGTTAACTGGTCAATTTACACATTAATACAAACCTAAGAGAAAGTATAGTTAAACTAGACATTTACATTTTGCAGTTTAAAGGTACATTCAGCCAAAACTGGACTTGGATTTCCATCAGTTTTGAAATTGGGAGTGAAACTGAAAATAAACTCAACCTTTCTTTTTCCTTCTAAATTATAAGCTTTTTGTTCCAAAGCAGTCAAAACACTGAAGTCAATTCAAGTACTTAACTATGAATTTAAAAGGCTTTAACATAATAGTGAAAAACTGGGAAATCCACGCATCTAACAATAAAAGAAATGTAAGTAAACTGTAGTATTTCATGCAATGAAAATTCATAGTCATTAACAGTATAGGGAGTTCCTAAATAACATGTTAAAAGGAAAAAAAAAACTTTCCAGTTTGATTCCCTCCTATAGTTTCTGAAAGTAAAAGCTTACCAAAACCATATACATAATATGGTCCCACTTGTGTTAAAGAAAAAAAAGAGAAAAAGAAAAGAAAGGAAGGAAGGAAGAGAAAGATAACCTAAAGAAGCACAAAAGGTTTCTGGAATGTTATACAAAAATCAAGGTTGTAGCTACAAAGTGGGGATAGGACTAGGGGACCACTCTACTCAGTGCTTTTCTGCATTCTTGGAATTTCTTACTATGAGCGTTTCTTTTCAAAAATTCTCTATAGTCATTTTTAAAATGCAAGAGATCTATAATATGGAAAGATTTCTAATGTATGTTAAGTAGAAAAACTCAAATCACTGAATAACACAATCCCATATATTAATTATAATAATAACGAAATGTATTTATACAAATACTATAAACAGATGTTCCCTATAGAGAAAAGGAAGGACTAGGAAGGAAGGACAAGAAAACTTTGTTATTCTAAATATTTCTATATTGTTTGAATTTTTATAATAAGCATGTACTCGCATTATTTTTATAATAAAAATATTTTTTAAGTAGAAAAGGTTAGACTTGCAAAAAAGTTAACAATGGTTGCCTATAAGTGGTAAGATATGGGTAAATATTTTTCCCTCCTCTATATTTTGGTCTACTTTTCACTAACTATATGTAACTGATATAATGCACTATTCTCTAACTTTTTCTCCTTCCTGAAACCCCCCTTTCCTTCTCCCAACATTCTAAAAAAGTATTAAAACTGCTATATGTTTACTTCCTGGTTAGTGTATCTATATAAATTATCCCTGTAGTAGGCAATCTCCAAAGACCTGGGGTAATTCCATTAAGATAGTTTCATTTGTATATTTGTCCATAGAACAACAAAAATGAAATCTATGGAAATAAGGTAAGAGAAATTAATCATATCTTAATATAAATGAGATCTATAGAGAGAATATGCATATGCCAAATTACATGACTCTATGTCAGCACAAGAAGATCCTTTTGAAGTATGTACCCTTTAGTACAGGAGATGACGGATGTATATCATTATTTTAATACATAGTAAAAAAGTGATTATAAGACAGAGGCAGATGTCCTTCAGGAATTCAGAGGAAAGGAAGGAGGAGAGGCAGGCAAAAAAGATCAAGAAACACTGGGATATTTTTTGGAGGAAGTGGTGTTAAGAGTTAGGAAAGGAAAAGTAGAGTTGAAGAAAGAAACGCCAGAGAGAAAAAAGATGAATATAATCTGGTTCTTATTAGCAAGAAAATCTAAGTCAGATAAATGATTTATTAGCTGAGAGAGAGGCAACAGACATATCCAATAGATGTTTGTCAATGGTACAGAATAAAATAACTGAATGGATCTTCAAAGAGGTCTTATTTAATTAAGTTTTACTGCCTAAAACTGTAGTTCACTTAGAAAGCGTTATAAAAGTTTTTAACTTTTTCCTATAGAAACAAACATATCTGTAAGACTTAGCTTCCCAAGCCAACACATAGTCAGCACATAATGTGCACGAGGTAACTTCCAATAATGTAAACTATATCTAGTACTATTTAAGAAAAATATACTTCAAATCTAGATACCTTATACATTAACTAGTCTCTAAACTAGTGCTAATGGAAATAGAATGCTAGCGATACATATAATTTAAAATTTTCTAGTGGCCACATTAAAAAAATTTTAAAGAAACGAATGAAATTAATTTTATATTTTATTTAACCTAATATATCCCCAAATAATTTCATTTCAATATATAATCAATATTGAAATAGTTTGCTTTTTTTTTTTTTTGGTACTAAGTCTTCAAAATCCAGTATATATTTCACATTTATTGCACATCTTAATTCTGACTAGTCACATTTCAAGTTCTTAATAACCCTGGTGCCAAGTAACGGCTCCTGTATCAGACAGCACAGCTCTAGCCATAGCAAGCTGGGATTTGGTAGCCTGGGGTATTTGGTGGGTCATGGGGTATTTGGTGACATGGCAGGAGGACAGACTTTACACTGAGCTGCAATAAACACTATTTAGGTTCAAAATACCAAGGAGAGCAATGGCACAAGTGCCACAAACCTCCACCAAACATGTGTTACCAAGCAGAAAAACAGGAGAGTCAGCAACCAGTGATGTACAGCTGCCCTTCTACACCAAGGTTTCCACCACCTCCTGCAAAGTATTTGTACTGTTTGTTTCCTTTGTGTCTATCTACTCGACAAAGTTGTTGTTACATTATAGCCCTGCTGTGCACAGAGATCTACCCTCAGGAGGAGGAAGGCAGGGCATACTACCCCAGTGGCCATTTTAAAGCAAGGGGGGAAAAAGCTCAAAGGCTATTTCTCCCTATTCATCACCCCCTACCAGCATGGTGCCATCTCTAACATTACATACCTTCACTGTCTCCCACTATTGCAACTCCGCTCTTTACCGATTCATCATATACATTCAAATGTGTAGGATTTTGTTAATAATACTGAATTCTAGGGGGTAGGTTACAGTGCCTCTTCAATTTGTATATTATAAGAATATAAAATGATGAAACTTTTTACAAGAAGCACATTTTACTATTGTGAGCAAAAATTTATAAAATACAAAGTACTGTTTTATGTGAATATAAGTTTAGGCTAATGTAGACCATTACGTCTCTGATTTATTACTACATTCCTTCAACAGTCCTCTTTACCAGAGATCAGCATACTACTGGCCCAGAGGCAATCCAGCCTTCCACCTGTTTTTGTCGTTTTACTGGAACACAGCCGCACCCACACCTTTAGGTATTGTCTGACTGCTTTCTCACCACATCTGCAGAGTTGGGTAGCACAACAGACACCCTATGGCCTGCAAAGCCTAAAATACTGATTATCTGGCCCTTTAAGAAAGTTTGACGACCTATGCTCTACCATTATTTAAGGAAAAACTGCTTCTGATTTACCAGGTCGAGAACTGGTATAAAGTCAACCAACTCTCTGGGGAATAAGCTGAGGAACAAAGGGAAATATTAGCTAACCTGCTGGGTATCTGGAAAAGTAAAAACCTAGTATAATGAAGTGACATAAAAACCAGAAACCAAAGACAGTACAATTCAGAAAAGATAAATGCAAAGCATACTCTACTTAAGAGCCAAAACTATATTAACTAGACACAAGACAACAAAGATCCAGCACAATACTGCAGAAAAGATCTAAGGGACATAAGCAAACTCCTCTATCCACAAAATAATATAACTGAGAAATGCAGCCATTGGTTAAAAACTAACATAATTCCTGACTTAAACAGCATATGATATGCAAGAGATGGAAAGTATGGCTTATAAACTTAGAAAAGTAGTAATTGCTAGAAGACAGCATGGGGTGTTCTAACAACTTCCTTCACTGACAGGGTTACAAGAGCAGATCAGGTGATCATGGGCATGGCCAACTTAACGTGCCCTGTATCATATAGAGAAATACCAGCTAGATGAAAATTACATTTATTCATAAATAGTCAGGGAGAAGTTAGATTAATTAAAAATATAGTTTAGTTTAGAAAAACACTTTAATGAAATATTACTTTGTACTTAGTGCTGCCTCAGACAGACTTACATAATGACAGACAAGGCAGGCTCCTAAAATCTGCAGATGACACGAAGGTAACGAATAGCAATAAAGATTTTTAAAATCTAGAGTCTAAAACCTTAAGTACAAATCAACAAAGGTGAAACATTATACTGGCTTAACAAACGTACTAGCTTAACAATAATGAATGTGAAAAAGGCAAATTTTAAGTGAACAGCAAATTCACACTTCTGTGCCTTTTTATACAGTTTCTTTCACTTAAAAAGTATTCTTCAGGGCATTCTCTGCCTAGAATGCCCTTTTTCCCCATTCTGTGTCTTGATAGCTCCATCTTCCAACACCCAACTGAGACGTTCATTTTATCTTACCTGAGGACTTCCTCAACTCCCCAGCAGTTACCAGTTCCATTTTCTATACTCCCATTACACAGGCTCCATAGCACACACATGATTTATGCCATTGTATTGCAGACATACATTCATTTCCACTAGAGGGACAAATTATCTCAGCATCTCCAAAGACTCTCCAAAGTATAGAGTCAATAAACAAATACACTCTCACTGGCAGTCCACATTTATTTTTATGTGTATCTAGACAGAGAAAAGTGTGCATATGAACAGGAAGGAGAGAGGAAAGCGTCAGCATCTCAGTTTTACCACTTGTAGAGTGTGACTTTGGGTAAGTTACACAACCTCACTGAACCCAGTTCCCCTTCTGTAAAATGTAACGCCCAGCATACTATATGTGCACTCAATAAATAGTACCAATTCTTACTGTTCAGGTACCATATTTGTAGCGAGACCCTAGAAGAATACACAGGAGAATAACCAGTATGGTAGAGGAACAATGTCAGAGGAACACACACAAGACTTGACAATCTTTGAAGAGAAAGTTTGTTATTGGGAAGCAGGGTAGGAAGAGGCATTAACAGCAGAGGGATTATCAGTGAACACCCAAAATCCAATGAAGCTGACCCAAGTATAAAATCTTATCAACCACTTAGTGGTAGACTGTTTGCAGAGGGTTGAAAGTGTGCAGACTCCTTAGAAATCTGACTTTGATACTCTTCTCACAAGAGGTGGAGTGTGTTTCACCACCCCTTGAATCTGGGCTGGCCTTGAGATTGGCTCTTACCAACATAATACAGAAATGACACTGAGAGACTTCAGCCCTCACCCTCTTGGAACCCTGAGACCAGCACACGAAGAAGCCCAGGTTAGCCTTCCGAGGATAAAAGACCACATGGTGAGAAAAGCCATCCCAGTATATTAAATCATTGCACTATATACTTTAAATATCTTATAATTCTATTTGTCAATTATACCTCACTAAAGCTGGAAAAAAACATCCACAAAGAAAGAAAAGCCCTCTCAGTGGAGGTCCCTGATATATGACTGAGGCTACCTCCTGCTCCATCCAGCCTCAGCCTAGCATCCTGTGTTAGTGAAGAAGAACATAAACTCTAGAGTCTTAGGTACATGAGTGAGAATTCCAGTGTCACTAACTGCTAGACAGGTGATTTTCAACACTGATCTCGGACTTACTCTCCCTACCGCAGCTGACTGCAGCTAAGTGAGTGAACACGAGGGACCAGCAGAAACCACACTGGCATCCACAGAACGGTGAGCAAAGAAAATGGGGGGGGGGGTTACTCTGAGCCACTAAGTTTTAGGGTAGCTTGTTACAAAATAACTGATATATATATTCTGTCTGAAAAAAGAATGTATTAACACAAAACATGGTAGCCTGCTTAAGCAGATAAAAGGTGAAACTCAAAAAGAAAGGACTTAAGAATGTCTGTTATACCATCCAAGGAGAAAAGAGTCATGGATCCAAATATCTCGGCCATGTGGCAGACTTAGTCCTAAACAGGAGTGAACACCTAATTTGAAGCTATGAAGATTATCCAACTTTCCTTGAAAACTCCATGCTCACCAGATGGCCTTCTGACAGTAAGATTTCATACACAGCTGGTTATCAGTATAGGAACTGGTCTGTGTGAAAGGAATTCTTCCCACTGGAAACATTCTCGTTTGTACATTTAATATCTAGAGCTTCATCATTTGAGGGTGTAGTAAAGAAGTCAAATGTCTGAGCAGACAGTAGAGAGTGGTGCCTACACCAAGATCTAGGCAGCCAGCTTGAATTCCAAGCAATGCTCCCAAGTTCTTGGTGTATACTTCTGCAAACTTCAACAAATATTAGGAAGAATTCTCCACAATAAGCATCCTATGTTAGTGAAGAAGAACATAAACTCTAGAGTCTTAGGTACATGAGTGAGAATTCCAGTGTCACTAACTGCTAGACAGGTGATTTTCAACACTGATCTCGGACTTACTCTCCCTACCGCAGCCCCAGCTTCCTCATCTGTAGAAAAAGGCTGCTGACAGTACTGAACTAACAAGCGGGGAGCTGATGAACAATGAAAATGGGATGCCATATAAACTAATCAAACACCTTTCACTGGAAAGCCAGGTTGAAACATAAGCTGGTCTGTCAGTGACGTTGTAGAAGAGATTCCTACATTTTGTATGAAAAGTGTGACTCACTCAAAGATGGGAAATACATTCTAATTCCAAGGGTCTAAATGGCCAAAAAAAGGAATCATTTAACTTAGGAGATTAAGTCAGTGGGTAATATAACAAATCATTTTCCTATCCCACAAATCTAGAATTTCTGGTATGCAGACCCGTTCCATTTTTGAACAATCCGCAGCCAAAAAAAATTGTTGTCAGCTATCCAAATTACAGACTAAATTTTTATCTTATTTAGAGATTAAATTATGCACTTTAGCTTATGCATTTGCCTATAGTTAATACGCTATTTTTAATAAATCTTTTCTTATGGAAAGCAGGTCAAACAAGTGTTAGCAATTAAAGAGCATGTAGTTCAAACATACAAAATAAAGGAGCCTGCACTATATAATCATTAAGGATCCATCCTGGTCACAGTCTCTGTCTCAAAGAACTCAGGGTCTAGGAAAAGAGAAAATGTGAGGCAATAAATACACTGCATTACAGTGCAACAACAGCAGATGTTCCACTAGATAAAGTGGAGGGGGGCATCACTGCTGTCTAAAAAGACGAAGGAGGAAGTGTTAGGCTATAATACCAAGTAAGATAAAGACAGAAAACTATTTAGCAATTAAAAGGTCACTGGCAACCTCTACCAACCAGAGTTAGAGGCAAAAGTTACTTTGCACTGTGCTGGGAAGTGAACAAGGCGGGGAGGTGTAGAAAATCTCTTTGAGACTGATTAGAGAAAGTTCTATTTACAAAATCAAAAACCTGAGCAAATAGGTGGGCGTAGTGGTCTTCAGACACATACAAAAGAAGAATATTCGAAGTAATGCACTCAAAAGATAATCTTCAAACAAATTCATATAAACCAATTGGTGATTTAGTGAATGAGTAAAAACAGAAGTTTCCTTCATAGTTTCTCCAGAATTGTGCTGAGGGTCAGATTACCATAATACTGCAGAGACCACCATATACCATCCACCATGAATGCACTTTTGGAAAGATCTCTTTGTAATCATCTAAGAGAAAGAAAAAATAATCTCAAATTTAACACACAATTAAATGTCAGTCTTCTTCCAATTTTGCCAATTCAAAGTCATAGAGATTAAGACCTAAGGACACTAGGAGCTCTGCTTTGTTCAGGGTAAGTGATTAAATATCTTTGCTCCCAAACCAAGTGCCTCTCCTGAACTGTTTCTAATTTCCAAAAACCCAAACACTTCAGTACAGAGAAAACAACAAAAAACTAGTTATTTTTAAAGAATTTTTAATATCATAAGACTACAAAGGACACAGTTCCCTAATATTAATAGAAGGTAGTAGGTTTGGAATACCAAAAATCTCTTCCTTTGTTTCGGCATTTCAGATTTCTCCACGATTACAGTAAATCATCAAGAACTAAGTATATGAAATGTTTAATTCAAAAAAGATAACAGCCATAGTCATTCTCTCCTCTACAGTGAGAAGAGCCTCTTAAAAAGATAAGGTTGCTTATATCAAAGGAGAAAACACTTTGAAACTTAAGCATGTTTCCTCCTTTGTTGGCACTCGAAATACAATTTTTTAAAAATCAGAGTTATTACGAAGGATTTTAACTTAAATTAAAAAAAAAAAAGACGACATCCTTGTCAAGTTACCTAATCCAAATTCACTTAAGCAGTTACAAGAGTGAACCCTACTTGAGTAACAAAACAAGTCTGTACAGGAGCAGAGTAAGATGTGCACTCCTATTTAAAAGCACTGTCTGCTGAAAAACTTCTCTAAATATAACATGTTTATGTGTAACTCTTTCTGTGGAGCTGGAAAAAAAGGCTTCCTTAAAATAAAAGCTCAAAGGAACTGGCTTTTCTAACTTCGCTAGTCATTTCTCAGACAGGTGCAGAGTTCGCCTAAAGCCCTCCCTCCATCAAGCCCCCATTCAAAAAGGTGCCTTCCAAACACAATTTATTTGGTTGCTATAACACTTGGTTTCTAAGCCACAAAGGGATTCCTTCTAAGTGGAGAGGATAAAGCATAAGAAAAAGGGAGGATCAGGCTGTTTCAGTGATTGATCAATTCAGGTTCTCACTTGGAGATCCTGTTTAAACACAGATCTCTGAAACACCCCGTTGTTTGGTGTCACAGGACAAGGAGATCTCTCGGGATAAACCAGGCAAGGGACTGAAAATTTAGGGGTTGAAACTACACACGCAGCAGCTCCGGATTCTTATCAAAACAATAGCGAGTGGCACATGTCAGGCGGCCCACATGCGCAGGGGGATAAAGAGGAGACTGGCGGAGGCTGGAGTTGAACTTGTCTTAACCCCCTCCCCCAACTCCCACCGCCGCGCTCCGGGCTCGCGAAAGTGAAAACGAGGGGCGCCCGGGTCCCTGCTCTCCGCCCCCCCTTCCCCCGCCCAGCCCCGACTTCTTCCTCACCCGGTCTCCCGGGGGCGGAGACGCCGAGTTCTCCGGGGCCGGGAGTTAGTCACCAAGAAGAGGCGGTGACAGAGCGCACGGCTCGCGTCGCACACTCGCGGCCTAGCCGCACCGGACGGGAGGCCGCCGGCGGAGGCTCTCGTGCCCCGGGCCCCACCGCCCCCGCCCGCGGGCAGCTCCCTCCCGCCCTCCCCGAGTCTCACCTCCGCTCCCGCCCGCCCCGACCCTAGGCAGCTCCCACGTCAGGCTCCACTCCACCGAAGGAGCGACGCCCAGCCCGGCCGTTTCCTGCCCCCGGGGGCGGGGATTCCCTCCCCGGGCCGGGGGACGGCGGCCCCGAGCCGCTGACCCGAGCGGGGATCCCCTCGGCCGCCGGGCGGGGATCCCGGAACTGGCCCCGAAGCGCGCGTGTGGCCGCGGCGGGGAGGGGCGAGGCGGGGAGTTTCCGCCGCCCGGGCGGCCGCCGCGGCGAGAGGCGGTCCCCACGGCCGGCCGGGGACCCCAGCCTTCCCCGCCCCGGCCGCTCTCCCCGCGCGCCGCCCCGGGGCTCCGCGCAGCCACCGCGTCGGACTCCGGGGACGGAGAGGCGCGGGCCCGCGGCCACCCGTCACTTTCAAGTCGCCCCGCCAGAAGCCCGGGGCGAGGACCGGAGAGAGACAAAAGGCCGCTGGGGAGGGATCCCCCACACCCTCGCACCCCCGCGCCGCCCGGCCCTTACTCGTAGTGGCGGAAGATCTCGTTGGTGACTTTACAGTAGAAAACTTCCTCGTCGGGCCGCAGGTCGGCGGGCGGCTGCTGTCTCACAAACGGCTTTCGGTGGAGCAGCGGCATCTCCCGGCCGCCCGCGGGCTCTCCCGGACCCCGGCCGCGTCGGCGCCGCTCCCCTATCAGAAGTGGAGGGAAAGGACAGCCGGTAAGGTGGGGAGCGCTCGGCGGCGCCGGCCGGTCCGCGCGCCGGGGAAGCTCCACTGCCTTTTGTGTGACAGACGCGCCGCGGCTGCCACCGGGGCCGAGGTGGCCCCCGTCGCTGCCGGGGTACTGAGCGAGCGGAGCCGCCGCCGCCTCCGCACGCCCGGCCGCCGGCTCACAATGGGGCCGAACGCCCCGCCGCGAGCGGGCGGTGCGGGAGCGCGGCGGCCCCCTCCCCCCGCGCCGGCTCCCTGCCCGCCGCCGCCGCCGCCGCCGCCGCCGCCGGGCTCACAACGTGCTCGGCGCGCAGCCGGCCCGCCCGACGCCGCGAGGGAGCCGGCTGCGGGCGGCCCCCGGCGCCGCTCCGCTTTGTTCCCCCGCTCGCCTCCACTTCCCCGCCGGCGCTGGCCGGCGCCCGAGCGGCCACACGGAGCCCTTCACCTGCGAGCACGCCGACGGCCACCTCTTCACCTTCCCAGCCACAAAGGCAGCGAGGGGAGGCTCTGTCCTCCCGGGGGGTCGCCGCTCGCCGGCCCCGCCGCGTCGCCCGCCGCCGCGCCGCCCGCTGCCACGGCCTGGCTCCGCGCGGGGGATCGCGTCCCACCGCCGCTTCCCCGCCTCTCGGAGCTCCTGGGAAGTTTCTGATCTACTTTCGGCTCAGAAGGAGGAAGAGCTGTTGGGAGGAGCTTTTCACTTCTCGCTTCTACCTTTTTATTGGCTACTCGATGACTTTTACAGCCTGTCACTGATACAGGAAGAGACGGCGGAGAGCCTGGGAGAGCTACATTATTAATTAATGGAGCAACCCCTTGTGAAGAATCAGAAGCATCCTCCATGTTTGAGATTATCAGCCAAAAGATCTAGGGAAAGCGCTGGGGTTTCGTAAACACATGTCGAACAAAGTAAAGCCGTCCTCTTCAAGTCTGGCACCATCGCTTGGTTGGTTACACGATGGGAAAAGGAGTCCGATTAAAATTGAACTATATTTTAAAGATGGGAGGAGGAATAAGAAATAAAAAGTATTTTGATATTTTCTTCTTCCAAATTTGAATTCTCGTGTCTAAAAAAATATTTCGCTTGTGTAAACATCCATTTTGAAAAGAAAATACCTTTCTTGACAGCAGTTCTCTTTAATACTTAGAGCAATTCGGTTAAAAACTCAGCAGAGGAAGAGACCAAAAAAATATATATTAGAAAATGTCATCATGCCTGTAGGACCCTCACATATTTAAAAAACACGCCTTTAACAAGTAATATTTAGAATACACTGCTGAAAATATTTTGCAAAGGATCAATATTTAATTCAATCACTCAGAATTTTAAAGATTATGGATTTACAAGTGAAATTTCCCCTAAAGAAACTTTCCCATATCTATAATTTCCATTTATGAAACTAATTTTAATGTACATAATACATGTGACTTTTGAATTAAAAAGAATTTTCAAAACTACGAATAACTCCAAATGTTTGCCAGCTTTTTAAAAAGGATCTTTTTTGTTACTGCCCTTGACATTTACTTGTTTGCAGATTAACGTGTAAGAATGAATCTCAAAGTAAGGTTGAAGAACAGTCATTCAACAAAGAACATAACTAATTACCAATACTGTGATAGAAACAATGTGGGATCATCTTTACATCTTCAAATACTCCAAAGTATGTATGTACATTGGAGCAGAAAATGTAAGGAATCCAAATCTCAAGAGTTATCATTTTTTAACTTCTTTTAAGACACTTTTAGGGTGGCTTGCAAAAATACAATTTTGTGAAAGGCACTATATGCTTTGAGTTTTAAAAATCATTCATAAAATTAATACACCTCACTGTATGAATATAGAAGTCACAGAGGCTTCGAGATGCCCTCAGTAGCAAGTATATTCTTTATCCTGGATAAACTCTTCAAAAAATGAGGCATTCAAAGATTTGGTGTTTTACACTGGCCTCCAACTAGTACACCAAATGACAATTTAGAATTCCCTACCTAGAAAGTATTTAATTTTCCAGGTGAAAAATTTAGACCCCACGAAGGCAAATTCAGAAAGGGGGACAAGGAGGATGGATAATTTTCAACTGATATTGAAGCATCACTCTCACGATTCAAAATGCTAACTTAACTGTTAAGCTAAAAACAGATGAGATTTCTCTGAATATATATCATTTACATTTCTTAACTCTCACTGTTTGATAAGCTGTTAAAATAATTTTGTTAAAATCACGATTAAAAATAGTAATGTTAATTTTACTTTTATTAAATACAAAATTTTAAACAATTGGATCCTTTTTTATACTAACTTAAAATTGAAATTTTATTCTGCTTCATCAAAACACTATCATACTCAATTTCCCTACTACCATACTCAAATTTTGCTATCATAACTCAGTTCTCTGAGTTACATACATAGGATTTATTTTAATGATTTGTGATATTTAATAAAAGTTATACATAGTTGTTCATTGTTAATTCAGAATAACGTAAGTTTAGTAAATTATAGTTGACATATTAAAAAGTTTAGTTTTGATGTGTTTATAATACTTGATCAAATTGATAGCATGCCTAAGCTACCTCAAAATAACACTTCTCTTAAAGTTATCCTACATATTTACTACAAAAAGCTTACCTAATGTATTATTTCATATTTTCGTATCATGATTACTTTCTTGCTTTATTAATTACTACTTCTAGATATTTGAGAGTGAAAAGTTCATTGCTGTATTCAGAAAGTATTTAAAGGATATGTCATGAAATAGAACTTTGTGTAAAAAAAACTGGATATATTGTAAAGGAAACTATGGAAGTTAAAGTATCACAGGAAAAAAATAGAGAAAACAATGAAATTGAAATCATTGAATTTTTTAACAATTTAATTCAATTAAACATTCATCAGGCTCCTTTTATGTGCCAAGACACTGTAGTAGCTCATGTAAGGGATACAATATAAATGTATCCTGGACTCAAAAAATGTATGATCTTGTAGAGAAGAGATGACATCAAGACAGATCACCAATACAAGAATTGTGTGAGTCCTAATGATCATGAGTAACATAATGCAAAAAGAGAAATAGAAAAGATTAGAAGAAAATGTAGAAGGGGGACTCAGGATCAGACCTAAATGAAGTCAGCCACGGGGCATGATTTGAAGGGCAACAGAAAGCTCATGTTCCCATATATCCTTGCCAGTCTCAAGATGCAACCCCCACCCTCCATTAGTCACCCCTCTGGGTGAAGATACCAATGGCCCCCACTTAAATGTAAAATGTAAATAAACCAGTTAGGCAGGACATATATTAATCTAATATCATCAAGACATAGTTTAATATTTAAGAAGGTATACTGCCTTCGACAGGTAAAGACAAAACAAGACTATGAATATGTATTTTAAAAGCTTGAGCTAGAATACTTTTCCTGTCTTCTATTGACTGATTAAGAAAGGCTTTACTTAGGTGGTTTGGTGAGGCAGTAATTACTTAGAGCTGAAGGAAACCTTTGGGAACTCAATTCTCTCATTTGCAGCTAAGGAAACTGAAGCTCAGGAACTGGAATCTTGGCCTCCTGACTCCTTGTCCAGTCTCTTCAGACCACACTGCTCTTTCCTGGGATTCGATAACATCTAATTTTCTTATATAACCTACTTACACTGTATCCGTAAATAAGCCAAAATACCATTCCAAATCCTTCCTAAACTGTTAAAATGCATAAGGGGATAAGATATATTACTCATGATCAGAAATAATAGTTATTTTTGAGAATTATCCAGGAAAGCGATGGGGGTAATAAGAATCTTAAATTTGTCTAATTGAACAGCTGACGAGTCCTGTCTCCATGCTTCAGTTAATACATCTAACAAATATAAACACTTCATGTCCCTTACCTCTAAGTAGCAGTTGTAAAAGTGTTTAGAGTATAGCTACCCTGAACTCTTCTGAGAAAATCTTCTAAATATATACAAGGAACATCAACTTTATAACTCCTTTCCTCAATATCTCTGACACCTGTCTCAACTCTTCTATGTTCTGTTTTTAAAGTCTTCCTGATGAATTCATGGCATTTTACCCATAAAAGATTTCTATATATTGTTCTTTAGAAGCAATGAATATGTTTCCCTTCATAGCTGAAACCACTGGCCTAGTGTTGGGATAGTGGTTCTAGACCTTAGCTGCCCATTGAAATCACCAGGGGGGTTTTTGAAAAGTACTGATGCCTGGGCCATACCCTAGACCAATTAAAACAATCTCTGGGGACCCAGGAACTTGGAGTTTAAAAATCTGCTCAGGTGATACTAATGTACTGTGAAGTTTGAGAACTACTATGCTTAGAGGAGATTGGATGCTTAATGCTGAAGTGGTAATGTTAGCAAATTTGGAATGCATTTTTTTATTCAACCCGTTGTGATTGAAGTCATGAATTATGTGATGGTAGTAGGAGTTGAAAGAATAGTCTATGGCCATCATTATTATCACAGTAATAGTTTACACTTAATGAATGCTTCCAGCTTGTCAAGCATTGTGCTAACGGCTTTAAATGAATCATCTCATGCAATTCTCACAACAAAGTACTATTTATCATTTCCATTTTACAGATGAAGCTGTTGAGGCGCAGAGAGGTTAATTAAGTAGCATGCCCAAGGTCATACAGCCCAGAGGCAGAAAAGCCCAAATTATTGACTCCAGTGTCCAACTCCTTACTACTAGTCTATATTTCCATGGGACTGATTTGCTAATCTAACTCTGACATAAATTGAAACAAGGAACTCGATCCTACGCACTATACCATTTAGAACTTGTAATAATTAAGAATGTTTGTAAATCATAAAAGCACTAGAGGAAACCAGGAAGAATTTAAAAAATTATCTCAGAGTGAGGAAAGCTTAAGTATAACACAAAGCCCGGAACCCATAGAGATAATTCTATAAAATAAAAATTAAAAATTTCTCCATGACAAAAGCTACAAGCCAAGTTGGAAGACAAATATCAAACTGGGAAAAAATTATTTGCAACTCACTGTGAAAGGGCTAATTTCCCTAATATATAAATAATGTCCTATTTCCCTATTATTTAAATAATAACAAATCACAATAACCCAGAGACACAGAAAAGGAAATACAAATGGATTTTAAAACATATAAAAAGATTCTGAACCTCACTCATAATAAGAGAAATGCAAATTAAAACTATACTGAGATGATATTTTTCATCCTTCAGATTTGCAAAGATCACCCTCATCTGTTGGCAAATCTGTGGGGAAACAGGAACAACCTCTATATAGGGCAAATTGGCAATATTTAACCAAGATTACAGATGGAAGTTCCATCTCTAGGAAGATATCCCACAAATATGTTTGAATATAAGACCCTTTATTTTGGCTTTGTTAGGAATAGAATGATATTAAAATTAATGGAAATGTCTATAATTAAATAAAATTTGATCTGTCCACACAGTGGAATAGTATGTAGACACAAGAAAGAACGAGGAAGTGAAAAAAAGCAAGGTGCAAAAAAATATGTATGGAGGGGTAAATATATAGACACATTTGCTTGAGGCATAAAATGTGCTTGGAAGCATATACAGGAAAACAACACACTGGTTGCCTCTGGGAAAAGAGTTGCTAGGGGACATGAATGAAAAGGAGACTTTTCACTGTAGAAAGATGAATAAAAATGTTTAAGATACAGAGATTAGCCAGTAAAGAGGCTGATATAATAAAGTCTTTCACTTCACAATTGGAAATAAGATTAGAACTACAAACAAAAAGTAAAAATGTTTGTGTTAAATATTTTACAGGGGCTAGCATAGTGCCTTTCCCGTGACAGGAGTTCAATACATATTTGTTGGATGGAGGAACGGTTAGATGGATGTATAAAACACAAAGTTAATTTGATCACAGTGAAATAAATAGAGTCAGGCGATGGCTGCTTCCATCTTAACCTGGAAACATAATTTATACTACACATCTCCAAAAAACTCTGTCTAGACGGCATATGTTAATAATTAGTTATACGGAGCCAGCCGTGATGGCCTAGTGGTTAAAGTTCAGCGCTCACTGCTTCTGCCCTCCGGATTCGCCCAGATTCGCTTCCAGGTCATGGAACCACACCACCCATCTGTCAGTTGCCATACTGTGGCGGCGGCTCACACAGAACAACGAGAAGGACTTACAACTATACAAAACTATGTACTGGGGCTGTGGGGAGGAAAAAAAATTAGTTATACAAACAAACACATAGATAAGGAGAACAGATTGGTGGTTACCAGAGGGGAACGGGGCGAGGAGAGGGGGGAGGGCGAAAGAGGTAAAGGAGCACACAAGTATGGTGACAGATGAAAACTAGACTGTGGGTGAGCATGCTGCAGTCTATGCAGAAACTGATATATAATGATGTACACCTGAAACTTGCACAAGGTTATAAGCCAATATGATCTCAATAAAATAATTTTTAAAAATAGTTATATACCAATTTACAGAACACACCATACTACATTCACCCAAATTTATTATTGTTTTTAAAAATAAGACATATAAGGAACAACCAGAAGTTTTAAAATGTGAATTACAGGGTTCTTTTTCTTATTTTTTACCAACTGCAAAACTAATTTTTAAGTTGTAGTTTATCTGTAGTAAAATAGCTATTGGATAAAAGTTGCACTAATATTTGCCATCTCATTTACTGACTAATTTCTGTTAATACTGGAGTATAAAATAACGGAATGTATTTTGTTCCTCTTTTACTTTCCCTTTAGTGTTCAGGCTATAACCTACTCTCAGATATCATTTTAAATATTACTGTACAATTTAAAAAATCTTTTAAAAAAGATTTACGACAATGACTGAAACACAGTAGGCACTCAAAACCTATTAAAAAAAGTACTATGTTGCTTCATTTTTCTTATAATATTTAAATGATTAATATTTATAATATTCAAAATTAGGGACCATTTCTTTTTTTCACCAGTTAGCTCATATGGTTGAAGCATGGTATTACCGATACAAATACTGCAAGTTTGACATCAATAACTAGCCCCATAATGCAATGTATATATCCATATGGATGAAGAAAGAGAATTAAGACAGTTAAAATTCAGAACTCAGTTCTGAACATATTATCACCAAATTCTAATTTAAATGTTCCTGGTGAAACATGTGCTAATGCTACAAACGCCTATAAAATAAAATATTTAGGGTTTTCTCCCCTTTGTTTCTGTTGCCATCATCATACCTAGAACTCAGGAGTCATGCTACTACCCTATTTTCTCTAGTCTAAATGTTTAGGTCGAAACACTGATCTCTTATTTCATTAGCACAACTGAAATTTATCTTTTTTTTTTTTCAGCTGAAAAAGATAAATTTCACTCCAAGCTATCAGTAAACTTTCTCACTAACTTCTTAGATATCACATACCTGGCATCTAGAAACCACTTTACCTACCAGAACAAGCATCTTGCCTATTGCAAATACAAAAACCAAATTCCCCAATACTAAACACTTTTTTTTTCCCATTTCAAACTTCTCTCTTAAAATAAAGACCTCACCCTCAGTTCCCATTGGTAGGTAGAATAATAGCTTCCAAAGACGTCCACAGCCTAATCCCTAATCCCTAGAACCTGTAAATGTTATCTTACATGGCAAAAGAAACTTGCAGATGTGATTAAGGTGAAGGACCTTGATATGGAGAGATTTGCCTGGATTATCTAGGTGGGCCCAATCTAATCACTCGAGTCCTTAAAAGTAGAGAACCTTTCCTGGGTGTGGTTAGAGATAGGTGGGGTGACTGAAGAAAGGTTAGAGAGTTGTGCCCATGCTGCTTTGGAATGGAGAAAGGGGGCCACAAACCAAGGAATGCAGCAGTCTCTAGAAGCCGGAAGAGGCCAGGGAATGGATTCTCCCCTAGAGGCCTCCAGAAAGGCACATAGCCCTGCCTACACCCTTATTTTTGCCCAGTGAGACCTGTGCTGGACTTCTGACCTACCACTAAGTTTCTGGTAATTTGTTAGAGCAGCAATAGAAAACTAATATATCCTGTTTTCAGTCTGAAAATATTCCTAATCCTCAGCTGAGGTTCATGGCAATAGTGAATGATACCTTTGAACCTTAATGAATGATTTAGCTCTTTCAAGCTGAGGTTATTATCAACTCCTAGAGTTTTCTGTAGTGATTCATCCAACTGCTACCCCTTCAAGTTGCAAAAATTCATCTAGTCATTTCATAATGCATCATTACCTTAACCATACACAACCATGACATCTATAGTCAGAATTAGCATGTATGTAGTACCAGGATGATTATAAATAGACAAAGGCTCTTTTTTCCCTCATTAGATTCTATCTCCTCGAACTTCCTTAGGGATCTTGCTCCATCAATCATCTTCATTCTATCTAATATCAAGCTCTCCTTCAACACTGAGATCTCTGCCCTTGGGCTGTAATCTAGTGCAAATCTCTTTCATTGTGGTGGTGGGGGAATTAAGTACTTCTCTTTTTATCTTCGGCACTGTTTCTCTTCTCAACCAGCATTTTAAAAAGGAAACCTATGCTCCTTATTTTACTTCTTTATTTCTCAACCCTCTGTAGCCAACCTCTACTACCCTAAAACCGGTCTTGATTCTGACCCCCTAATTGCCAAATCCAATAGACTCTCACCAGGGAAGAGTTTACCTTATTCACTCTGCTCCTTGTCATCCTCTCCTTTCTTAGCCTCTGTGACACACTCTCCCCTGGTTCTCCTCCTACCCACCCTTTCGAACTCTCCTTAGTCTCCTTGACATCACCTCTTCCTCCTCAACCTATTCCCTAAACCCTGGTGTTTCCCAGCTTTTTTTCCATCTGTTCTCTTCTCTCATCACTACTCAGGGAAGCCTTCTCTAAATCAACATCTCCTCCTGACTGCGTTAACTGCCCCCATTCTTGGAAGATGAGCTCCTCTAGGGTCTTCTTGTTTCCTTAGGGACTCTACCACAGCTCCTTGAAGATTTTTGAGGCGAGAAATGACTCATCAAACTGACATTTTATAAAGATTAATCTGAGTGTGGTGTGTAAGACTGACTGGATTGGGTAGAGCCTGGAGGCAGGGAAACCAGTTGAGAGGGCACAGGAGAAGTACAAGCATGAAATGACAACAGCCTGAAATTTTGCCTTGGCAATGGAAAGGAAGAAAAGCCAGGAGAAATATTTCAGTGGCAGTATTTAATGACATAACCTGACGACACATTAAGGAAGGGAGAGGAAAAGTCAGAGATGACTGAAAAATGTCAGACCTGGGAGACTAGAAAGGTAATAACATCATTAAGAGAAATAGGGTAATCAGGTATAGAAACAGGTTTGGGAGGAAGATGAAGCATTCAGTCTTAGGTATGGAACATCAAAGCAGAGATGCCCTACAGGCTGTTGGAAGACTGGGCTCTGAAATGAAAAGAGAAATCAGGATTGAGGCTATATATTAGGGAATTGTTTCCAGAAATATGATAACAAAAGCTACTAAAGTTGATGGATATACAGTAGGTAATTAGTATTTGCTAAATAAATAAATCTCTCGATACTCTTTCCTCTATTCAAGTACCCAGCCCAAGTACCAGAATGCCCAAGACACTCACCAGTACTCTAAAATACCTCACTGTCCCACCATGAGTAAATCCCAGCATTTGCTTTTTCTGTTGCTTCTTCCTGGTTCATCACTGCAAGATATTACAAAAACATGCTCTCTAAGTTCAGGGGCCTTCACTGACACACTGAACTCCTTTAAAGTCATCTCATGTTGACATTCTATTGAACACCCTACATCAGGTTTTCTACACCTCTTTCCATTTTTCTCAAGCCTCCAACCTGATCTTCTTTTCTTAGCTTTACCTTGCTCTTGGCACTCACTTTGCCTCCTACTTTATTAACAAAATCTGGGCCATTCAGAATGACTTCTGTTCTCAACTCAAATTTTCTTTTATTTTTATCCCACCCTTTTTTTCCTTCCCTATTGTCTTCTCCTTTCCAAGATGATATCTCTGCCTTTGACCACATTACTTTCAATCTCTAGGACCTTACTCCATGATTTTCTTCTCTTCCTTTCTTTTAGCCTTCCTAACATATTCAAGCCCCCCTTATCCTTAAAACTTTTTTCCTTCACTTTGATTCCCTCAGCCCACTCTTTTTGTGTGTTACTAAGTAATACAAACTTTACAATTATATGTAGCCTTGATAGAGGTTTGAATTCTTGTTAGGGCAGTTTTATTTGTGTTAGTATGTCCTACATATTTGTGTCAGAGTCTCCAAAATGTAAGTTTCTGTAGGGCAGACATCATATGATAAATTAATTGTAAAATGTTTTCATCTATGACTAATCAAGAAAGAGCTGTGCGATTTGGGATGCTGACTTCTGAGAAACAATAATGATATAATACTACTTTGCCTTTATCTGTTTCCAAGGAGTTAAAATTGTACATGCACTTAGAGTGGTCATATGATGGTTATCTCTTAGTCATAAGTCAGGATTTTTCTGATGTCTATAACAATAGCAATTATACTCATTTAAGGCTGTAAGCAAGAGTCTTGGGCAATCCCTATGGCAACAAATGTAGATGTTAGCATGAGAAGTGGGTAGTCAAGTTTTAAACTTAGAAGGCATCATGAGAACACTAATTTTTTCCATTATCAATTTAGATACAATCAGCCTTACTCGATAGAAGTTGTTTTATGTTTTAGAACTTTCTAGCAGGAAAGTTGACAGTGCTTTCCCCTCTGTACTCTACACATACACCTACATTTCTCCTTCTATCCTAAAAAGCTAACTTTAGCCCTGTTCTGCTATAGCTGCCTTCCTAATTGTTGATGAAGTTAGAGAAAATGCCAGAATGTGAGGCTAAGTATTTGGATCTAATGACTAATGAGTGAAACATTAGAAAACTTAAATTAATTTTTATTAACTTTTAGAAAAAGTTATCATTATAATTTTACAAAAATAAAATGTATTTTATGTTATCCCAATAAAATTAAAGCCCACAACTAGAAAACTTCTGAAAATATTTAAGGATATTGTGATTTACAGTAAAGCAAGTTTATTCCTTACCATTAAGTATAAAAATTCAATTAAAAAATCATTCAGGGCTGGCCCCATGGCGTAGTGGTTAAGTGTGTGCACACCACTGCTGGCGCCCTGGGTTCAGATCCTGGGTGCACACTGATGCACCACTTGTCAGGCCATGCTGTGGCAGAGTCCCATATAAAGTGGAGGAAGATGGGCACAGATGTTAGCCCAGGGCCAGTCTTCCTCAGCAAAAAGAGGAGGATTGACATGGATGTTAGCTCAGGGCTGATCTTCCTCACAAAAAAAAAAAAAAAATCATTCAGAGAGCAACTGCTAGGTATAGAGCATTTTGCCAAGCGCTGAGCTTAATATTTAAGTGGCATATAAGAAAGCATAATGGCTCACATTAAAGGTCTATGTTACAAACATGTATAGAAATACATTCTATATTTTTATCCTCATTTTATAGATAATAAGGCTGACGTTTAGCAGGGTAAAGAAATGGCTCAAGTTCCCACAGGATGCAAATGGAAGAGCTGGGATTCAAATTCGGGTTGATCAGATGTCAAAGTCTATTTATTCAACAAATATCTCTGAGTGCCTTCTCACTGCCAGACACTGTTCTAGAGACATTTATTGCCTCTTCCACTGGATCCATCCGACCATATTAAATATACATAGGTCTCATCTTGAAAAATGCCTCTTCTTGCCCTATTTCTGTTCTTTTTTCTTGCTCCACAGCATATCCCAAATTCTGCAGCACTCATTCCCTCTAACCCTCTGCTACTTGGTTTTCCTTCCAAGGGTTGTTTGCAGCCCTCTTGCCTCTCAATTTGTCTACAACATTTAACCATGCTGACCACAACTGGAAAACCCTTCTTTGATTGCTGAGAAGTCACCTTATCCTGGCTTTAAAAGAACGGTATTTCTACATCCATAAGCATATCTTTAAGAAGAAGGAATAGGACCTTCTCCTGTGAATACTGTGACTACAGTGAGATGGTGAATAGGTCAGAAAATTGGCTAATTTTTTCTTGAAGTCATTAGAGGAATTTTTTCTTTTCACTTTTTAAGGTCTTTTTGATACAAACAAGATGATACATATTCATATTCATTGCATCATGTAGTTCACCAGAAAGTAGAGATAACTACAAGCTGATATAAAAGTCAGACGTAATTTCTACCACTCAGAAGGTGACTCAGAACTGCTTCTGACTCAAGATACACACTTGGAAGCAGATACACGAATTTAAAAAACATGGATTTGGAGTCTTTTAATGTTAGGACAAAAAGTTCCACATAAGTCAAGTGTATTCCAGCCCCAAAATAACAGTGTTTATTATAGTTCCTCTAAAACATTAAGAAAAGATAAAATTATGTTCAATATACTATTCAAGTCTGAGAATGTGTATACTGTATGTATATATATACACACACATATGTTTTAACCCTTTCCATTGTGAAATACACAGAACAGTGCACAAAATAAACATACAGCTCAATGAATTATCATAAAAACACTATCCAAGTACACAGAGAGAACATAGCCTGCACCTCAATGTTTATGAGAATCATCCATGTTGTTACACATAGCTATAGTTTATTTTCGTTACTATGTGATACTCTATTGTATGCACTCACCATAATTTATCCATTCTTCTGTTGATGAACATTGGGTTGTGTGCAGTTTTTGCCTATGAATATTCTTGTACATGTCTCTTGGACATGTGAACGTATAGACAGAAGCAGAATTGTTGGATCACAGGATACATATATTTTAGCTTTAATAGATCTAGTCAAACTGTCTTCCAAAGTGGTCATACAAATTGGCACTCCCACCAGCAGTGTTATATAAGTTCCAGTAACTGCATATCCTCACTAATACTTGGTATTGTCTTTCTTTTTAGCCATTCTGGTCAGTATGTACAAATGTCTCACTGTAGCTTAAATTTGCATTTTCCTGATTGCTAATGGGGTTAATTCTCTTTTTATATGTTTATTGGCCACTTAGATTTTTTTTTTTGGTGATATCCTTTTTACATTTTAAAAGATTTTGATTTTAAGTGGTTGAAATAAACAAAATAAATATTGTTAGGTGGAACAGGGACAAGAACAGCCATTAAAGCTCTTTAATTTTGCTACTGGGCTCCCTGAGCAAGGCAAGAAAACACCAAATGTTGCTCTGCACAACAAGAGAGTCAGTGTCTCTATGGACTGAGCTTGAGGCCAGCAAATTTAGGGAAGACATTATTTTGTCAATAGGTTTTAGAGAAATTTACTAGTGTTTCAAAGTTTAATGTGTAAGTTTTGTGGAGTCTAAAAGAACAGGGAGGCTAGAGCCAGAGGGACCCTGCTCTACCATTTTCCCTCTGGGCCTCAGAGGAGAGAAAGCAGTAGCTCAAAGAATGGACTTCAACCCGTTTCTAGTGGCTTTTGGGAGCAGCAGAGAGTCTTATTACCAGAAAGAATATTTTCAAAAGAGACTGTAAGCCTGACTGGTCCTCCCCCACAGGCTAAAAGTGAAGCTGCATTGGGGGCTGGGATGGGAGGGACAGCTAACCACGGTGATCATATATGGGAAACACACAAATATAGAAGAGTTTCATTTCCCGTCCACATCAGATTATTGAAGCTTTTGGTAAATCTGTTCTATCAAATGAGAAGAAGCCCTTATTTGCCAGACATCTCTGTGATAGTTAAGGATAATTAATCACGCTAGAGAAACAACAGCCTGTTGCAGAAAGCAAATGCTTTTGTAAGACTGGGGTTTCAATTTCCATTTGGCACATAAAGCCTTTGGAAATTAAAAGTTTTCTCATCTATAAACAGTGGAGATAGATTCTGGGCTCATAAATGTTTCTATGTGAATTCTATCAAAACTTGTATGTATAATGTATGTAAGGCATACATATATTATAATCATTAATATCTAATCTATCCTAGAAAATAGCATGAGGTGGAAAGCTTTATTATTCATTTTACAAAGTTAGTGTAACCCTGAGAACAAAATCTGAGGCACATAGCACATGCACAAAGGAAAACCACAGACTAATATCATTTATGAAACCAATGGCAAAAAATCTCAAAATATCAGCAATCAAATCCAGCAGTATATTAACAGAATAACACACCCTAACCAGGAAGGACTTTGAGAATGTACAGATGGTTCAACATTAAGATGTCAATAAACAAATTTCACCACATTAATGGATCAAAAGAGTAAAAATTCCAAGATCCTTTTGAGAAAGAACAAAAGAGAACTTGATAAAACTCAATGTCTGTTTCTGGTTTGTGAAAAAACAAAAGTGCAAATGAAGACACAATAAAGCATAAACAGCAAATTTCAAACTTAACATAAAACTTTAGCTACGTTTCCATCAAAATTGGGAACAATAAAAAATCCTCACTATTGTTGCTATTATTCATATCTATTCAGGAAGCTAGCTAATAAATAAGACAAGAAAAAGAAATAAGAGGTACAGATATTAAAATATAAGAGAGGGGCCGGCCCCGTGGCGTAGCGGTTAAGTACGCGCGCTCCACTGCTGGCGCCCGGGGTTCAGATCCCAGGCGCACACCAACGCACTGCTTGTCGGGCCATGCTGTGGCGGCATCCCATATAAAGTGGAGGAAGATGGGCACAGATGTTAGCCCAGGTCTGCCTCAGCAAAAAAGGAGAAGGACTGGCATGGATGTTAGCTCAAGGCTAACACACACACACAAAATGTATATAAGAGAAATTTATTATCATGTATAGATGATCTAAATGTCTAAAAAACCAAGAGCCAACTAAAAAAATTATTATTACTGATAAGAGAGGTTCAGAAAGATGTTTGGTTACAAGATAACTTTCCTATAGAGTAGCAGCAACCACTTGGAAAATACAAGGGAAGAAAGATCCCATTGAAAAAGAGCCCAGACTGAGGACTTTGCACTTCATATTTCTTCTGCTTGAAACACTTCCTTGAGATGGTTGTGTGTCTGCTACTCTCTTGTCACTCCTTTCTCATCTCAATTTCCTGTTCTTTAGAAAGACTTCTCCCTATTCTAGGCCCTAACACTATTAAGGCAGAGACTGCTGCTATGTGTGTTTGCATGTGTTTACTTTTCCTCCTGAGTACACAGAACACATTTCTCAGCCTCCCTTGTAGTTAGTTGGGTCCATGTGACTGAATTCTGGCCAATGTAACATGGGAGAAAGGGCCACTTCTAGAGCAGGGGGAGGAATCCCTCTCAACCACTTCTCTGCTCCTCCTTGTCATTTCCCATCAACTAAATGAAAAGACTCCAAAGACCTAGAGATGGTGGAGCCACAACATGGAAGTAAGATTCAAGGAGCCTAAGTCCTTGAGTCACAGCTTAGAAGAGAATTGCTCAAGAGAGCCGCCCAATCAGGAACACCCACATTGACCTGCTGCATGAGCAGGAAGTAAGTTTATTTCTCTCAAGTAAGAAATTTGGGGGTTGTTTATTACAACATTAGACAACCGGACAAATACATTTACTGTGTGTTACATATTATGGCACTTTACAAGCATTAACTAATTTAGTTCTCACAACTCCATTTTCAGATGAGAAAACATAAATTTAGTGTTTTTAGTTTGCTTGCCCAAGGTCACGTAGCTACTTGAGTGAAGCCACCGTTTGTTTTTGGAGCCTAACCTCTTTACCACTAGGCTAACCCGACTCATGAGAGCAAGAACATTTTTGAAAAAGAATAGTAATGAAGAGGATCTTACCTTACCAGAAACAAAACATTATAAATCTATAAAAATAAAAAAGAATAATCAGGCGAGGTAGACGCATAGATCAATGGAACAGAACTACAAATGATCCCAAACAATATGCCCAACTGATTTTTGACAAAGGTAGAAAAGCGAGTCAATGGAGGAAGGATAGCCTTTTCAACAGATGATGCAGGAGTAACGGGACAGCTATAGGCAAAATAAATAAACCTCAACCTAGGGGGCTGGTCCGGTGGCGTAGTGGTTAAGTTCATGCACTCCGCTTTGGCAGTCTAGGGTTCGTGGGTTTGGATCCCAGGTGTGTACCTACGCACAACATATCAAGCCATGCTGTGGCAGGCATCCCACATATAAAGTAGAGGAAGATGGGCACAGATGTTAGCCAAGGGCCAATCTTCCTCAGCAAAAAGAAGAAGATTGGCAACAGATGTTAGCTCAGGGCTAATCTTCCTCACCAATAAATAAATAAATAAATAAATAAATAAACCTCAACCTAAAACTCACACCTTATACAAAAATTAACTCAAAATGGATCACAGACTTAAATGTAAAACTATAAAACTTCTTAAAAAAAGAAGAAATCTTTGGGATGTAGGGTTAGGCAAACAGTTCTTAGTCTTGACACCAAAAATAACAATCCATAATGCTCAAGACCCTGTTAAGAGAATGAAAAGGCAAGCTACAAACTGGGAGAAAATATTTTGCAGACCACATATCCATCAAAGGGTGTATATATATGCAAAATATATTAAAAACTCTCAAAATTCAACAGTTAAAAAAACAATCCAATTGTTTGAAAATGGAAAATGGACAAAAGACATGAATATCACTAAAGCAATATCACTGAGGAGGATACACATGGCAGATAATAAGTACACGAAATGAGGTTCAATATCATTAGGCACCAGGGAACTGCAAATTAAAACCACAATGAGATATTGTTACATACCTATCAGAATGGCTAAAATAATAAATAATGATAAAACCAAACGCTGGCAAGGAAGTGGAGAAATTGAATCATTCATTGAATTCATACACTGCTGGTAGGAATGTAAAATGGTACAGTTGCTCTGCAAATAGTTTGGCAGTTTCTTATAAAACTAAAAATGCATTCCATGTGATCATTTTGTAATGTATATAAATGTCAAATCACTATGAAACATATTGTATGTCAACTATACTTCAATTAAAAAAATGCATTCCAGGGGCCAGCACCATGGCCTGGTGGTTGGATTCAGCACACTCCACTTCGGCAGCCCGGGTTTGGTTCCCAGGAACAGACCTTCATGACTAGCCTGTGGCCATGCTGTGGCGGCGACCCACATACGAAATAGAGGAGGATTGGCACAGATGTTAGCTCAGGGACAATATTCCTCAAGCAAAAAGAGAGGAAGATTGGCAACAGATTGTAGCTCAGGATGAATTTTCCTCAGGAAAAATAAAATGCATTCCAGCAATTGCACTCATGAGAATTTATCCCAAAGAAATGAAAAATTAAGTTCACACAAAAACCTATACATGCATGTTCATAACAGCTTTATTTGTAATAATCCCAAACTGGAAACAACCCAGATGTCTTTCAGCAGATGAGTGGCTAAACAAACTTTGGTACATCCAGACCATGAAACATTACTAAACAAAAAAAAGGAACAAACTATTGATATAACAACTTGGATGGATCTCAAGGGAGCTATGCTGAGCAAAAAAAAATCTCAAAAGGTTACATACTTTGTGAGTCCACTTATATAACAATTTTGAAATAACAAAATTATAGAGCTGGAGAACAGTTTAGTGGTTGCCGAGAATTAGAGATAGAGGTGACAGGGGTTAGTGTGAGCCTTGTGGTGATGGGACAGTTCTGTATTTTGTTGTGGTTGCGATCACATGAATCTACACAAGATAAAGTTGCATGGAACTTTATCCACACATCCACACACAAGGGCGTGTGAAATCTGAATAAGCTCTATGGATTGTACTAATGTCAATTTCCTGATTTTGATATTGTACCATAGTTATGCAAGATGTTGCCATTGGGGGAAACTGAGTGAAGGGTACATGAGACCTCTCTGTACATTTTTTAAACAGCTTCCTGTGAATCTACTATTATTTCAAAATTAAAAGTTTAAAATGTTGCACAGCCCACAAGTTGGGCTTTTTAGTTTGGAAACTAAAAAAATGAACTTTTAGAGTCCCTCGTATGTCAGACCTTTTTTGGACATACCTAGGATGCTCTTCCGGTGAAGTGGGACTTTAAAAAAACAAAGCAAAACACATAGAGATATTTGGATTCATTGTCCTATCTGGAATGCAAGTTTTCAGTTTTGAATTAGCATACCATCATGAACTCCCTACCTTTCTAGCACACAGACCACCCCCACCATTTTCTCCTCTAGTGAATCAGTGAACTAATTTTTTTTTTACTGGTTTGTGTTATCTTGTCTTGGAAGTAAATAAACTCAGTTCCCCTTTAAGAAAAGGGAAGGAGTAACAGACATTCATCAATGAAACAAAAGAGAAAGTCCAGAAACAGCCTCAGTTTACGTAAGAATTTAGAATATGAAAAGGTAGAATTTTGAAGCAATGAGGGAAGGTGGATCAGTCAAAATAGTATTGAGTCAACTGGCAAACAATTTGGGAAAAAAACAATTATGTCTTTATCTTATGTCTTTTTTTTTCCTGAGGAAGATTTGCCCTGAGCTAACATCTGTTGCCAATCCTCCTCTTTTTTTTTTTTGCTTGAGGAAGATTAGCTCTGAGCTAACATCTGTGCCAATCTTCCTCTACTTTATATGTGGGACACTGCCGCAGCATGGCTGGTGAGTGATGTGGGTCCACATCTGGGATCCAAACCCGTGAACCTGGGCCACTGAAACAGAGCATGTGGAACTTTAACCACTTGGCCATGGGGCTGGCCCTTCTATCCTATGTCTTATTTCAAAGTAAGTTTTACATGGAATAAATATATGAAAAAGAAAACATAAAGTATAAGCCATATTATTCTGACCTAAACGTTTACTATTCAGAGAAAATGTAAGTATTATATAACCTTGATGTGGAGAAAGACTGGCTAAGCATCATACAATAGGTAGAAATAAAATGGAATAGATTGATAGATTTAACTATATAAATACAAAATCTTTTTCTTTTTACCTATAAATAAAATTAAAAAACAAACGGAGAACTTACAGAAATATTTGTAATAATTATGATAGGTGAAGGTTTAGTACCCTTAATAGATAAAGAACCTTTACAAAAAGAAACAACCTAGTAGAAAAATGGGCAAAGGACATGAAGCCCCTTACACGGAAAAAATACAAATGACCAAACTTAGGGGGAAGATGTTGTCTCGTTAGAAATTAGAGAGATGCACATCAATTTTCATTTATTAATCTTCAAGGAATAAAATTTACCTACTTTTTTTTTACTAGAACTATATTTCTCAGAAAGTTTGGGTACTGTAGGCAAATATTTATATATAAGGATGTTTATCAAAGTTCCATTTATATTAGTAAAGAAAGAAAAAATCAAAAGAAAAAGAAAACAATTCAAACGTTTAGTAAAAAGGGATTAAATAAATTATAGTATATCCAAAAAATTGACTACCATACTGCCATTAGAAATGATGTCATAGAAGTGTATTTTATTTCCAAGAAAGCTATTTTTAATATATAGTTCAAATGAAAAAAAGTGTTACAAAATAGTGTGTATGATATGTCTCAAAGATATTTCAAAATTTTAACACTAGGCAGTATTTTTTTCTGGATTGATAGGTAAATTGGTTATTTTTAATTTTGATTTTTTTGCTCTTTTGACTTTTCTGTAATGGGTATATAATGTTTTTATAATAAGAATAAAAATAAGGTTAGCTGGGTTTTTTGTCTTTAACTGCTGCAGCTCAGTAATTTTTATGACAACCAGAAGACAATGCATC
The DNA here is from genome assembly GCF_057802395.1 of Ceratotherium simum simum. Lineage (NCBI taxonomy): Eukaryota > Metazoa > Chordata > Mammalia > Perissodactyla > Rhinocerotidae > Ceratotherium > Ceratotherium simum. The sequence goes on along the minus strand of NC_141902.1, from coordinate 14,544,541 downwards.
ACACACACTTTATGGTAGTTCTGGGGAAAAGTGTTGCTTACAATACGTGATGAAACAGTTTGTCTTTGGCAATATAATTACATATGAAGAATACAAAATGCAAGTATGGATGCCCCCAAAACAACACCATCCCAGTCCCCGAAGTTTGGCTGATTGCGCCTACCTCCCCACTGTTCATTTAGGTAAAACAAACACAACTGAAATCACTTTCGTTCTCCCTTACAAGTCTTTCTTTCTGTTAACGAAATTGGCAATTTCATACAGAGAAACCCAAGAAAAATGGCTTTTGGAAAATTATTGCTCTAGTAAATTAATTTGATCATTAAGTCTATTGGCTAGCAAAGGTCAGCTGACCCTAAGCATTGATAATATATTTCTATCTTTTAATTGCTTGTTTTTATTGAGAAAGTTAATTGTTACCTTTCAGAGAAAGTGCTAAGCATAGTGTCTGCCCATAACAGGCACTTGGTATTATTCTCCCTTTCCCTTAAGCAGTATTCGTATGTATGATAAGAGTGTTTCTACACAGCAGCAAAATCAAAGTAGTCAATGTTTTTATTCACCCTCCCACCAAGAGTGGGACCGATCATGCCTTATCTCTACAACCTGAGAGACCTCTTTTCTACTTTTGGGCTTGGATGTTCATTTTAACTTGATTTTACCTTTTTAAAAATGCTAGGTGGGTGCCCAGTGCAACGCCATCTGGACTCCACACTCTCTATGAACTGTGCTAGCGTCCTCCCCTCAAAGTTACGGCCCGCCCGCACATTTCACCTCTATTCTTTTTTTTTTTTTTTTTGTGAGGAGGACTAGCCCTGAGCTAACATCAGATGCCAATTCTCCCCTTTTTTTTCTTGAGGAAGAGTGGCCCTGGGCTAACATCAGTCCCCATCTTCTACTTTATATGGGACTCCGCCACAGCATGGCTTACCAAGTGGCACCTGGGTGCGCCCCGGGATCTGGACCGGCGAACCCCAGGCCGCCAAAACGGAGCGCGCACACTGAACTGCTTGCACCACCGGGCCGGCTCCTCACCTGTATTCTTATGCTGTTTCTATTCTTCCCCCTGTTCACCAGTAGGCCGCCTGACCTAACTCACTACAAACGCCCCCTCTGATGCTTGTAAGCTACAGCAACAGCAACACTGAAGCAGCACTTGCTTTTCTAGTAAGGTCCCTGGGTCATATGGTGGCTTGATCTCACTCACTCCAAATGTAAGACTCTCTGGGACTTGCTATCTTTGGAGTAGTCTCTGTCTTTTCTAGGATTTAGCTTCCCAACAAAAAGCATATTCTCTCTGTTCTAATAAAGTAGCAAGTTTTGTTTTAGCCTAAATATTTCTTCTCTGGCTTTTGAATGGCTTCAGGCTTACAAATTGTCTAACAGATAACTTTCTATGCATGTCCTCAAGGATAGCCTAAAATTTAATTATGCTGTAACTTTGTTCTTCATAATAATGGGGTTGCACAACTAGGTAGGCCCCTGTATCCTCTGGAATCCACCCTTATTGTGTGCTTGGACCTTGGGAAGAACATTCAGGTGTTAAGATTCGCAAGAGGCAATCAACACACAGGGTTCCCAGCAACTTGCACTTATCTGTTTTTTGCATTATCTGAGTACAGTTTCAAGTTTGAAGCAAAGTAGCAGATCTAATAAAAAGCAAATTTTGAACTGTAGCATTTTGTGCTTTTGTTTGTCTTTAAATTTTACAAACACATTCCAAAGTTGTTGCAACCAGTCTGTTCAAGAACAAAAGCTCATTAGTATGTCTCAGCAGTCAGAGAAAACATAAATTGCAATAAGTAGGGCTAAAATTTCCAAAATAAGCAAGACCCAGGAAAACCTTAAGAAGTCCAAAAGTTCTTGCGTAACTTTAATTGGCCAGAATGAAAACTACTATTGCCCCAAAATTATATTTTGTACAAGTCAGATATAATTATATAGACCAAGCCATTGTTTTGCAAGTACAGGTTAAGAATACATATTATACTAAGCGCATGTCTTCTCAAGGAAGCACTTCCTGTATCCCCCGCCCCTAAACACCCCTAGCACTGAACACTTCTTTCTTGGTGACTTTACTCCCCTACATGGCTCCTATGCCACATGGCACCTATTTGTTTATATGTCAATAACCCTGGGATGGGAGTGGGCAGAGCCAGCTCCTGAGTGAATGAATGAATGAACGAATCACTGCTATGAAGAATCTGGATTGTATTTTTTGCATCTCCATCGTATGAATTTATAGAAATTTGAGATAGAGTTTCTCCTTTCTTGAATCATGAACAAGGTTGTAATAAATACACGTTAAAAGTGAGATGGAAAGACCACCAACGGCAGCCAGAAGATTTTATCTCTGCCATTAACTGTATTCACTAAACTTCTGGTGGTGGGGGGGACTCAGTTTTCTTAGTGGTGGGGTTAACATATCTATAAAATCAGAGGTTTAAATTAGGTGCTTGTCACAGAACAAGCCCATTCATAGATTTTGTGAGGTCCCTCATTATTTCATAGCACAGAAATATATCTTTGTGCTTTAGAAAAATTGGTATTATTAACCCAGTCTTTGGAGTGATTGTTATTAATTATAGTAAGGTCTTTTGCCTTTTTACATGCCATCGTCCTCGTGCATTAGTAGAATAGCACTTTTGTAAACACCTCTGTTATAGCACTTAAGAGTTTGTATTATAATTATTTGCTTCCTTGTTGGTTTCTCTCACTAGACAGCTAGCTCCTCGAGGACAAGAGCCAGCTCTGCCATATCTTAAGTACCATTGTATAACCACCTCTAGCACATGCCTGACGCATAGTGGGCCTCCAAAAATATTTTTTGAAGAATGAATTCATTTTTAATATTTTAGGTTCACCTTGAACTAGTTCAAGCATAAAGTTTCACATATTTCTAAAGGAGCTCTATTTTTAAATTTTGGAGTTTCGTGGTTATTTTAAACTCCTTTGTATTTCTCTGTGGCTTTGCCATCATTGTTATTTAAATTTTTAAATTTCATTTTAAATACCTAAGAGAACATATTAACTAGGAACTGATTCATACATCAAGTGGGTAGATCACAGAATTTAATTACTTATAAACTGTTTGTCAGAGGTGTTGTGAATTTTAATAGCTGTAAAGGCTTTTGCCATGCTGGGATAAAAGACATTCAGGAGTAATGCATCATTATCAACAGTGCAACCACAACCTGTATGCTCAACTTTAAAAGTACATCTGAAATAGTATTTCAAATTTTGTAAGAACTCATGCAAATAGGCCATATAATGGCTACCACCACAATTAGAAATAATTTAGATTTTTACTAACGCTTTTTATAGTTAATTATTTCTACCTAAAGTATTTCATCTTTGTTAATAGAACTTAATCTTGAACCACATTTTAGGACAGTTTTCGTTTTGTTTTATTGTTGTGGTGGTTGTTAAATAATTAGCTCCTAAATTACTTTATCTCTAAAGCATGACTGTATTTCATGGTAAAACCACTTCATTCTCTCTCTCTCTCTTTTTTTTTTTTGTGAGGAAGATGGGCCCTGAGCTAACATCTGCCAATCCTCCTCTTTTTTTGCTGAGGAAGACTGGCCCTGGGCTAACATCCATGCCCATCTTCCTCCACTTTATATGGGACGCGGCCACAGCATGGCTTGACAAGTGGTGCGTCAGTGCGCACCTGGGATCCAAACGAGGGAACCCCAGGCCACCACAGTGGAGCATGCGCACTTAACTGCTTGCGCCACCGGGCCGGTCCCTACTTTATTCTCTCTTAATTTCCATTATCTAATGCATAAAATTCCCTTTTTTCCTTTTGAATGTTACTCAGATCAGCTTAATTTTCCTACTATCACCATCCATATCTAAACCAATCATCTCTTGCCTGAAATAGTACCATAGCCTCTTAATCTACCTGTATTTACTCTTCCTTCTCTCTAGCAGCTCTTCATGCTAGAGTGTTTTGTTTTGTTTTGTTTTCTTGAATAAGATCTAATCATGTCACTTTCAACTTTAAAACCTTCAATGTCTTCCGAATTTTCCTAAAGCCCAAACTCAGCACAGCCTTCAAAACCCTGGACATTCTGGTCCCTCATCTATTCTTCAGGTTCCTTGACAATACACTCCTCTAGATTCCTTCTCCAGCCACACTCACCTTCTTTTGATCCCTGGTTCTCCTGATCCTTCCTGGTGCTGTTTTCTCCATCGGAAATGTTCTCCCCATTGTTTTTGGCTTGTTACCAGTACTCAACCTTCAGAGTTCATCTGTCTCTTCCTCGTGGAAGCCTAGTATGACTTTCTTGACTAGGTTAAATCCCTGTTTGCTATAATCTCCCATAGCACCGTGTGTCTCTCTTTCATAGACCTTACCACAAGTACAACTTTACATTTGTGTAATTATTTGATTATTCTGCTTCTCCCACTAGATTGTATACTCCATGAAGGCACAGACTTGTTTTTGCTCACCATTAGATCCCCAGCATCTAGAACAGTGCTCAGTAAATATTTGTTAATTCTGTTCTATTAATGCTTCATCTAGATTTACATAGGCACTAAAGTAATAAATAAAGATTTAAAAGAGGGAATTTAAAAAGCAGAATGGGGCCAGCCCCATGGCTTAGCGGTTAAGTGCGTGCTCTGCTACTGGCAGCCCAGGTTCGGATCCCTGGTGCGCACTGACGCACCGGTTCTCCAGCCATGCTGAGGCTGGGTGCCACATACAGCAACTGGAAGGATGTGCAACTATGACATACAACTATCTACTGGGGCTTTGGGGGAAGAAGAAAAGGAGGAGGATTGGCAATAGATGTTAGCTCAGAGCCGGTCCTCCTCAGCAAAAAGAGGAGGATTAGCATGGATGTTAGCTCAGGGCTGATCTTCCTCACAAAAAAGAAAGCATAAACAATGAAATCACTATTCAGAAATTATTTTTATTATTGAAATTACTAAATCTGATAATAGAGAATTACATGAGGGCCGGCCCCGTGGCTTAGCAGTTAAGTGCGCGCGCTCCGCTACTGGCAGCCCGGGTTCGGATCTTGGGTGTGCACTGACGCACTGCTTCTCCGGCCATGCTGAGGCCTCGTCCCACATACAGCCACTAGAAGGATGTGCAACTATGACATACAACTATCTACTGGGGCTTTGGGGGGGAAAAAAAAAAGGAGGAGGATTGACAATAGATGTTAGCTCAGAGCCGGTCTTCCTCAGCAAAAAGAGGAGGATTAGCATGGATGTTAGCTCAGGGCTGATCTTCCTCACAAAAAAAAAAAAAGAGAGAGAGAATTACATGAGATCAGAAGATTTATGTTATAAAATTTTTCACCAGCAATAACATTTTTACTAGCATCTATTGATGTCACTCTCTCTTTTGAACTGTTACTATGAAATAATAATAAAAACAACAGATGGCATTTATTGAATGCTTACTATGTGCAGGCACTGTGTGAAGTGCTATGCATGCATTATCTCATTCAATCCTCACAATACCCTTGAGGTAAGTATTATTAAACCCCTTTTACTCATGAGAAAATTGAGGCTCAGAGAATTTAAGTTGACTTGCTAAAAATCATACAACTACTAAGTGGTAGAGACAATATAGCTAATAATCAATCCAGATCTGTCTGACTCTTGACTCCCCTCCCCATCCTTACTTACCCATAATATTCGTATGCTAAGAGATACTAGACTATCATAGGCTTTGATGTTAGACAAGCTCTGAGTTTGAGACCCAGCTCTGGCAGAGACCAGCCATTCAATCTTAGGCAAATTACATTATCATCTCACTCCCACCCCTAAACCTCAGCTTCTGTAAGTATAAAATGGAAATAATAGCACCTATCTTGCAGAGTTGCTGTAAAAATTAGGCATACTATGTATAAAGTGCCTGACACACAGTGGATATTCAATAAATCAATAAATTTTTGTTATTGTTTTATACCATGTCCATTTTTTTCAAATAATTTGTATTTGGCAACATCATGTTTTAGATTGTTCAGGATAGTCCTCATTTCTATGATTCAGAAACACTGTCGCCAAAGATATATTTGTCAGAGCACGTGTCCTAGTTTTTGGTTTAGAAAATAGGATCATCATACACAAATATCATTTAGCCAAGTGCTAAGCTTATAAAAGATACCTAATAAATCCATGTTAAAGAACTGAACGATTATTGTACAGTAAATATATGAAGAATTCACAGGTAAACAGAAAAATCTACTTAAAATGAACCAGAAAGAATAAGCAGAGTTCATAAATTACCTCTGAGTTTTGTCTCTGATTTATTAAGTTCTGAAAATATAGGTCCAATTTAATTTTTACAATTTGATGCAATAATGAAAAAGCAATATCACTGTCTGCACATTTAAGTCTATAGTTACTGATTAGTCAAAAAGTTATGATTCACCGTTCATTCCTATGTGCAAAATAAATGAGAAAATATAGTGTTTGCTAAAATGATGCACAATATTTAATCACTCATAGGAAAATCTAGAAAAATTTTTATTTAATTGAAAGAAATACATATGATTCAAATTGTCCACAAAAGTACTGTAAATTAATTAAACTATCTGAATTATGGAAAACATCCAGGACCTTTCAACATAATTACTGAAAACAATTCTGCTTTCAAAGCTATGCCAATTTTTTCTCCAATTCTAAAACCTCAGTGAGAAGCCCAAATTAGATACTATAGTTTAAAAATAGAATCCATGATATCTGCAACTGAAACAGTCCTTGGGTTACACACTATGTATGAAATGAAAAATTATATCTCAGTTAATATCAATCAGCAGTATTGATTTATAACCTACAATTAGCACTGAGGTAAAGTGCCAATAGTTTTCTTATTTTATTCTGATTTGCTAAGTAGGGAAAAATTTCACACATACAAAAATGAAATTCTACAGCAAATTCATTTTGAGTGTTTTAATACTTCCAAAAGTTTTATCCATCCTGATTTAATATTTAAAAGAATTATTTCTCACACTTTTTAAATTATAAATTTATAATGCTATATTTAGACCTGTGTAATTTTATAAATAAATGGTAATATTGTAGAAAACCACAAGACTGACTTTAATATCATAATTATTATTTACTTGTTTTATATTTATAAACTAAAATAATCATTAATTTCTATGACATTTCTATGAAATATTACATTTTATTCCTATTTAATAATTGACTAATATAAAAAAGCATATAGGATATCCAGTAGCAACAAGGCTAGGAAAAAGATGAGTTTCTGTCACCTGATTTTGGAATTAGTCTCCTAATTCTCACTTTAACTCTGGATGTTAAAAAAAAATTCCCACGTGAGAGACACAATTAAATCTAAGCAGTAGCCCCCTTAAGAAAGAACTATTTTGTATTTAAACAATATAGTCTTTCCAAGTGGACAGTACTTGTCAATTAATTTGATTAGGAACAAGACCACTCTTGGAATAAGCTAATTAATCTGTTGCCCAGGTGGGATTTGAAAGCCACAGGGAGAGGCCTTTCTCAAAGCTCCTCCCCAAATTCCCAAGCAGCTGTCAGCCATTAATATGTTAGTCTGAATTAATCAGTTACCAACCTGTGTAGGACTTGTAGGAAACAGGTGCTCAGCACAGAAAGGGAAAGAAAGGCCCACTGCCAGGCTGGTGAATCTGCAGTGGAGACAGGAGGCGGTTTGGGGAGCAGCAGCAGGACACTGTCCCTGAAAGAATCGAGAATGCAGAAAGATCCACAGAAAAGGAGACAAAGGGTTCACAGAGAAAAACTTCACCTATTTCACAAGTTTTCAAATAATCTGAAATATTTAATTTATGCAGTTAATTCCAAGCAGTAGTCAAACAAAATAGTCCAATTTTAAATACTAAACGCAGTTACAGATAAAAGTTCTAAACAGCTAAGAAATATTTAAACAATTACCTTTTTTTGGTGTTGGAAAGTTATAGGCTGAATTTCATATTGCTGTGAATGTATCCTATTTATTCTACTGGCTTTTTTCCTTCTAGCAGTTAAAAACCAGTAACCTACAGGTAAACAGTAGTATAATCTCAATGTTCTATTAAAGTTGATCATAATCAGTAACTGAGCCAATACTGAAGTGGTAAGTTCATCTATTGTAATTTATAGTGAAGTAAAGATATGCATGTGTGTTTTCAATCTCTTTTATTAGAAAAGATGAGATTACTGAACATTTAAGTTATTGGAGAAAAACATATTCTCCTTCCTCAGTTCTTCTCTGTTCTGACATATGGGCTATAACCAGATGTTGAGTTCAAAATCTGAAAATGTAATACAAGACAAAGTGTTTGGGGGAGGGTCTATTCCATATTTCTGTCTGCTTCAGATATGTGCCCAAGACAGAACAGAAAGCATATATTCAAACAGGCCCTGTGGGCACCACTGAGTCCATGAACCTCTCCTCAAAGAGTAGAGCAGAGGGGCTAGAAAAGGACCATCCTTCCCTTTTTTTGTTTTCATATGTCCCTGAAGGAAAGCCGAGAGTTTTATTAAAAACATACAAACACCACCGCAGACACACAATAGAGATGGAATTAAGAAGAGATGAAATTGCTTAGTCAGCAGCTTCCAAGCAACATTTCAAGTTTGTCTTCAATATCCCACTGACAACTTGAAGGAAGGCGGGAAGGCAAGCTTTCCCCAACAGCGTAGCAGACGATAACAGCAGAAAAGAGAGCACTATGTATGGTGCTTCCTCACTATGCTCCGAAGTCAAGCAGGCTTGGGTTTGAATCCTATCTCTGGCACTTAATAGCTGCAACCAAACAATGTGTGTATGTGTCTGTTTCCTGATCCTGCGCCTACTTCCTGATCTGTAAGGGGAGTTAATAACAGTGCCTACCTCACAGGGTGGTTGTGAGGATCCAACAAGCTAGGTACCTGGCATGGAGTAAATGTTAGCTGTACTGTCAACATCATTAACTCTCTTCCCTACCACTGCTCTGAAGTTGGAAAAGATAGATTTTGAGGCAGATCATAAAATATATTACGAGTGACTTGTTGGTAAATATTTGAGCCAAATCTGCCTTTAGAACTCTGACTAAATGCCCAAAATACCAAATGTTTTTAATCTCTATCTTAATGCAAATTTCTTTCTATATCTTTCACCTGCAGACTTTCTTTAGGAGTTTGTGGGAGGAAATACTTCAAAAAAGAAATAGGCCTACTGCTTGAGAGAAATGGTGTGATTTTAGTAGCTGAAAAAAAGAGAGTTGGGCTACTTGATTACTATATTGCTTCCATCTTCTAAGCAAAAAAAAAATTTCAAGCTAGAAAAAAATCAAAATACTACTTGGAAACTGGTCTCCAGCCCCCCCAAGATAAAATTCTTAACATTATCTACACCCCCAGGACAAGCTTTAAAATCTGCAAATCCATAATATCAGTATTAGAAACTCAGAACTTTAAGACTGGCTACTTCCACACACAGAACTTCATCTACCCCATCCCATGCATTTCATTCACACAAGGGTGTGTATTGGTTGGGGACTTACATACGGCCACCCCCAAATGGAGAGTAAACTCTTTGATTATTCAACTTCATCCGAGTTCAGCACATCATGGTGCTCCATTTATGTGTATTAAATGAACAAACTGAAAGGTGGACTAGAAGCCCACAATCTGTGAAGAAATAAGAAGGATTATCCACTCATTTCAACAGAGTTCAAGACTCCAAGACCCCTGAGAATTACACCTTTAGATGCTGAAAGAATTTGCCCATTGATTTCAGAGTCAGTGTTAGTGCTAGCTCAGAAATAATGTAAAAAAAAAGGGATAGAGGTGAGCAGGTTTCTGGGAGACCGTAGACTGATAACTTGCCAAATTTTCAATAGTATATATTCCAATAATTACACAGTGGAAAGCTTGATTCTGAGATCCTGCAGCATTCTATAGCAGTTTATTAAACATTGGCTTATGAGCATTTATGGAAGTACATAGTGATCATTAAAAGCCAAGATGTGTTCTCTCATACTGTCATTCAAAATGAATCCCCTTTCCTCTTTTGTTAAAAGAGTCCACTTTTCCTCTTTTACTGGGTTGGTATGTCAGGGGAATTCTACAGCCTGCCTTCACTCATCACCATGGCTGAACAGTAAGATGAGCTGACCACTGTGAAGCTATATATGAGTATGGCATTTTAACTGTACAAGGAGTTAAAAATTTCCCAAAGCTGGAACTAGTAGGCAGAGATCAAATCATATCAGGTTCATGAAGAGCAATATTTAAGGCAGTAGGACAGAAACACAGGCAGGAACAAATCTGTGGCTCCTTATTAGACTAAGTAGACAAATCAGAAACCTTTACTGGGTGTCAGAAGAGAAAGACGAAGAAAAAGTGGTTATGTTATCAGGGAGCAAGAGTCATTTATCAAGAAAACTAAAGAGATGGTGAGGGATGGGCCGGCCCCATGTCTTAGCGGTTAAGTGCGTGCGCTCCACTGCTGGCGGCCCGGGTTCGGATCCTGGGTTTGCACTGACGCACCGCTTCTCCGGCCATGCTGAGACCGCGTCCCACGTACAGCAACTAGAAGGATGTGCAACTATGACATACAACTATCTACTGGGGCTTTGGGGGGAAAATAAATAAATAAATAAAAATTTATAAAAAAAAAAAAAAAGAAATGGTGAGGGGAAAAAGCCAAGCCAGGCAGGTGCAACAGCTAGGAAGTTCTGGGGATGCAAGTTGCATAGATAACTCTTTTGGATCATGGTTGTTTTTAAAGATTTTATTTATTTTATTTTTTCCCCCCAAAGCCCCAGTGGATAGTTGTATGTCGTAGCTGCACATCCTTCTAGTTGCTGTATGCGGGACTCGGCCTCAGGATGAACGGAGAAGTGGTGCCTCGATGCGCACCCGGGATCCGAACCCGGGCCACCAGCATCGCAGCGCGCGCGCACTTAACCACCAAGCCACAGGGCCGGCCCTCATGGTTGTTTTTAAATGACATCCCTCAGATGATAGAGGCATCCTTCCTGGTTTTTAAGCAACTGGAACACTAACAATGACAAGCTGTAATTCTAGAGGACTCTTTCTCAATCCTGGCTGCGATTAGGGGTTTTTAAAAGTACTAATGCCAAGGGTCCCAACCTCAGACGAATTAAATCCATCTCTAGGGGCGCAGCCCAGTCCTCAGTATTTTTTAAAAGCCCCCTCAGGTGAATTTAATGTGCAGTGAAGGTTGTGGATTACTATCCTAGACGGAAATCTCTATTGTGCACTGCTCTCAAACTTTTAATGTGCATACAAATCACTTGGAGAACTTTGTTAAAATGCAAATTTTGAATTAGTAAGTCTGGGTTGGGGCCTGAGATTCAGAATTTATAACAAGCTCCCAAGTAATATTGGTGGAGTTGGTCCATAGGCCATGCTTGGACTAATAAGGCTCTAGGACAATATTACAGCACTCTGTTTCTAGCCCTTTTCTGTTGAATTTTATATCGGATTAAGATCTATAGGCATGGTTATTAAATATGATGGTTATACAAAAAGAGAGATAGCAAACAGTTTATCTCAGAATTAAGATTCAAAAATATTTTCACAGGCTAAAATACCTAACATGAAATTTATTCCTTGAGAGGGACCATTTAATGTTTATCATCTAAGCTAATTCTGAAAACAAAGAAGATATTAAAATATATTGTAAAGCAATAATAATTTTACAGTGTGGTAATGGCTTATGAATAGACTAATTAAATTTAATAGTAAGTAGAGAAATACATTTTAAAACAAGAGAATTTGAAGAATAATGAAAGTGGCTATTAAACTTGGAGGAAGATTATTCAATTAATCAAATTGAAATAAAAGAAAAAAATAGCCATCCAGAAAAAAAAAGTAAGATCCATATTTCACACCTTACTCTAGAATAAATTCTGTGTGGATCAAGGATTTAAATGTAAAAAACAAAACCATGAAAGTATGAGCCAAAACCATGGAAGTATTTTTTTTTTCTGCTAATGTCTGAATGAGGAAACCCTTGTTTAACATGATGCAAAGCCAAAAAGCCATAAAAAACTGATAAATTAACAGGAAAAAAATTTGCATGGCAAAAACCTTCATATGGAAAGTCAAAAAACTAAGAACAAGCTGGGGAAAAGCATTTGTCACACGTAGCATAGACAAAGAATTAATTTTCCTAATATTAAAGAGTTCCTACAAAAGAATAAAAAAAGAAAAAGACCCCCAACCACCTAAGAAAAATGGGCAAAGTATATAACCAAACTGTTCACAGAAAATGACGCATAAACACTTCTCATGATTCCTATGCCAGTGTGTTTATTCAACTAAGCCATACTGGTAGCCAACTACTTGTCTATGGATATGCTTTGTATTATCTCTAAAGCTGGCAAATTCCCCTTATGCCTGGTAATTGAGCAGAGTCACAGAAAACGGAGGGAGCGATCAACAGAGTCAGATACTGATGAGAGGTCAAGTATGGAAAGTGCCCATTGGACCCATACATCTTTGGTCAATTGATTTCCACAAGGGTGCCAAGACAATTCAATGGGGAAAGAACAGTCTTCTCAACAAATGGTGTTGGGACAACTGAATATCCACAAGCAAAAAAGTGAATTTAAAGGGCTAGCCCAGTTGTCTAGTGGTTAAGTTCGGCACGTTTTGCTTTGGCAGCCTGGGTTTGGTTCCCAGGTGCAGACCTATACCACGTGTCAGCAGCCATGTGTGGCCGCGTCCCACATACAAAACAGAGGAAGATTGCCACAGATGTTACCTCAGGACAAATCCTCCTCAGCAAAAAAAAAAAAAAAAAAAAAAAAGAATTTGGACACCATATATAAAAATTTACTCAAAATGGATCAAAGACCTAAATGTAACAGCTAAAACTATAAAAGTCTTAGAGCAAACAATAGGTGTAAATCCTCATACAACAGGTGTAAATTTCTCATGACCTTGGATTAGACAATGGTTTCTATGGTATGACACCTAAAACACAAGCACCTAAAGAAAAAATAGATAAATTAGACTTCATTAAAATTAAAAACTTTTACATGTCAAAGGACACTATCAAAAAAGTGAAGAAACCACCCACAGAATGGGAGAAAATATTTGCAAGTCATATATCTGATAATGGTCTAGTATCCAGAATATACTGAGAACTGTTACAACTCAATAATAAAAAGATCACAAAAAAGTGAATTTAAGGGGCTGGCCCAGGGGTGTAGTGGTTAAGTTCACACATTCCACTTCAGTGCCACCTGGGGTTTGCAGGTTCGAATCCTGGGTGCAGACTGACACACTGCTCATCAAGTCATGCTGTGGCGGAGTCCCACATACAAAATAGAGGAAGAAAGGCACAGATGTTAGCTCAGAGCCAATCTTCCTTAGCAGAAAGAGGAAGATTGGCAACAGATGTTAGCTCAGAACCAATCTTCCTCACCAAAAAAAAAGGTAACCCAATTTAAAAATGGGCAAAGGATTTGAATAGATATTTCTCCACAAAAGATGTACAAATGGCCAAAAGAACATGAAAAGATGCTCAACATCATTAGTCACTGGGGAAATGCAAATCAAAACCACAATGAGATACTACTTCATAACCACTAGACAGCTAGACTCAAAAAATCAGATAATAACAAGAGTTAGAGAAATTGGAGCCCTCATATTTTGCTGGTGGGAATGTAAAATGGTGCAGCTGCTTTAGAAAACAGTTTGGCAGTTCCTCAAATAGTTAACCAGTTATCATATGACTCAGTAATTTCACTCATATGTACATATACAAGAGAATTGAAAACTTATGATCACACAAAAACTTGTACATGAATGTTCATAGAAACATTATTCATAATAGACAAAAAGTGGAATCAACACGAATGTCCATTAACTGAATAGATAAACATGAATAGATAAACAAAATGATATATCTATTCTATGGTATATCCATACTACAAATTTATTCAGCAATAAAAAGGAATGAAGTACTGATACATGCTCTAACATGGATGAACCTTGAAAATATTATGCTAAATGAAAAAAGCCAGTCACAAAAAGTCACATATTGTATGATTCCATGCATAGTAACTGTCCGGAATAGGCAAATCCACAGAGACAGAAAGTAGATGAATGGTTGACAAGGGCAACGGGGAAGAGGAAGTAGAAAGTGACTACTAATGGCTATCGGGTTTTTCTTTTGGGATAATGAAAATTTCCTGGAATTAGATAGGGGTAAACCTCGTGAATATACTAAAAATCACTGAATTGTACACTTCAAAATGGTGATTTTCTGGTATGTTAATTATATCTTTACAAAAGCGTTTATTGGATTTTTGAGATTAGGATGTCATTGGTGTCCTTGGCAAGAGTAGTTTTAGAAAGGTTGGTGGTCAAAGACAGATTGCAGTGGACCAAAGAATGAGTGTAAAGTGAGGAAGTACACATAGTGAGTACATGTACCTCTTTCAAGAAGGTTGGGTGAGAAAAGGAGAACAAAGGCAACAGCTGAGAGAGATGAAAGGTCAAAGATTATTTGGTTTTGGTTTTGGTTTTTATGATGGGAGAAGCTTGAGTAGATTAGAATGCTGAAGGAAAGATCTAGTTGAGAAGAAGTAGCTGAATATATTGAGGAGGAGGATGATAAATGATAGAATAATTAAGGGAGCAAAAAAGAGTAGGATGAATTCTAGAGCATAGATAACTATTAAATAGGAGGAAAGACATTGGGGGAAGTGAAATTATGTATACTGAAGTAGTCGAATTTGAGGGAATTAGGTATATTCACAACAGAGAGGCCGAAGTTACGGACCACGAAGAAGGAAGGAAATTAATACTAGCTAAAGATGAGGAATAGTGAGAGAGATGAAAAGACTGGAGACTGTGGTCATAGACTGGAGGATCCAAACCTTCTATTTTAGGAAAGAAGCATTTCCAAATGATGACAAGTACAAGATATGGACATAGGAGTCATTGAGATGAGCTCAAGGAACTGAGAGGCCAGAGTGTCGATGAATTGTCTCTATGGCTACTGATGTTATTCATGAAAATACAAGTTCATAGACATCATTTATACATTTCTCAAAATGTCCAGAAATGGTCACAATACCTCTATTTTTTACTTTTTATTCTTTTGGAGCCACACTTCTGTACTCTCATTCTTCTTTTGGTGTTTTATAAAAAGAAAAACCTAAAATATGCAATACTTTTGCAGCTGTCATACACCTTTTCCTGAAAACACAAAAAATTATTTATTGACTAATTGTATGTGGATGTGCATGTATACAGGCCCTGAATCTAACAAACCTGTTTAGAAAGAGCATATAATTTTCTCCTGGTTTTAGGGCCATGTAAGATTTAATTTAAATGTCCATACTTGACAAAGTGATCATGGTTAGCATGAACAGCATAGTACAGCGATTAAGAGGATGGACACTGGAGCCACACAGCCTGGGTTTAAACCCTAGTTCTGTGTAACTTTATACAAATTATTTATCTAGCTGAGCCTTAATTTCCTTAAATGTAAATGTTTACCAGTAAATAAATATAAAACATGTAAGATAGAAAAAAAAGATCTGTATTGGAATCTGATACTAGTACCAGAAATCCCAGTCATAACCACAAACTAATACTGTTGGCAAAAACAGTAACTTAGTCTCTAGTTCCTGATGATTTAGGTTCAGGGCATTTGATCTGGGCAATTGCCACTCTAATGTATCATTGGGGTTATCCTTAAATTCCAGAAAATCCCTAGGACAGAATAATTCTAGTGAACCCCAAACAACCCAGTTTGGTCCTGTTACTCCTTATGCCTATGCTAACTGGAACCTCCTGGTAGCACACACTTTCTGAAACTGATCAGAACTCCTCGGAGAATCCATAATGTCTCTGCCCTTTTGGGCATAAGATACCTCCACTTCCACTGCCTTGAGTCAGGGACCTCAGACCCATCCAACTCCTACTCTAAAGCCCTGGAACAACCCAGGATCCTGAAAAGATGGCTGGTAGTTTCTCACTAGTTTAGTGAAACTGAGTTGAGCTTCAGGCTTCAACTACTTTCCACTAATGTCTGAGTGGGACTAGGCCACAGGAACATCTTCTTGTAATTAAAATACTTTATTTTATTTCTATGCCTCCATCTTGTGTTAGACGTATATATATATATGCCTATGTCTTCCCCTCTTCACTGTAGTTTGTTTCTGTTTAAAACCATCTTTATAACAAAAATGACCACGATTTATAAATGACTAATACTTTCCAACTTTCCAAAACAATGATAGTGATGATATATTTTAATCACATAAGGGGCACTAGTTTTAATATATGTCTTTACCACTTTATTTAGTGCTTACTAAACAAATTTCCTTTCGCTAAGCATGATGAAATTTTTGTGTAGAATTATTGTTCAGGATCAAAATTCTACAATAAACCTCAGTATATGCCAATACTCACCAGGAACAAAAAATCCAGCTTGCTGATTCTTAAAACATTTAAAGCTAAACCCCAAGGAGGGGGGAAAGGTGGATAGAACATCCATAAAACAATCTGGTGCTGGGGCACTCCTGACCCTGAGGAGGAATTAAATGGGTCACTGGTCATGTGGCTGAGAAGCATTGCTAGTAGGAACTCTGTCAGCTACATTTCTTCCTTCAACCCATCTCCAGGTTAGAAGGTGAAGGAAGTTATTTGCAGCATCACTAGCAATTTCTTTTCTACCTCCCCCTGTGACAACCGAGGCACAGTAGTCTGAAGAAAGGAAGCAAAGAGGCCGTGACGCTTTTGTCAAATTAGTTAGAAGAATCATATTTAATGTAGACGAAACATCTATTGTCTACACACACACACACACACACACACACACACACAATTCCTTAACTAAATTCCCATTTGTTTCTGGTGTTCCCATGCTATAGTGGTTTATCGGTTCCCTCTGTACCAAAAACATGGAGGTCACAAGGGCTTCCAGTAATAAAGCTAAAGACTCACATTTCCTATGTTTTAAAAAATAATTTTTATTGTGGTAAAATACAAATAATATAAAATTTACTTTTTTTTTTCTTGTGAGGAAGATCAGCCCTGAGCTAACATTCATGCCAATCCTCCTCTTCTTGCTGAGGAAGACTGGCCCTGGGCTAACATCCGTGCCCATCTTCCTCCACTTTATGTGGGACGCCGCCACAGCATGGCTTGACAAGTGGTGCATCGGTGCGCGCCTGGGATCTGAACCCTGGCCGCCAGCAGTGGAGTGCGTGCACTTAACCACTACGCCATGGGGCTGGCCCCTAAAATTTACTGTTTTTAAGTATACTATTCAGTGACATTCAGTACATGCACAATGTTGTACAACCACCACCACTATCCATTTCCAGAACTTTTTTCATCATTCCAAACAAAAACTCTGTACCCGTTAAACAATAACTCCCCATTCCTTCCTCCCCCCAGCACCTGGTAACCTCTATTCTACTTTCTGTCTCTATGAATTTGTCTATTCTAGGTACCTCACATAAGTGGGATCATACAATATTTGGTCTTTTGTGTCTGGCATATTGCACTTAGCATGATGTTTTCAAGCTTCATCCATGTTGTGCCACGTATCAGAATTTAATTCATTTTTAGGCCAAATAATATTCCATTGTATGTATACACCACATTTTGTTTATCTATTCATCTATTGATGGTTGTTTCCACCTTTTGGCTATTGTGAATAATGCTGCTATGAAAACTGGTGTACAAGTATCTGTTTGACTTCCTGCTTTCAATTCTTTTAGGTGTATACCCAGAAGTGGAATTGCTGGACCACATGGTAATTCTGTTTCATTTTTTTGAGGAACTGCCATATTGTTTTCCAGTATGCACCATTTTACATTTCCACCAGACATACATGAGGGTTCCGATTTCTCCACATCCTCACCAACACTTATTTCCTTTTTTTTTTCATGATAGCCTTTCTAATGGGTGTGAAGAAGTATCTCATTGTGGTTTTGATTTGCGTTTCCCTAATAACTAGTGATGTTGAGCATCTTTTCATGTGCTTATCGACCATCGTATATCTTCTTTGGAGAAATGCCTATTTAAGTCCTTTGCCCACTTTTTAATTGGGTTGTGTTTTTTTGTTATTGAGTTGTAGGAGTTCTTTACATATCTGGATATTAATCCCTTATCAGATATGTGATTTGCAAATATTTTCTTTCATTTTATGGATTTTCTTTTCACTCTCTTGATAGTATCTTTTGATGTACAAAAGGTTTTAATTTTGATAAAGTCCAATGTATTTTTTTCTTTTGTTGCGCTTTTGCTGTCACATCTAAGACAACCTTGCCAAATCAAATGTCATAAAGATTTATCGCTATGTTTTCTTTTAAGACTTTTATAGTTTTAGCTCTTACATTTAGGGTTTTGACCCATTTTGAGTTAATTTTTGTAACGGTATAAGTTAAAGGCCCAACTTCATTCTTTTGCATGTAGATATTCCTATGCCTTTGGATTATATTAATTTTTCTCATTTATAAACTTAGAATTGTATTAGCTACATCCTATATTTTCTTTAAAAACTTATATATATAGTTATATTATTATTAAGATTCTACACTGTGGGCAATTTAAAAAGTAAATTTAATTCAATAAGACTTTGTTATTGATTGTATTTCATAGGCGCAGTATACTCTATATACTCTATACTGAGTACACTTTATATACACAGGGTTTTAGGGACCTATAAAGAAAGACATCAGGTTTGTGGAAAAGAGAACTGGACTAGGGGCTGCATTTAAAAAACAAAAAACGAGACTGTTAGGAAAAGGAGCCAGCCCTAGAGAGGAGCGCTGTGCTTCAGCAATGGGTTTGGGGAAAACTAGCGTCAAGACGCCTGCCCTGTTATACCGTTAAGGACTTTTTATAATTAGAAACTGAGTCTAGAAGGGCTTCTAATGCTGCTGTGGAATAAAGACATTTCTTGGTAGTTTACAGCAGATCATTTTGGTTTTCTGCCCACGTGAACCCTAGGACCCCGACTGCTCACCCAGGGTAGGCGGCGCGGCCGCCGTCCCGCGGGGCGCGCCCTCACCCCTCGCCTGCTCCCCGGTGCCTGCTGCTCCTCCGCGGGCCTTGCCGCCCTCCCCGCCCTGCCCGGAGCCGGCCGCTCCCCGTGCGCTGCGGGACTGGCGGTCCTCGCCGCCCTCCCTGCAGCCACCCCTCCTCCGCTGAGGCCAGCGGGCCAGCGGGACCCACCCAGGGGCAGTTCGCCGGGATGCACTCTTCCAGCCCCCGCCGGGCGAACCCTCAGGCCTGGGCCCTTGCCCTGGAAGGTGGCGGTGGGCCTGAAGGGACCTTCAGATCTCCTCAGATCACCGTGTGTATTTCAGCACAGGCTTTCTGCGGAAAATACTTTAAGTGCCTCTCGGCAAAAGCAAACCCAAACACTTGGGGGAAGACAGAGGCCTAACTCTGCCTCTCCCCCCAGCAGAGCTTCAGACCGGGGCAAATCGCTGGGTGAGCAAGGGAGGCTGGGCCGGTGCGGGGTTCGGGGTAGGCGGAAGCAGGAAGGACCCGCAAACATTGCACACCCAGCCGCTTGAGAGGTTATGAATCGTGGCATGGTCAGACGGTCATGACCTAGTCAGACAATTACCTGCCCCGTCGCCTACACAATACTGCCTTTGACTGAATGGTACCTTTTCAAAGCAGACGCTCAGGCTGTCTCAGTTAATAGGTACATGTGGGGCAGGTATCATACGTCATACACTTTAGTGAGAAGTAGGCTGATAGTAACTGAAAATTAAAAAGCAGAAAAGAACCTCAAAATGATTATGCCTAAAAGTCTACTAACAGACTGGTTGAAATTATTTAAAACATATCCTCTTCTTGAAGATTCCTAAGGATGGAGATTCTAAAAGCCTATTTAGATATCTAAGTTCTTCTATACATTTAAATGTAGCCCATGGACTAGTGAGGCAGTGTGATATAATGGGAAAAGCCCAGGACTTGGAATCAGGGCAAGGGAAATTGAGTCCTGGTTTTGCCTCTTTTTAAATGTGTAAACCTAACCTAGGGCAAGTTACCTGATCCTTCCCACCCTTAATTTCCTCATCTTTAAAACAGGAATAATAATAGTATCAATGTTATAATACTGTTACAAGGAATAAATAAGGTAGAGTGTATTAAAAAAGCACATGGTAAAGTGCTATATAAATGTTAATTTTTCAACAAACTTGTGTTTTGTACACAACTTGTACAAAAGATCATCCCTTCTATGGCCATTTATTCCCATAGCCATTTATTTCTATTTTTGATCTTTGTAATCAAATTGACACTTTTCCTTTTCTCTATATCATTGTATTGTTTACTGGACACCACTTTAAAATGGCTATTTGTTGTCGTGTTATAGATTTGATGTCAACCTTATGAAAGTGTATTATTTTCTGTGAGCCATTGTATTTACAATTCCAATACCACCAAGTGGATGGTGGTGCCTGGTTTTGGTTGCATGGGCTTACGGTCTAGTCTATTCTCTGATTTGGGTAAGAGAATGTAGATTAGTCCATAACCTAGCCAATTTTTTCAATCATATCTAGCTATTAAAAATAATGGTCCTAAAGTATGACCTATCTAATTACTAATGGTGTATGTTGGACATCATATTCAATCAGATTTAGAGAAGCACAAATGATGGTATACAAAGCACCTCCCTCACTCAATTTCAACTCCTTTTAATAACAACTTGCCAAAACCACGAAAGATTCTTTTGGAGCTTAATCAGAGCTGGAACGTTGCACCTATTAGCACGAGTGAAAGGTGAAGGCAGTAGAGGGCCACTGGAGTGGAGCGTTCCTGCAAGCCCTGAAGAACAGCTGGGTCAAGTCGCCAGGGTAGAGCGGGTAGGGTAGGAACCAGAAAGGAGTTGTGGTATGCTCAGAATTACTCAAGGGGATGTCAGGAAGAATATTGACATCCAGTCAGAACCAAAGTGAGCCAGGAATTAGAAAACCAAAAACAGATGCCTTACCAGGGCAGGAGTTAGGGACTAAGCTGAGTCAGGCTGCCATGGAAAAAGCCAATGTATCCTTGGGTTAAATCTTGTATGCAAACAAATGTCTCCTGGAAACTAGAATCTCCCTTTGGGTTGATGGTCAAGAGCTCTCCATAGTTGTCTTCTTTTTTAAAAATCTGATATTTCTTGAGCATTTGCCGTGTGTCATCACTGTTCTAGGTACTTTGCTTGTATTCTCTCTTTTAATTTTTACAACAACTCTAGGAAGTAGGTAATCTATTTATCTGAATTTTATAGAAGAAACTGAAGCAAAGGAGGTTAACTAGCTTGTCCAAAGTTACTCATCCAATAAATATCAGAGCTGTGGCTTTGATCTGGGCAGCCTGAGTCCAGAGTCTGCACTCAAAACCACTATGGTACATGGCTCCCTGGAGTTTTAACTCATGTTTATCACTTTATTATCTCACTGGGCTCAGCCTAGTCTTGAGAGAGATGGCTGGAGACACGTGGTTCAGGTCCAGATATCATTTACTTTAAGTTTTCTTGTTAAGAACATAATATTTAAGAACATTTTAAAGAAGTACAACTTAAGGGAAAAAATCTTTAACTTTATCCCCTTTGAGGTTAGAAAGCCTCTAGTTTGCCACACAAAAGCACTTGAAATTTTGTCGTCAGAATTCTTCATGGCTAATTTTGCTCAATCTTGGATCTGTTCATTTATAGAAGAGAAATTGGCTTTAATTTCCTCCTTCCACATTTACCTCTCTGCATTCTAAATTCTCACTCCCTGCATCTTTTCTCCTTGAGGGCATATTGGATTTAAAGGGATTTCAGGATGTCCAAGTGAAAATGTCAGCTAATGAGATATGTGGGATTAGAACTCAAGAAAAATTAGGGCTAGAAATACGAATTTGGGTGTTATTCATAAAAAGGTTATAGTTGAAGTTATAAGAAATACTTAATATCTCCAAGAAAAAACATTCAAAAAATGAAAAAAGAGGGCTCAGTCCAGGTGGAAAAGACTTCATAGATCATTCTAGTTCAATCCCTTACACAAATCTCAACTCCTCAGAATAAAATCATCCAGCTTTACTACTGTACCTGTGATGATGGACATTCATTACCTCCTGCATTAGTTTCCTCTTATCACTGTAACAAAGTACCACAAATTTAGTGGTTTAACCAACACAAAAATATAATCTTACGGTTCTGAAGTCAGAAGTCCAAAATGAGTTTCACTGAGCCAAAATCAAGGTGTTGGCAGGGCTGAATTCCCTCCAGAGGCTCTAGGGTAGAATCTGCTTCCTTGCCTTTTCCAGTATGTAGAGGCTGCCTACATTCCCTGGCTTATGACCCCTTTCTCCATCTTCAAAGCTAGCAACATAGCATCGTCATATCTCCCTTTTCTTCCATCATCATGTCTCCTTCTCTGATTCTTCTGCCTCCTTCTTCCATCTTTTAAAGACCATTGCAATTACCCTGGGCTCATCAGGTACTCTCCCTAAATTAAGATCCTTAAATTAATCACATCTACAAAGTCTCTGTTGCCATTTACAGCAACATGTTCAAGGGTTCCAGAGATTAAAACGTGGACATCTTTGAGGAGCCATTGGTCTGTCTACCATATCCCCCAAAGCATCCTACAATCTTAATGGTTAAAAGGTTCTTAGATTGAGCTAAACTTTGTGTGCATGTAGTTTCTATACATCGATCCTGGCTTTGTCCTCTGAAGTCACAGACAATAAGTTTAATATCTGCCACATAACTCTCCTTCAGATATTTGATGATATATGGACCCCCTCTTCCCCAGACAAAACCACTTCTTCAGCAGTTTCATAGGACATAGTTCTAAATTCCTATTATTCTGGTTGGCCTCCTGTGGATTCCTTTGGTTTATCAATGTTTTTCGAAAATGTGATGCGCTCTGATCAAGCGAGAATAGATAGGGCCAATGTTCCTCTGGTTCTAAGCACTGGATTTTAATTGATGAAGCCCAAGATTATAGTTACTAAAATTCTTCTTTCCAGATACTGCCGAAGGACATGTTTATGTGAACTATACTTGTAGAGTCAATTTTTTTTTTTTTAAGATTTTATTTATTTATTTATTTTCCCCCCAAAGCCCCAGTAGATTGTTGTATGTCATAGCTGCACATCCTTCTAGTTGCTGTGTGTGGGACGCGGCCTCAGCATGGCCGGAGAAGCGGTGCGTTGGTGCGCGCCCGGGATCCGAACCCGGGCCGCCAGCAGCGGAGCGCGCACACTTAACTGCTAAGCCACGGGGCCGGCCCTGTAGAGTCAATTTTTAACTGAAATGCTAGCTTTTACAGTTAGGTTTTATCCAATAACTCTTTAGTGTCAGTGAAAAAATTGGTAATCCTTAACTATATGTGGTCTACAAATTTAATTACGTGTGAGTTTCTATTCAAATCATTAATAAAAATGTGCAACGCAGCGCATGACAGACCCCTGCAGCAGAATATTTATCTGCTTCCTTGGTCCAAAGGCAATCAAGCAAGATCTAACTGCATTATAATCTGATCCACAGTTTTTCGTCTCGTCCACGAGGAGTTCAATGTTTTCTATTCTTCATATAGCATTCTCCTTGACTACAAATCTTCCAATATTATCTGAAAAGAAGTCAAGTTAGTGTGGCTTAACCTGTTTTTGATAAGCTCAGGCTGGCCTCAAGTGATCAATATCCTCTCCTTAAGTGCTCTCAAATCACCTATGAAAATCCATTCTTGACTTTTTCCTGGCACTAATGTTAAGTTCATCAGCATACAGTATGCAGAATATATCTCCCTTCCCTTGTTGAAAATCATGTTGTTCTGACTTTATAGTCTTTTCACCCCTCTCTTCTTCCTTGCAATTCTTCGACTATGAATCACTGTGATGTTGTACAGCAGGAGATGACCTCAGGGAAATTCTCTTGGCCCAGTTCTCTGGGGTCATGGAAATTCTCTTGGGTTGTGAGGGAGATTCAACTCTTTACAGACTGACAGCAACAAATGAAAAGAGCAGGTTCAGCATGTGAGAGGAATGGGGCAGGTGGCATATGTGGAAGCTGTAGCCATGATCATCAGGTAAGTACAAAATAAATTTCATTGTCTTCAATTTAGTTGTTTATTTACTTAAGGGCTTCCTGACAAGTCTACAAAGAATTTGGAAGGTGACTGGAGGAACAATAGGAACAGCTGCATAAATATTGTGCACATTTAAGAAAAGAATAGTGCTATGTAAATTTTATATGTGTATAAAATTAGTAAATATTTTTTGGTCTGTAGCCTTCTAAATGCCATTATTGTATTTATAGTTTAGAATTTATATCGTTTAGTTAATCCAGAAATTTGTTCAAGTTAGTCCTTTCGCACGTGTGTGCGCGTGCGTGCATATTTGCTCATGCAGATTTTGTTTTTGCTTTCATGTCAGGATTTCTCATTTGTCTCTGGCAGTCACAGATAATATTACTTCACAGAACCACTTTAGAAGGCAGTTTAGAATAATTACTCAGATTTATGGTCTTATAAAGCTAAATTTGTTTTTTGATAGAAGATATGTAATGTAAACTTTTCTCATTAAAGTCCTCCTAACGATAAAGAAAAGTAAATATTACCTACCCCAACCTTCCACAAAAGATCTGAAAGCCAATGTAGCCCTGAGACATTCACCTTTTTCAAATTCCATTTTTAACTTTAAAAATTCATGGACTATTTTGAGGAAATAGGTATATTCATTATCTTGGTCGTGGTATTGCTACAGGTGTATACATAGTCAAAACACATCAAATTGTACACTTTAAAATGTACAGTTATTGTATGTCGTATAACTTCAATAAAATTGTAAAGAAATTTGAAGCTCATGGAAGAATGAGTGAACAATAATTATATAAAACAACATAGATGGATGCCGCAAACATAATGTTTAGCAAAAGAAGCCAGATACAAAGGAGTACGTGATATATAATTCACTCTTAAGGGAGAACAATGACTGAGAAGGGCTGTAAGGAGGTCTTCTGAGATGTGGTGATTTTGTTTCTTGAACTGGGTTACATGGGTACATTTACTTCATGAAAATTCACTGACCTGTGCGTTTATGCACAGGATCTTTGTGGTGATAGAATAGTTCTGTATCTTGTTTATGGTGGTGGTGAAACAAATCTATAAAGATGTGATAAAATTGCATAGATTTTTATACACACATACAAATAAGCCCGTGTAAAAGTGGTGAAATCTGAATCAAGTCTGAGGATTGGAGCGATGTCAGTTTCCTGGTTTTGGTATTGTACTACAGTTATGTAAGATACTGCCACTGGGGGAAACTGTGTGGAACGTTTCTGTACTAATTTTTCAACTTCCTGTGACTCTATAATTATTTCAAAATTTAAAAAATACTATTGTGTAAAGTGGTATTTTAGTGTGAGATCATCTATTGGATTTTCTACTTATATTCCCTTTCTAGAAATTTTTCTCCTCTCTCTCCTCAGTATTGTGGTGAAAACTGTCATGTTCAATGTAAGTGGTCCCAAACCTCGATGACAGTTGATTAGTTCAGGGGTGGGCGTCTGTCCTAATGTGGGCCAATTAGAGCCTTTTCCTGGAGTATGGCATTTGGACTGAGAGAGAGTTATCTCTCTTCATGTATCTGGACTGTACCTTGTAAATTCAAGAGCTTACAAAGTGTCCCATTTTTCCATCATGTGGTCAGGGGGAGCAGAAGAACCTGGTCTACAGAGAGAAGGTGGAATGAAGCAGACGTACAAGGAGAGAAAGACACAGGAGAGGGAGAGTCTTTCGAACATTCACCTTCCTGGTTCTTCATGCGCAGCTGAATTTCTGTCCTTGAGTTCTGTGAGACACTTCTGTACCTTTGTAATAAATTCTCTTTCTTATCTAAACAAGATCCATTTGGATTTCTATTACTTGCCACCATAAAGAATCCTAAGCAATACATCTAGGATGATGCAATCATATTTATCCTGAGGCTCATACTTAGAATATGTTTTTTAAAATTAAGGAGATTATAAGGGGCTGGCCCAGTGGCATAATGGTTAAGTTCATGTGCTCTGCTTTGGGGGCCTGGGGTTCTCGGGTTCAGATCCCAGGTGTGGACCTACGCACTGCTCATCAAGCCAAGCTGTGGCAGCGTCCCATGTACAAAATAGAGGAAGATTGGCACAGATGTTAGCTCAGGGCCAATCTTCCTCACCAAAAAAAAAAAAAAAATTAAGGAGTATGACTTTATAGTAACAGATAAAGATTTCCATTTCCCCGTAGTACAATCACACAGGACGTACTAAAGATAATTTAACCCACCTCTCTCATTTTCAGGTGAGAAAACTGAAGCTAGGGAGGTTGGAGAACTTAGCCAAAGTCATACAGCCAGTTTCTAGAAGATCCAGAACCACCACCTTGTCACCTCCCTCACTTCAATATTACATGGTATGTCCTGAGGGAAGCACCAGGATGTTCTATTGAGGGTTTTATTTGCTTGTTTGTATGACAATGTATTAGCTGCCTAACTAATGGATCAGAATATGGTTAATAAAGACCTACTTGAGAGATGAAATGAATAAGGAATAGGGAATAGGGACCTAAATAGTGTTATAATTATAGGTACTTAATACTAAAAAAAAACTTTAACTTTTATCATTATTAGTCATAGAGATATTCCATTTGTCACTTAGAACAGATAAACTAGTCTTTTGAGACTCAAACGTAATTTCAGGAAAGATTACTCAAACATTTTAATTCAAATAGTGAGTATCTAGAATTGAGGAAAAAATTTAAGACTATATTAAACAGGATGTCAATACTCAGTTTGACGTAAACTTCCTGAGAGGCGGAGGTTTGCTCTGAAACTTCCTGCTTGGTCATAAAGGGGAACAAGGCAGCTGGAACACATTAGTCTTTTTCGATCTGGTCCTATGTGGTCGATTAAAAATGCTGATTTAGGATTGTTCTTAAAAAAACAAGAGTAGCCAAAGCACAGTCTTGTGTTGACTGTATTTCGGGAGGCACCTGTAAGGTGGGAAAGAAGTATTACCCAGTTTTTAAGTAAAGAGAAGGCTGATAAACACGTGACTTGCTGGAAAGCAAAGCACAGAATAGAAAACGTGTAATTTGCAGCTTTCAGTTTTATGTTCCCTTAATGGCAGTAGCTGCCCTTATCACTGCTAGTGCGTTGGACCCCGAAAGTTGTAGCTGTCTACTTTTTGATGAAAGTTGTCTGCCACTGTTGGCTATGCCCCAGCTCTCTCTGCTGGGGCTATGGACGATAACACAGTCCTGTGTTATGTGTACACGTAACTCTCACTACTCCGGTCCTCACCATCCCCACCAAGCCTGTGGAGTGTCTTATCCTTTTAGTAATTCCTTCTGTGGAGGGGCATCTTAATATTGATTTCCTGGGCATAGGGACCCCAGGTCTCTCACTGCCTCAGGTGCATATGCCATTGTCCTCAGTTTCCTGGAGCTGTGTTCTCCCACAGAGCAGGCACCCACTCGTTCACAGGCTTCAGACTCAAAACCTTTGGGCTAGAGGGAAAGAAAAAAACTTTTTTTCTCTGTACAGCTGCCAAAAAATAAAAAACTAAAAGAAAGCTAAGGGCCGGCCCAGTGGCGTAGTGGTTGAGTTCACACGCTCTGCTTCAGGGGCCCGGGATTCGAGGGTTCGGATCCCGGGCATGGACATACACACCACTCATCAAACCATACTGTGTAGGCATCCCACATACAAAGTGGAGGAGGATTGGCACAGATGTTAGCTCAGGGATAATCTTCCTCAAGCATGAAAAAAAAAGGAAGATTGGCAACAGACGTTAGCTCCGGGCCAATCTTCCTCACCAAAAAAAAAAAAAAAAAAAGAAAAAGAAAGAAAGCTAAAAAAGAAGGAAGAAAGGATGGAAAGAGTTAAAAAGAAAGAAAGAAAGACTTCCCAGTCCCTTAAGGTTTTTCTCTGGCGTAGGTTGGTAAGCAGGGCAGGAAAGGCTTTGTTGGCCCTAATCTCAAGGATATTTGTTCCAGAGTATAGCACAACACTTTCATGTTCAGTTGGCTTCCCAATGTCCCCACTCCTTTCTGGAACATTTTCTGTTTCTTCCTGGCCTGCAGCGTTGTGTCTTCATAATATTGTTTTGCAAAGAAATGTATCATGCCTGTGGCTTTGGTATTAATATTTGGCATAACCTTAATTTATATCCCCTCCAAGGCCCTATTACGTACAGTTCCACCTTGCAGCTCTGTCAGAGGCTAACAGAAGAATAAATATATTTAATTTAATTTAGCAAACACCTGTTAAACGAGAGATGTACTGAGATAAATTGGAAGCTCATAATCCTATAACTGTGAAACTATGATAAACATCAGACATTGACAGTTGATATTATAGAGGTACAGACAATAAATAGACACTCAGAAAGTGATGACAGGAGAGAGTAATTCCAGATGAGAATGATGGGGTTTTAGCAAAGTAGAACTTTGTTTTTAAAAAAAATTACTGTTTTTTTTTCTTTTTCTGAGGAAGTTTTGCCCTGAGCTAACATCTGTTGCCAACCTTCCTCCTTTTTTTTTCTTTTTTTTCTTGAGGAAGATTAGCCCAGAGCTAACATCCATGCCAATCCTCCTCTTTTTGCTGAGGAAGACCAGCTCTGAGCTAACATCTATTGCCAATCCTCCTCCTTTTTCTCCCCAAAGCCCCAGTAGATAGTTGTATGTCATAGTTGCACATCCTTCTACTTGCTGTATGTGGGACGCTGCCTCAGCATGGCCAGACAAGCAGTGCACGCCTGGGATCTGAACCCAGGCTGCCAGTAGCGGAGCGCATGCACTTAACTGCTAAGACACGGGGCCGGCCCCCTTCCTCTACTTTATATGTGGGTCACCACCACGGCATCGATAACAAGTGGTGTATGTCCACATCCAGGATCCGAACCTGCGAACCCCAGGCCACTAAAGTGGAGTGCGTGGAATTCAACCACTACGCTACAGGACCAGCCCCTACTGTTCTTTTCTTTGATGACAAAAGGAATACTGGCTTTTCATTCTTAAAAGTTTGAAAAACACAGAAACGCAGAAAGAAAAAAAAATCCACCCCTGAGATAATCACTGTTAACATTTTGGTATATACCTTTTAACATTTTAATTTATATATACATTTATACACACATATACATATAATTGAGATCTTATTCTATGTAACATCATTTTTTTAACCTAACAATATATATGAATGTTTACTCACATCCTGAAATATTCTCCTCTACCTGATTGTCAAGTCCAGAATAAGGATGCTCTGTACTTAATCAATTCCTGCTACTAGACATTTAGTTAGTTTATAATTTTTAACCATTATAAACCACACTGTAGTGACCTATCAGACATAAATCATTTTGTAAATATCAGACTATTTTCTTAAGTTCCTAGAAATTGGACTGCTTAGTAAAGGTATTTAAACATTTTAAGGCTTTAATGACACTCCTATCAGCAACATATGAGGATCTCCTATTCTGATGGGTAGAACTTTTCTAGAGGTGAGAACATCTCTTATTTGAAAGCTTGATTTGTCTTGAAGATGCAGAAAATTACATAACAGAGGTATTTCTCCCTGGCATGCCGTACCAGGAAAGAGACACAGTGCTCTATCCATTCTACCCTGCCAGCTTGGGGTTTGAGTTGGGAAGGGTAAGTTTAAGGTGGTGTCACACCCTTGTCATGTGAGACACAATATGTAGATCAAAGAAGAGAAAAGTTTTGGGAAGTTCTTTTCATCTCCAGCATTTTTTGCTAAATGCCTTCCACGCAGTATTAAGCAGTCTACTACAGGTGGACAGTATAGGTCTTTCTTACCTTAACCTTCTCTCCTTCAAAGGAGATAACTAATTTCATCATTTTCATTAAATATTCATGGACTGAAAGATCAGGTCTACTCAAAGATAGTTTCTTTTTGTATTTAATTGTAAACTAGATAATTTTTATTCAAAGAAAGAAAAAGAAAACCAAATGTCATCAACTTTGATTCGAGTATACGCGTGATGAGGATTAATCTCTCCGTTTCAATAAGTATGGTATGCAGTGTGTGTATCTCGATTTTTAATGCAGTGCAACCTATCATTGAGAAATTTGAAAGCTGTTATTTAAGATGTTGATTATATAATATAAAGATGTCAAAGGTATGTGGTTTAACCTGTTAAGATACACTTAGAAAAGGGAATATGAGTATGTTGTCACTTTATTACTAACATGTATGAGGAGATATATGGTAATATATAGGTGTATATATAGTGTATATAGTAATCGTTGAATAACAATAGGTCGTATGTTATTGAAAAATGTTATGTCCAGCAAAATTTCCATTGGTAATTTGTTTTACTTGTCTAGCATTCTCCACTCCCACCCCTCCCCCAAGGAGAAAATACACTCCATAAAGACTGCCAACTTGTCTGTCTTGTTCACTGCTGCATTCCTATCCTGAACAGTCCCAGATATGTAGTAAAAGGTCTAAAGATATTTGCTGAATGAATGAAAAATAGAGACGTAATTTAAAAAGAGTAAAAAACAGCATTGAATTTATAAAAACACTATAAACAAAAGTTCTAAAGGCATCCTGTTCTAAAACAAACCAGATTTGTCAACAGAGTGGCAAGTTTAACCTAATTCCAAACTTTTAAGTGGGAGCATGCGTGACTGGTTCGATGAATGATGTTGTAGTTACATTTCAGAATGAGCAGTAAAGGCATAGAGCGGTTCATAATACCAGCGTCACAGGTAGCCCTCAGGGTTCTGACTTCACAGTTGAGAAAGGGCAGAGCATCAGTCCATGTGGGCGGGTGTTTAAGCCTACGGAGGATGAAAAAGGAGGTAATGGCAGGAGCAATTTCTCTCTTTTTGACTTTTGTGGGCTTCTCTTCAACTTTTGTTTTTTCACCCTTTATCATCCAAAACTAAGGGATTAACTAACTCTGGAGGACCTGAGTAACTGATCTTCGGTAAATAGGTAACTTGCACAATTTTAGGAGAATTAATTAAAGCATGTTAAACTTGATGGAAGCTTAGAAAGCACTCTCTTTTTTCAGATGACTACCATATATACCCTTTAAAATTTGAACTTTTAACCAAAGTCTTAAATATCAGAATAAGGCAGAAAGCTTGTTTGATTTTTTAACTTCGTTTTTATTACGAAATGTATCATACACACTGAAAAGTGTATAAAACATAGATATAGATTTTAAAAAACAACTAAAGAAACAGCTACGTGCCCACCAGCTTGAGAATAATTTCTTTAATTAGCTATTTGTGAGAATTGTCAAGTTGATTGTTCTCCAGTTGGGCTTTCACAAAATGATGGCTGTTTAATTAAATAGATAGGTCTATTCAAATCCACAGCTCTGAAAATTTCTACTACAGAATACTTATTCCCAGAATTGACCATAGTTACTACAGAGCTAGGAGTATATTATTTTTCAGAATAGTGGAGAACTAATTAGGTATCTATGGTTTGTAAAAATAGAACCTCATGGTTTTTTAATGGAAAAGTATGACTGGAAACTACAAATCTTTAAGATTAATTTCTAAACTCAGAAGTGACATCATGACACAATCACTTGGCAGGTATCTAAGCTTTTTCTGGGCAATAACCACCTTGACTGGTAAAGAATAAATCTTCTCGGATGCATATTAATTTCTTCTTTAATTGAGTGACATTTGAGTTAGACATAAGTTAATGTTTATCAAATGGAATCTGTATTGTTATCTATTGCTGCATAACGAATTACCACATAGTGGCTTAAAGCAATAAACATTATCCCACAGAGTCTGTGGGTAAGGAGGCTGGACATGGCTTAATTGGGTCTTCTGACTCTGGGACTCTCACAAGGCTGCAATCAAGGTGTTTGCCATTGTTACAGTCTTCTTAATGCTTGACTGGAGGTGGATCCCCTTCTATCTCACTCAGGAGGATGTTGGTAGGATTTAGCTCCTCTCAGGGTGTTGCAATGAGGGCCTCAGTTCCTCACTGGCTATTCACTGGAGGCTGCCCTCTGTTCTTTGCCACCTACACCTATCCATTGGGCAGGTCACAACACGTCAGTCTCCTTCATCAGAATGAGCAACTGAGAGAGCAAAAGAGAGAGAGAGAAAGATGGATGTCACAGTCTTTTGTACTCTAATCGCAGATGTGACATTCTATCACTTTTGCCATATTCTGTTCATTAGAAACAGGTCACTAGGACCAGTCCACACACAACAGGAGGAAATTACACAAGGATGTGAAAGTCAAGAGCTGGGGATCATTGGGAGCCTAAAAAAGGCGCAGAAGATGCTTTATCCTTGGGCGATTAGTGGAGGACAATAACCGCATCCTCAGCCCACTGGCACCCTTACATAGTAACATTTCTCCTGTCCCTTCCTTTCTATCATAGGCAGCCTTCCGGGCTCACTCCATCCATTTGACAGGAATGCTGACAATACAGCTTTTAGGTGATTAGGGTCCAAGAATCCCGCCGGAGAGGTTGCTATATTACAACCCCTTTTCAGTTGCACTACCCTTTACGAAAACCGTGTGTTTGAAACTTTCCACATCTTTCGTTGGCCCAAAGGTGATTATTTTTCTGTTTGGAAAATGTGACATAACTCATCTGAGGTGATTTTTTTTTAATACTCATAGGGGAAAATATATTTATTATTTTCACTTTGAAAGTTTTCTTTTAAAAATAATTTCTTCTGAGTTGCTTTCCCTGCTCTGTCATTCTGTGACTTGTGCTGGAAAATGATCCTACTTGTTGTTGGCTTCATTAGAGTCACAACTGGTCACTTGACAATTAAGTTTTATGCTTAATGTCTTCCATAATTTTAAGCAAATTTCTCAGGTTTTACTTACGAGCAGAATTGCAGTGGAAGGGTGCGTTTTCAAGAAGCTGCTAGTGTCAGGATCTGTTTAATACTCGAAGCTGTAAAATCAAGAAATAAATGATTAAAGGAATTTTTGACATGTTTTTTAAAAGCTTTTGAGGTGTTATTACGTTTCTTAATTATTAGCTAGTACTACATTTTGGCAAAGTATGATTGTTTTTCTCTTTTCTTAATTGTTCGTTTTAGGCTTTTTTTTTCTCTCCCACCTTTTTAGCTTCCTCCATCTTGTGAAATGATTCAAAAACCTTAAATTTGGATTGTTTGTTTGACTAAGAAAATATTAGGAAATAAAAAATTTATGGTGTGAGTTCTCCTACCAGCAAGGATGGGGCCAGAATTAGTCTCTCACCTAAAATAATTTAAAAACTGGACAAAATGCATGAAGTAATAGTTTTCAGATATCAGATAGCCGGCAGTGCAGGACAGTGATTTCTCAGAGAAGGAAACAAACAAGGTGAGTCCTCGATTGCCCCTGGCTGCAGGAGGTTTTCTGGGCTGCAGCACAGGGAGGAGGAACCCAGACAGTGCTCAGTCACCTCTCTGAGTTGGGGAAACAGTCTGAAGATCCGGGAGGCGAAGGCATCAGAATGTGAGAGTGAAAACCAGAGGAAAGAGCTGCACAAATGAAGAGCTCAGCAGACTTCCTCTCGAGTCTTCAGCTGAGTGTGCTCAGTACCTGCATGTGAGAAAACTACAAAGGCTGGAGAAAGAATCACTGGAAAAGAACAAGCAGAACAAAACTTGGAGTCACGCAGGGCCAGGAATAATTTGTGTTCCAATCAAACAGATTGGAAAGACCTCCGAACAGGTAGTGCATTGAGTAGTGTCTTCAAAAGCTTATTGCCTCAGGGCCGGCCCCGTGGCTTAGCGGTTAAGTGCTCGCGCTCCGCTGCTGGCGGCCCGGGTTCGGATCCCGGGCGAGCACCGACGCACCGCTTCTCCGGCCATGCTGAGGCCGAGTCCCGCATACAGCAACTAGAAGGATGTGCAGCTACGACATACAACTATCCACTGGGGCTTTGGGGGGAAAAAATAAAATAAATAAAATCTTTAAAAAAAAAAAAAAAGCTTATTGCCTCAGTCGTTGGGCCAAATAAACCCTAAATTAAAGGCTCTTCTGGACCTGCCCACCAAAGCTTAAAAGTAAGCCTTGAAAGGATCAAACTGTTTCCAAGCAACTTAAATGCGTCCCAGAACAAAGCCCCAAAATATTTAAAGGAATACAAAAAACTCCAGCACAATGGTATCCAATCAAAAATTAGAAGGTATTCAAAAAAAGGAGGAAAATACAATCTGTAATGAGGAAAAAATTAATCAGTAGAGACAGTCCCAGATATGACACAGATGACAGAATTAGTTAAATTAGGGATATTAAAACAGTTATTATAACAATATTCCATATCTTCAAAAAGGTAGAGGAAAGTACGAGCATGATAAGAAGAGATAAGATATAAAAAGATCCAAATCAAACTTCTAGAGATAAAAAAGAATCAATGTCTAAAATGAACAATACTTTGAATGGGATAAACAGCAGATGGGCACTGTTGAAGAAAAGATAAGTAAAATTAAAGACATAGCAATAGAAATTATTCAAAATCAAATAGAGAAAGATAGACTGGGGAATAAAAAAAGCAAAGCATCATTGAACTGTGAGACATCATGCAGCCTAACATATGTGTAGTTAGAGTCTGAAAAGGGGAAGAGAAAGATGGAGAGATGGAATACACATTTGAAGAAATAAGGACCAAAAATTTTCCAAATTTGATGAAAAGTATAAACTCACAGATTCAAGAAGCTCCATAAATCCCCAGCAAAAGAAGCAGGAAATAAAACACACTAATACACGTAAAAATGAAATTGTTGAGGACCAGTCACAAAAACAAAATATTAAAAGAGAAACAAGGGGCCAGCCCAGTGGCGCAAGCAGTTAAGTGCGCGCACTCCACTGCGGTGGCCCGGGGTTCGCCGGTTCGGATCCCTGGCGTGCACCGAGGCACTGCTTTTCAAGCCATGCTGTGGCGGCATCCCATGTAAAGTAGAGGAAGATGGGCACAGATGTTAGCTCAGGGCCAGTCTTCCTCAGAAAAAAGAGGAGGATTGGCATCAGATGTTAGCTCAGGGCTGATCTTCCTCACAAAAAAAAAAAAGAGAGAGAGAGAGAGAGAAACAAGATACAAATACAGGGAAACAAAGATAAGAATCACAGAAGCAGTGCAAGCCAGAGTACATAGAGCAACATTACTGAAAGACAAAACCATCAACCTAGAATTCTAGATCCAGCAAAAACCTTTCAAAAATGAAGTCAAAATAAAGACATTTTCAGACATACAAAAGCTGGGAGATCATCACCAGCAGACCAGTTGAAGAAATGGAAAAGGAAGTTCTTCAGGCACAAGGGAAATGATAACCAGTTGAAAATGTGTATCTACACAAAGAAGTGAAGAGTGCCGGAGATGGTAAATATAAGACTTTTACTTTTAAAATAATGGTCTGTTTAAAAAAAATTAACAACAATGTATTGTGGGGTCTATAATATATGTGGAAGTAAATATGTATGACAACACTAGCACAAAGGCTGGATGAGGCAAAGGGAAGTATATAGTTATAAGTTCTTTATAATATATATGAATTGGTATAATATTACATAAGATAGACTGTGATGAGTTAAAGATGTATACTGTGAACTCTAGAGCAATCATTAAAAAAAACAAAGACATATCACTAATAAACAGATAAAATAAAATCATCAAAAGTATTCTGATTAATCCAAAAGAAGGTAGGACAAGAAAAAAAGCAAAGAACAGATGAGACAAATAGAAAAATGGTAAATTTAAATCATATAATAACCACAGTAAACGTAAATGGTCTAAACACACAATTTAAAGGCAGAAATTGTCAGAGGCAGGCATTAGCCTAACACCGAAACCAGACAAAAACATTTCAAGGAAACAACAACAACAACTGCACTCTACACACCAATATCCCTTATGAACATGGATTCAAGAATTCTAGCAAATCAAACCCAACAATTTACAAAAATGGTAATATGTCATGACCAAGTAGGGTTTATCCCAGGGATGCAACGTTGGTTAACGTTTAAAAATCAAACAACATAGTTCACAATTTTTACAGACTTAAAAAGAAAAATCATGAAATCGTCTCAATAAACGCAGAAAAATAATTTGAAAAAATTCAACATCCACTTATGCTAAAACTCATAGAAAACTAGGAATAGAAAGGATTTTCATTTAACTAATAAAGGGCATGTACAGAAAACTTATAGCTAATATCATACTTAAAGGTAAAGACTAAATGCTTTTTCCCCAAGATTGGAAACAAAACAAGAAGGTTGGTTCTTACCACTTCTGTTTAACATGTTACTGGAAGTCAAAGCTACTGTGACAAGGCAAGTAAAAGAAATATAAGTATATAGATTGGAGGGGAAGAAGTAAAACTTTTTCTGAAGAAATCAATAAGAAACTTACTAGAATTTATAAGTGAATTTAGTAAGATTGCAGAATATAGGTCAATACACAAAAACCAATTGTGTTTCTATATACTAGCAACAAACAATCAGAAATTGAAATTTAAAAATACCATTCATAAGAAACATTAAAAATATGAAATACTTAGGAATAAACTTAACAAAGGAAGTACAAGACTTGTACACTGAAAACTATAAAATATTGCTGACAAAAATTAAAGAAGACCTAAGTAAATGGAAAGATATACCTTGTTCATGGGTCAGAAGACTCAATGTTGTTAAGAAGTCAGTCTTCTCCAAATTGATCTATAGATTCAACGCAATCCCAATGAAAATCCAAGCAGGCTTTTCTATGGAAATTTACAAGAGGATTCTGAAATTTGTGTGGAAATGCAAAGGAGCTAGAATAGGCAAAACAATTTTGAAAGAAAAACGAAGTTGGAAGATCTACAATGCCTTATATCAAAACTTATTATAAAGCTATGGTAATCAAGATAGTGTGGTATTGGCATAAAAATAGAGGAATAGATCAGCAGAACAGAATAGAGTTCAGAATAGACACACATATATGGTGAATTGATTTTTGACAGAGGTTCCAAGGCGATTCAATGGAGGAAGGAATAATTGTCTCAAAAAATGGTATTTAATAATTGGATGTCTATATACAAAAAAAATGAACTAGTTACCTTATACTACGTTTATATGTAAGAGTTAAAAGTATAAAACTTCTAGAAGAAAACATAGGAGAAAATCTTAGTGATGTGGGGTTAGACAAAGACTTTTTAAATAGGAAGGACCACAAAAAACACAAACTGTAAAAGAAAAAATTGGGGGCCGGCCCCGTGGCTTAGCGGTTAAGTGTGTGTGCTCTGCTACTGGCGGCCCTGGTTCGGATCCCGGGCACACACCGATGCACTGCTTGTCCGGCCATGCTGAGGCAGCATCCCACATACAGCAACTAGAAGGATGTGCAACTATGACATACAACTATCTACTGGGGCTTTGGGGGATAAAAAGGAGGAGGATCGGCAATAGATGTTAGCTCAGAGCCGGTCTTCCTCAGCAAAAAGAGGAGGGTTAGCATGGATGTTAGCTCAGGGCTGATCTTCCTCACACACACAAAAATAAATAAAATAAATAAAAATGGGCAAAATATTTGAACAGACACCTCCCCCTAAAAAATATACAGATGGCAAATAAGCACATGAGAAGATGATCTACATCATTAGTCATTAGAGAAATGAAAATTAAAAGCAAAATGAGATATGTATACATATCCATTGGAATGCTTAAAATTAAAAAGACTGGCCATACTAAGAATTGGTCATGATGTGGAAGAATTGGAACTTTCATACACTGTTGTTTACAGTATAAAATGATTCGTTCAGTTTGGAAAGCAGTTTGTCAGTTATTTAAAAACTTAAACATATACTTCTCATATGACCCAGCCATTCTAGTCCTAGGTTTTCACCCAAGAGAAATGAGAGCATATAACCGCACAAAAACTTATATACAAACAATCATAGCAGCTTTATTTGTAATTGCCAAAACTGGAAACACCCAAAGTCCATCAACCGGTGAATGGATAGAAAATGGTAGTATATCCATACCATGGAACACTATTCATCAATAAAAAGGAACAAATTATGTATTGATATGTGAAACAACATGCATGGATATTAAAGTCCTTATGTTGAACGACAAAAGGTAGACAAAGTGTATGCAGTATGATTCCATTTATATAAAACAAATTAATCTCTCATGACAGAAATCAGATCAGTGTTTGCCTGCGGCAGGGGTCAAGAGAGGGATGGATGACAAAGTGAAAAGAGAAAACTCTACAACGGATGGACATGTTTACCATCTTGACTATGGTAATGGTTTCAAAGATGTATACATACGTTATGGTGTACTTACTTCACTTACTGTATGTTGATTATACCTCAATAAAGCTGTATGGTTTGATACCAATATTAACATTAGATGTAGTACTTAGAAGAACTAGTTAGAATTCTAAATGTGTATCTTAACAAAGCCCTGTGAAATGGTTTCTACAAATTGTTTTACCTGCAAAAATTGTAGTCCTTTTGCAGGGATCAAAGATATATTTTATCAGTGCCACATCTTTCCTACCTGAGTCATTCTGACCATTCAGTTTTGAATATATATACATCTCCTAGTCCTGGTACCTATGTTCACTTTCACAGCAAACTCATTCAATACAGAGAAAAAAGGACAGCATACTCCAATGATTTTAGGCCTGCTGCCTCACTGGTTTCAGGCAGCTTGTTTTCTTTTAGACCTTTGTCAGCCAGAGGTGTTCCAGATCTTGTTTCATGTCTACAGTCATTGAATGTAAAAGTTGTCTTTAGGGCTAAAAAATGAATGAAGGCTATGAAAATACTGGATACCCATCTAGGGTCCCCAGGGGACTTGCCTGAGAGGAGGAATAGATGACTACTGGTTTATAGTGTTTTCAGAGTTATAACTTTATGTCCACACATACATAAAATAGTAGGTGATAGTACAGTACTAAAATGATCTCCTTTCTTCTAATGAACCTACTGAGATTATATGTACATATTTTTATATAAAATATTTTTATATAAATATATATTTTTTATTTTGGTAAGGAAGATCAGCCCTGAGCTAACATCTGTTGCCAATCCTCTTTTTGCTAAGATTGGCCCTGAGCTAACATCTGTGCTCATCTTCCTCTACTTTATATGTGGGACGCCTGCCACAGCATGGCCTGAGAAGCGATGCATATTTCTGCGCCCAGGATCCGAACCTGCAAACCCTGGGCATCCAAGGCAGAGTGTGCGAACTTAACCACTATGCCACTGGGCTGGCCCCAAGATTATATAATTTTTAATACAATTATTTGCTTTCTGAAAATCAGGCATGTACATGTTAAACTAAGTACAGGTCATCTTCTCACTTTATGATTTAATGACATGAACACTGCTGTGCTAAATAATTACCCAACTGTTACAAGGATAAAGCCACAGATATTGTTTACAACCTAAGATAACTTTTTCTTCTGCCTCATCTTTTTTTTAAAACGGTTTTATTGAGATGTAATTCACATACCATACAATATACAATTCCAACCACTTAAAGTATGCAATCAGTGGTTCTTAGTATATTCACAGGGTTGTATGACTATCACCACAATCTAATTTGAGGCTATTTTTATCATCCCAAAAAGAAACTTCGTGTCTATTAGTAGTCACTTCCCATCCTCCTCCTGCCTCCCTCCTAGCCCTAAGCAACCACTAATCTACTTTCTGTCTCTATAGATTTGCCTATTCTGGACAGTTCATATAAATAGAATCATACAACATGTGATCTTTTGTGACTGGCTTCCTTCACTTAGCATTATGTTTTCAAGATTCATCCATGGGGTAGCATGTATCAATACTTCATTTCTTTTTATTCCATACAATGGAATTTTGTTTTATTTATCCATTCTTCAGTTAATGGATATTTGTTTCCCCTACTCCAATTTTTGGCTATTATAAATAATGTACTATTAACGTTGGTGGACTAGTTTTTATGTTGGACGTATGTTTTCCTTTGTCTTAGGTATGTATCTAGAAGTACAACTGCTACGTCATATGGTAACTCTATGTTTCACACTTTGGAGAACTACCAAACTATTTTCCAAAGCATCTGCACCATTTTATATTCTTACCAGCAATGTAGGAAGCTTCCAATTTCTCAACATCAACCTAAAGTAATTTTCAAGCTTCATTTTATTCCATAAATTGTAGGTACCATGTGGCCAGAATGCAGATATATTTTAAGGAAGTTGCTTTCTCCAACTTTTCAAAGAAGCTCCAAATGTGATTTTTTTTCCTCTAAGAAAATGGAGTTGAACTAGTTTATCCTAAGGTATCTTCTAACTCTAAAAGTCTATGCTTCTCTGAATTCTCTGTTTTCCAACAGAAAGAATGGCTCTTATTTGCACCTTGTTTATAATAATGCCTGTTTGGCAAGGAAAAATAAGCAAAGCTGGAGTCCAAAAACTGAGTCATTGTTCTATGTAAATCATTTATAGTCTCTACTAGTGTGCCCTTTCTGCCTGCAAGCCAAAATCTTGGCATATTTTCTGTCTTCAGTTGCTTTCGAAAAGTTCAGGTATTATTTTACAATGGATGAACAATTTAGTAAATGGGGGAAAAAATGGAACAGACTGAACCTACTTTCTATAGAGGTAACTTTCAATGTACAAATAGAATCACATGAATAATTTCCATCTAGGATATTATATTCATAGTATTAAGCAATACCAATTATAATATTAGAGTCATGCTGTACTTTTTATTCAAAAGCCACAAATTTTGAACTATGATGTAGTTGTCATCTTTTCTCTTGGCTTCAGCGCCCAACAGATTTATAAGTCACAGCTGTAGCTCATACTTTTGACGATTACTCAAGCAACTCTCATATTCATGAGGAATCCAAAGGGGGCTTCTCCCCATTAGAATCTGTTGATTTTGTGGTTAATATAAGGCTACGAAATTTAAAATATAGAGGCAGCATAACAAAAGAGCACAGGCTTTGGAATTCAGATAGAAAATAGAGTTGATAGCTATCAACTCCTAGGTCTCATACTTTTTTTCTGTATTTTCTGGCTTAAACAAGGATGGAATGTTCTGATCAATTAATCATTGTGTTTATAAAGTCCAAGATAAATAAACCTTCATTACGATAAAAAAATAGAGTTGAATCCTGGCTCTGCCATTCACTAGCCGTACAACTTTTGGAAAGTTTCTTATCTTGACTAAAACTCGGTTTACTCATCTGTTAAATGGGATTAATAGCGCCTACTTCATTGAGTTGTTGTCAGGATCAGTAGCTAATGCATCGTGTACAAAATACGTGTCAATAAATTTTAGGTGTTTTTTTGCCTGAAAGTCTTCCTGGAAGGCTCAGGATTTAAATATGTATCACCTTACTGGTCGAGGAGTCTGTCTTTGATTTAGGTCACTGAGGAAGTGTTTTAATAGAGTCTGCTTAAGAACTGATTTCATAGCTTGTGGTCTTTTCCTCCCATGAGATTCAGTTGAGATTTTTCATACATTTTTTTCTTTCTTAGTCTACAGGATTACATTTTCATTAATCCATATTCAATTTATTCCTAGGAGGTCATCTTGGGCATATTTTTCCTTTCCTCA
The DNA here is from genome assembly GCF_057802395.1 of Ceratotherium simum simum. Lineage (NCBI taxonomy): Eukaryota > Metazoa > Chordata > Mammalia > Perissodactyla > Rhinocerotidae > Ceratotherium > Ceratotherium simum. Next base: position 14,503,037 of record NC_141902.1, on the reverse strand, counting down.
TCTCCCTCAAAGAAAGCAGAAATTTGAGAAAACCAAGAAGTTGCAGAGAATTTCACAGATGATTATTGTTGTTGGCAAAGAGCAACTTGAATTTGAATGCTCTTGGAAATGAGGATCCTTGATACAATTATGATTATTACACCTATCAATTTTCTTGGGACACTTCTTTAGAGAAAGAGACTAAAATCCATTCCAATTTGTATTCTATTTATGTGCAAGGAAATGAGGATCCTTGATACAATTAGGATTATTACAGCTATCAATTTTCTTGGGACACTTCTTTAGAGAAAGAGACTAAAATCCATTCCAGTTTGTATTCTATTTATGTGTGTATCTCAAGGTATTTATCTATCATTCGGTTAATGTATGTAATACTTCTGTGAACTCATGGTCCAAAAACATTAACTTATTTTACAAGTGGGTAAACTGTAGCCTAAAGTTGTTGGGTTGCTTAAGGCATCTGGACAAGTCTAGGGAAGTTAACAGCAGCTCAAGCGCACGACCTGTTTAATTAATATTGTATCCAGGAAGTGAGTTCCTCTTAAAAGCAGGAATCTTTTACTGAGCTAGCATGTCCCCAGTGAAACCCTTAAGGATTTTCTTTCCCTACTAGATTCTTATTTATTTACATGAAAAATGTTTGGAACTCTATGCCCCACCCAAATCCTTCTCTTCAATGTTAATATCTTTGTTTATCGTGTGTGTGTGTGTGTGTGTGTGTGTGTTTCACTCTTGGCAGGTTCCTTTTAAATCTATTGTGTTAATTTTTGCCTCCTTAGCATTCTTTTTTGGCCATATACTTAGTATTTAACTATTTTTATGCTGATAGTATAAGATTCTATTCAGTAGATTTCTTTTTTTTTTTTTTTTGAGGAAGACTGGCCCTGGGCTAACATATCTGTGCCCATCTTCCTCTCCTTTATATGGGAGGCCGCCACAGCATGGCTTAACAAGCGGTGCGTTGGTGCACAACCAGGATTCGAACAGGCGAACCCTGGGCCGCCGCAGCGGAGCGCGAGCACTTAACCGCTTGCACCACCAGGCTGGCCCCTCTTCCTATTATCTTTTGACTTATTTGCTGTAACGCCCCATTGATTTTCTTATGTATCTTCATAAATGTAATTTTTAAAATCTATTCACTTCTGGATTTATGTAGTCCCCAACAAAGTGCTGAGTCCTCCTAAATACCCCTTGACTCCTTTCTTTTCTCTCCATCCCCAGAGTCACTGCCTTAGTTCATTCCTACTGGGTTCACTGGACCACCATGATGGCTTCCTGACTTAGCCCCTTGCCTCTTGTTTTTCCCGATTAATCATCCTAGTGTCTCCAGAATTATATTTCTATAGTTTTATTCTGACCATATCAATATGCTGCTTAAAATCTTTTAATGGCTCATGTTGACTCTCAGAATAAAATGTGGTCTCCTTTGCTTGGCATACTGTGCCCTTCCTCATCTGACATCCGTCTACTTCACCAACCTCATGTAATCACACCCTGGGCTCTAGTCATACTACAACACTCACCATCCCCTATGCCTCTGCACACGCTCTTCCCTCCACCAGGAATATCTTTCCTTACCCTACATCTAAACTGTGTTCTTCTTCCTCCTTAGAGTAAGTTCCTTCAGGGTGGAGCCAAGTGTTCCATTTTCGCATCTGCAGAGGCTGGCAGAGTGCTAGACGTACGGTGTGAGCTGAATGCACTTTCGTGTGATTAGTTAGTACAATTGATAGTTGCATGGCTGTGGAATTCACCATCAATAGAAAATACCTTACAACGTCTACTGATGATGAAATTCTGGACTACTTAAGCTGTAGTATCCCAAAATAGGACCTGGTTGGGACCTCAAGGGCATGTGTGTTAGAGGAGGGGACTGGAGTTTAGATGAGGGAACGAGGTGACAAAACTTGGAGACGCTCTATGAAGTTTGGTAATTATAAAGGAATGCTGACAGAAAAAAGTTCTAAATTTCTAATAAGCAACTTTAGTTTGTTTTCTATCAATTTAACTCTTTCACCAAATTTGTCATGTATTTTGTGAGGTAAAGAGCTAAATAATTTGGACAGTTACTGTAATCTTAATGTTTTTAGGTGTTTGAGCACCAGTAATGCTATATGAAAAAATCATTTTTAGTTTTGTGTATTTTTCATTTGGCTGCTGAAATATGAAAATATCTTAACTCTATTACCCTCCTTTCCTCTGAGCCTTCTGAGACACACTATGTGGACATTAGAGGGTAGAGAGGGAGGCTGAGACTAAGGAGTGACAAACTCCAAGAAGACATGTTTAAAATTAAGTTAAATAATTCCACATACAGAATACTAATACTGGTAGAGGAATGTCTCCTCTATATATCCCATAGTTCCAACATTTGTCTCAGGCATTTATTTAAAAATGTGTTAAACATATATATATATCACAGAATACTTTCCAATATTTTAGACTGCTTATACCTTTTTTCCACTCCATCAACTAAAGATCCATAGTTTAACATATCTAAAATCATAGCAGTAACAACAGTATTTAAACACTTGTGCATTTTTCCTGTAACTTTAATCACATGTCTATGGAAACCACCTATAATCTGTATTGTTGACTATATTCCATTAATGATAGCCAAATACTTATTTTTATTTTACAGATGAGGGGCTCAATGACTTGAAACTAGGTTTACAAATAGACCTCTCCCTTCATGGTCCAGAGAGTTGCTAGTGTTCTCTCTCCTTCTGTCCTGTCCAGGGCATTCTAGAACATGAGTTCTGGCATTGACCCAGGGCCACAGCAGCAGATTTTGCTTTAGAGGTTCATGCTTCTGAGCAGTCAAATAAGCACTAGGGCAACCGGGATTCAGAGTTCAGGAAATATAGTTTCTATAGACATAGCATAAAGTGAAATTCAATAAATGTTATATGATTGTAATTATGTCATATTGCTAATAAACATTTTTTCATGGATGATTACTATTTGTGTCTTATGTATGCTTTCACTATTTGCTACAGTTTTGAAATTTACGTGCCTAAATGTAACTTATTACGATAAACCAATAAATATATTTAATTACATATAACACAATGAATATAAATACGAACAACAGCTACAAGCTATTTTAAAATACTTTTAATTAATTTTTCTCATTTTATAGAAATCTCTTTCCAAAATCGCAGAAAATCGGCACAGCCTCCTGGAAACATCCACCAATTGTTACTGAGAGATGCCATAAGTCGACAGGGACTTCCTAACTGTGCTTCAGCTGCTCTTTGGGTGACTAGCATGGTAAGAATGTTTAATGGGTAATGCCTCTATGGATAAGAAATTATTGGAATTACAGCATTTATTCTGATATTCAATATTATACCAGACCCTAAATATTAAGCTTATTAATGTCAATGGTAAAGTTCCAAACTTATCTTTTTGTTTTTAGCATTTCGTTTAGTCACTCACCAATAACTTCCTTTTAAAAGTTAGAATTGGGGCCGGCCTGTTGGCGCAAGCGGTTAAGTGCAGCGGCCTGGGGTTCGCTGGTTCGGATCCCGGGCGCGCACTGACGCACTGCTTGGCAAGCCATGCTGTGGCAGCGTCCCATATAAAGTGGAGGAAGATAGGCACGGATGTTAGCCCAGGGCCAGTCTTCCTCAGCAAAAAGAGGAGGATTGGCAGATGTTAGCTCAGGGCTGATCTTCCTCACAAACAAACAAAAAAAGTTAGAATTGACTGCCACTGCAAATTATTTTTCATAAGCAGGTAATGACAAAAAGTATAGTAGATAAATCCCTTTTAAAAGACATATCTCCAAAAGGTTCCATAATTCCAAAATGTGGGTTAGTTTGGTTCAAAAAAAGTAATTTAAATATAATGCTAAATAGGTTATTGGAACAAGTTAAGTGTACAAGTTTTGATGTTCCATTGTATTCTTGAAAAAAAAGTTTTGCTTTTCCTGATTTCAAAAAAAATACAGTCATAACAGAAAAAAAATACAAAAAAGCAAAAACAAATCACCAGTGATTGCTCTATCTAGATATAATCTCTATTTATATTTTGGAGGCTATCTTTCTAGCTTTGCTTTTTCCTAGCAACTGCAATTATTTTTTATTTTAGTCCTTGTGCTAGTCTCTTCAGATAAAGCTGTGAACAAGGAATCTTACAGAATAGAGGTCTAATAAACGAGACACAATGTAACCTACCTTTCCTTCCACCCTTCTCTCATGATAGAAGCTACTTCTGGTATTTTTTTGTCATATCTGGATTTTGTATACAGAGTTAGCAACAAAAAAAGACACATATTTATACTTTTAACAGAATAAAAGAAACCAGGGGAAAACCAAAATTTTTCAGATAAATATTTTAATCAAATTATCACACAAAGCTAACAAAGTTGTATATGTACATATATAACTACTTACAAATATGTAAACATAAATATGTGTTAGGGTTTTCGGGTTATGTTTTTTTTTCACTATTTTGCAATATACTCAACAAAACATTACACTGAGGTAGGACTATTTTAGTGCTAGAGAATCTTATATAAATGTATTTGTTCAAGAGCTTCCCTGTCAATATCCTTTTCCGAGTACACATCATAGTTCAGCGGTACCTCTTCAACCCAGGGAGATAACTGTATATTAACCTGGAAAAAAGAAAAGGTTATAAACAAACATGAAAATTGCAGAATGATCCTATTCTCCGGAATTTCAAGAAATTATGACTAAGTAATTGAACACAGATTTTTATTACAATGAGCAAGACTAAGCTCTACATGGTACTACATAAACAACTCTTTGTCACAGTAAATGGCAGGTCTGTGGATTCAGGGACTTAATTACTTTATTTTGATTTTGGAACTGGAAAGAATAAAGAAAATACAGAATAGAGTAATTGTTTTAACCTATCTAGTTTAGTAATTATCATTAAGCTTAAACAATAAAAGACTAAAATAACAACCAGAATACACAGAAAACACAGAAAAACTGTTCGTATATACACAGTGATGGTGCTAAGGGGTTGCATGAGTGGAGCTAATCTCCCTCCATAACCTTCCTCAGGCCTTTGCCTTCACGTTGCAAACTTGAGTCTCCATGACACAGAAATTCTAGGGCCACCAATGGATATTTCTGTTTAAAGAAGTGTCATTAAATAGGAAAGCAACAAAGTTATTCAAGACTTTATGTATAAGGACTCTTCCACAAATATTAATTTCCTGTGGTTATGTAGATAGCTTTGTGTATTTAGTGTGAAAGCTATTATTTTGGTAGTGAAAATCTCTGAATTATTTCAATATATATATAGAAATTATAAATTGGAGACCATATATTTTAAATCTTTTTTTTTTTAAATAACTTTATTTATCTATTTTTCCCCCAAAGCCCCAGCAGATAGTTGCACGTCATAGCTGCACATCCCTCCAGCCGCTGCAGGTGGGACGCGGCCCCAGCATGGCCAGACACGCAGTGCGTCGGCGTGCGCCCGGGATCCAACCTGGGCTGCCAACAGCAGAGCGCGTATACCTAACCACCAAGCCAAGGGGCCGGCCCGAGAGAGACCATATATTTTAAAAGATATGTTTTTATGAGTATGGAAAGTATGGTAGGATCACACCACTCATGGCTGGGGATCTCACGGGGAAGAATTAGGTGGGGGAAACTGGGGCGATTAACACCTTTTCTGTATATATCTCTGGATTATTTCCCTTGTTATGGCAAACATGAATTACTTCTGTAATTTAGATGATTGACAAAAATTTTTTAAGAAGGTATTATCGATGATTGTTTAGTATTTTAAAGGAAGAAATAGATACTTAAATTTGGCAGTGCTTACATGCAGGGAAAGCGCTACTAAAGAAAAGAATACTACTACTCTGTATTAAGAAATACAACAGTATCTTTCATCTAGGGATCTCAAAGAGCTTTACAAATACCAATTAACTCTTATATAAGGGTCAATTTATTTGGCTGAATCTTATTATTAAATATTGGCCTTACTTTATATGGAGAAACTGAGGAACAAAGAAGTGGTTTGTGCAAGATTTCACACTGACCTAGAAGCTAAACTGTGCATAGTATGTGGGCCGCCAATCTACTTATTTGATTCTAGAAGTCTTGAACAACTCTGTTCCTTTTGTTCTAAGGGAAACAGTTATGGTGTGGGTGTTCTAACCTTCTTACAAACATTTAATAGCATTTGTTAACCTAAAACTGTAACCCCACAGCTGCAAAAATTTAGTGGAGAAGCAAAAGAATCTACATCAAGGTAAGAATTACAATTTCAGAGCTCTTGAGGCCAGTGAACAAACCACAAACCAGTTCTTAAGCCATAAGGTCTTGCTATTCTATCATCTGTCACTATATTCAGACAGAACATTTCTAGAATTTTGTAATAGCTATCAGAAAGAACTAGGAGAAAAGTTTTGACAATAAAAATGCTGGGAAAGAGGCTTATTTACCTGAAGACCTGAGAGAGAATCTTCAAGACTTGGTACTGTTACTAATAATGATCCTTGTTTCCTTACATGACGGCTGATATACTCCCAGGCTCTACAACACATTACAAACTTAGATGTTAGGTTTTCCCAGACACTGGAAATCTTGGCAAAATTGTGAAGTTACAGTGTGGAAGAGATTTAACAAGCTGGAGATTCAGGCTACTGGAAGGCCAAAACTCAGTTCTCAGAACCAATACACAAGTCAGAGCTGGATCAGCAGTTAAAGCCCCTGAAATTCTTTATGAAGTGTGACAAAACTGGTTCTGCAGAATGGAACAGGGCTGAGGGGTAGACGTGGGGAAGTCATGGAAAAAGGCCATAGAAGCCAGAAACCAAGCAAAGACTAACAATAAGAGTATAACATGTAGATTAGATCTTTCAAAATAACATCAAGAGTGAAATCATACTTTGGCTGTCGGAAATATTCACTGGAAAGGCTTCTGGACAATATGGCACCTGAGAAGTTTAGTGGGATGAGCCAGGTTAAAGCACAATGGAATGCCATGTGCATGTGTCCAAAGGCAGTGTCTGACCAGTTCTGAGTGAACTTTAGGGTGGTCATGAACTGGATTTCCACACTGTGCATGAGTCTTGATAGGACACCCCACGACTGGGAAGCGATGGTCAAGCAAAGCAGGGATGTGCACCCATGGCAGTGGGGCAGTGGGCAGCATGTCATCTGCACTTATTTTAGTTGTAGCAATGGTTACTAGATTTGGTACATTCTGGAGTTTATTAGGCAAAATGATACAAATGTTCTTTTTCTCAGGCTAGAACTAAAATCATGTAGCAGAGTTTGATAATAAATATCACTGTGTTTGGGTTACAGCTGTTTGTTGTTTTGATACGGTTCCTTAAAAATGACATATTTTACAAGTTTATTTAATAAGCACGGAAGCTGAGTATCTTGGCGTGGCTCTCAAAACAGCACTTGCTGTTTCTGGTAAGCTGTCATTGTAGGAGTTGTATCTGTTTCACCTACTGAAAACACACATGGAGGCACCTTTTAAACTAACAATTACTCTACTAATCCGGGGTGTTAACCTGTGATGAGATCTAACTTATTCTGAAGCCCGAGCCTTTCCTGAGTACACATTTTCTGTGATTATATTTCTGTTTTCTCATACAACCTAACTCTTATAGGAACATTGTTCCACTGGTCCTCAGATTCTGAGTAAGATTACAAGTCTTTGGAGGCTAAAAGCTGTGCCATCTATTCTCTTTTACTTACTACAATATAGAATTAATATAGGTAAAGGATCAGTTTTGTCAGAATGATTCCAGTATTAGAATGCTTTACTATATCTTCTAAACTTTCTCCTGTATCCTGTCATTCATGATGGAGATAAGATAATTAACCGTGAGAGGCTATAACCTATCTATATTTAGAATTCATTGCGCTAGACTAATTTAGGAGAAATGACTGAACTAACACATGTGGCTAATACCTATTCGGTGAATCATGTAGAGTTTGTAAATGAATGTGCCAAGAAAGTTTTTTTTGCTGAGGAAGATTTGCCCCGAGCTAACATCCATGCCAATCTTCCCCTGTTTCATATGTGGGTCGCCGCCACAACATGGCTGCGGATGAGTGGTGTATGTCTGAACCAGGAACCAAACCCGGATGCCCAAGCAGAGTGCACTGAACTTAACCACTAGGCCATGGGCTGGCCCAAGAAAGTTTTTAAAACAACCCAAACATGCAGATTTCCAGTATCAAGTTCACCAGTAGCTTTTATCATTTTTCAGCATTCAAAATCTTTCTATAATAAATCTCCAAAGAGTTAAAGGTGTTTTTCTCTTTTAACTTTTTATACAACCTAAACCTAGTATATTTCATTCTCCAACAATTATGTAATTAACTTAAAAAGGTAAAAAGCTAACCACACTTTGTCCAGGGAAATTGAGCTTAAAGAGGGCACTATGATTAAAACACCTTTGCTCACGTTATGTTTCTGGTCTTTAGCCTGTGACCAAAAATCGTCACCCACTGTGGCTGAGCTTTGACTATGTGATTAGCTTTCTGTTAAACTAGTTTCTTTTCAAACTATTTAAATTGTTAATTCATAGTGACCTTAACCTAATACTAATGGCTACGGGTGTGTGTGTGTGTGAGAAAGTGGGGGAGGAGGGGAGTAGAGAAGGTGAGGGGGTGGCAGGATAGAGGTTTAGCCATTCAGGATTCCACTCAGGATTAACTGTTTATGGTTTGTAATTATATGCATTTTTGTTTCTCCACAGTAGAAACCTTACTGATACACTAGTCCAAACATTTGTGTAATTCCCTTTCACACATATGGAAAGGAGCTTGCCTGCATCTAGAGTACACTGATGCCATTATGATAAATAACTAGTCAGTAAGCCTAACTAGCCAGAAAATCTTCGTCTTAGACTACAGACTACAGGAAATTTCTAATTAGAGGAACCTATAGGTGCTGATGGGTCACAAAGCATCAAATTGTGGCGGAGAAGTCAGAAACGTGATCACAGGGCCGGCCCGTGGCTTAGCGGTTAAGTGCGCATGCTCCGCTACTGGTGGCCCGGGTTCGGATCCCGAGGGTGCACCGACGCACCGCTTCTCCGGCCATGCTGAGGCCGCATCCCACATACAGCAACTAGCAGATGTGCAACTATGACACACAACTATCTACTGGGGCTCTGGGGGAAGAAAAGGAGGAGGATTGGCAATAGATGTTAGCTCAGAGGCAGTCTTCCTCAGCAAAAAGAGGAGGATTAGCATGGATATTAGCTCAGGGCTGATCTTCCTCACAAAAAAAAAAAAAAAAAAAGAAAGAAACATGATCATAGATTTGCTAATTTTTCCATTACTTGAACAGTGGGATAAACTCCAGGAACCTACTGTTACCACCTTAAGAACATCTTTAAAGTTTGATAATTAATCACTATTTTGGTTAATATTCTTATATCTTGTTTTATATTCATTTATAGGCATTAGTTAAGTCCCATCATTTTGTGATAGGATAGCATATGACATGTTTTTTCAATCAAAAGCAAACTGAGACAGAAAAGAAGCACAAAGGCCACTGGGAAGTGACATCTTACTGCATCCCTGATGACTAAGCAAATGCTTGGCTCATGACATCATTTTATATCTGCCCCAAATTAGATGTAATATTTTATAACATTAGACCATCAGGGCCGGCCCTGTGGCTTAGCGGTTAAGCGCGCGAGCTCCGCTGCTGGCGGCCCGGGTTCGGATCCCGGGTGCGCACTGACGCACCACTTCTCCGGCCATGCTGAGGCCGCGTCCCACATGCAGCAGCTAGAAGGATGTGCAGCTATGACATACAACTATCTACTGGGGCTTTGGGAGGAAAAAAAATAAATAAATAGACCTTCAAAGTTTATTTTTATTTTTGTTTTATACATAACACATTTCCTTTTTAATATAATCTCCTCACAGTTGAGGTCATTTTTTTTTTTTTTTGTGAGGAGATCAGCCCTGTGCTAACATCTGCCAATCCTCCTCTTTTTTTGCTGAGGAAGACTGGCCCTGGGCTAACATCCGTAACCATCTTCCTCCACTTTATATGGGACGCCACCACAGCATGGCTTGTCAAGCAGTGCGTTGGTGCGCGCCTGGGATCTGAACCGGCGAACCCCGGGCCACCGCAGCGGAGCGTGGGCACTTAACTGCTTGCACCACCGGCCTGCCCCTGAGGTCATTTTAAAAAAAGTCTAATATGAAAACATTTCTACTTTACCAATCCCTTTTCATACTTTGCTGGATACATTTTAACAAGAGATTTCTTGCTTGAATAAATAACGTACCTGGCCTGTTCTGCCTCATCAAGAAAATATTCGAAGACATTATTCATTATAATCACGTCAGCATTTTGCAGAAGGGAACCCTGGGTACAGATGTCTGCATGAAGCACCTGAAGAAGAATGAGTTCATTTACGAGAACAAAGATACCATATGGGACGACTGCAGAAGAAATAGCTATTGGTTCAGTGATGTTGTGAGGCAACATGAGAAGTTAATGCTTCTTAAAATGGGAGAAAGAACAGCATATTTAATATTACCACCTATGGGAGATACTTAATATCTAATAAAAACTATCAACTTGTGAAAATTCAGTTGTTTTAGATGGAACTATTTATATAGTCATAATTACACTCTTTTGACTCCCAGTTCAGAGCCTTTTCCACTACAACTGTATCACTAGTTGTCAGAGTCAACGGACCTCGGTTTAGATCCTGATTCCATCATCAACTGACTGCATACTTACGCAGTCAGTATCCTCATCAATAAAACGGAATAATATCTGTCCTGATTCACAGAATCAAATGGGACCATATAAAAACATAAAAGTAATTCACAAATTGTAAAATGTTAAAACAATATATTAATTGGCCTTGTCTGACTCTTTACCTAAAATTCACTTGAATATATTATCTATCCAAAAAAGAAAACAATTTATTTAAAAATTATATACCTCAAAAAATTAACGTAGACCACAATCAATAAGTCTTACAGACCACAGGCAAGATAACAAGAGGAAATATTTATTTAGCTCAGGAGCAGAGCAAACAATTTTATTTTAAAAAGAGAAAAAGGTTAACTGCTTTGTATCATATGATTTCTTTCCAAATTAGCACTTGGTCTTACAAATATATAATATACTTATTCAGAATGTTGTGGGGTCTGATTTTTAAAATATTTTCTTCCTTTAAATTGGGTTAGAGCCTCTGAAACACAGCTTTGACATGTTCCTGAACAGAGAAAATAGTTAATCTCTGCAAACTTCCTAAACACATATCTTAGCTATGAAACAGGTATGTAAATTAACCTACTGATACACTATAGCTCTCACACAGTTCCCTCTTTTTCTTTCCCGTCTCTGTTCACTCTCCCCCCACACCCTACAGACAGGGTGAAAAAGAATCAGGTGGATCCATTAATTATGGCAACCAACAGAGGTACTCTAGAGGTCCCAGGGAGACCCCAAGGAACGGCTTTGGACAAACTGGAATGCTAACAATGCAGAGGCCACAAGGCAACCAAATCAATTTAACTAGTTTTTAATGGGCACCTCCCATGTACAAGATACCATGCAGGGAGATATGCCAGGATGAATAAGATACAATATCTGCTCTTAAATACGTTATAATCTAGTAATGGGATGAAACAGCTACGCTGACAACTTTACATAAGTGCTGTCAAAGGAATCAGCAAGATATGAATGAAGGAAAGTTTACCTTTAGCCTGGTGGAAAGGGAAGAAAGAAGAATTTAAATCAATGGGTCTTCCATGTAAAGATAGTGGATAAGACACAAGCACGTACTATTATAATAACTATTACAATAACAATACAGGTTTTTTAAAAAGAAGGTATATACCCACAAGGATGGGGAGAATGGGAAAGAAAATAACAGACATAAAAATTTGTAAGTTAGGAAAAAAAGGGGAAATAATAAGGAATTTAGGAGACCAGAGAAAATTGATTTCTAAGCTAGAAATATAGAAAGCTAAGACCCAAACTTGACTTATACTACAGAATCTCCAAAAGGCTCATAATTGGTTGTACCAGGTATCTCTGGGTGAAAAGCAGTAGGAAGAAATGCTAAAAATAAGGTAATTTGGTTGAAAGTCAGTTTATGAATCAGCTAGATTCCTGAGTACCTTTCTTCTACCCCAGCAAAAGAATTGAGGTTTATTTTCTTGAAAAGGTAAAACAGAAGGTCTCTGGGTCAGGGGACACTAGACCTAGTTGAAGGAAAAGGTAATGCACTGAAAACAAGGGAATTAAGGAAATAAGCAGATGGGATGCTAGAACCCTCTATCTCTCCAATTCTTTTCCTACCACTCAGTTCCCAGGATGTTGCTTGCCATTCAGTAAGGAGATTGGAAGAGTTTTCTCCGTGCAATCAGACCAGCCCAAAAGGAAAAATCTTAAGATACTTCATTAGACATTCCCCAGCTAACTAACTACCCAAGCAAGGTCACTCAACAGTAAGGTGTGCAGTGCTCAGAATCCCCACTCAAGTGCTCAGAACTTCAATCAGCTTTGTTGTTTCTCACTCTTAAGTATGAACAGACAACCAAGGATTCCCAGACTTCTGAGGAAAGCCCTGTTAAAAAGGACCAACAAGAACAAAAACAAAACAAAAATGCAAAAACTGAGCCTTGAAGGTCAGTTAGATTTCAACAGATACTATCAAAAATAATCCTAAAATTCCTTGCTGTTGATCTTATGGCCCCTCAAATCCAACATTTGTCTTTCGCTTCAAGGAAGGAAAGTTAAGGTTGCCGATGAGATGTATAAAAACAGCTTTCTACCACTGGGTTGCTAATGGCCACAGAAGCCACAAGCCAGGAAAGTATGTGGGTGGGCGGGTGTCCACATCTACTCCTTTGAAAAGCAAGGGGTAAAAATCTTTTAAAGTTTATATAAATATATAGTTCATACACCTTTATCATGTTCTTTAAAAAAATATAACAAAAATAACAAAAAAAATAACAAAAATTGGTTATCCATTTATAAACTATGATTCTTAAGAGGTCCTAATTTTTAAATCTCATTTCCAATTAAATCAATATTCCTGTTAGTTATGTGATCTTTTTTATGCAAGAGCGGTGTGTTTCTCTTCCCTAAATATGGAATAGTGAGAAAAACTCACGAATTTATTATGGGACAATGAATTTGCTTTGATCATTTGCCTCTCTATTTCTAAGATGCAAGAGAGGGAGAAAGAAAGGATGGAAGGAGGGAGAGCATTAAAAAATTTCCTTCTATAAAAAAGGGGGAAGGCTAGATCCTTAATCTGAGATATGTCTTTCAACATTAGATTGCACTTAACACCAGAGATCCTTAGATACTCAATATTTCTCTACATTTCCATTAGAAGTGTAGGATTGTTAGGGAAATGATAAAGATTAACAGAAAAATTTCCTTTCCCTTTTTCTGGTTATTTTTCCCCCTACATACAGAAAAAAGAGAAAACTTCTGTCACAGCCCTACCCAAGGCATCATTCCCCCCAATAAACTTCTATTCTGTGGCATCCACAATTCCTCCTGAAAGCTTAGAAAAAGAACATAAAGAACTGAGAGCATTACTTAACCTTTTTGCTTACTTTCAACATTCAGAGTTTAATAAAACACTCTTCTGACCAACATCTGGAGATTTAAAAATGCTGCTACTAAAACTATAGCCGATATGAAAAAAATAGTCTTCTTTCTAATAAAATTGGGGAGGAAGAGAAATATGTGAGTGGAATGTAATTATAATAATTTATCTTTACTAATATTTTAAAATACTAAGTCAATTCAATCCGTTTCTACACAACAGCAAGCAAGAAAAGATTCAAAAAGATTTTCCAACTCCAGAAGAAATTTGGCTAAATTATGCTATCCAGTGGAAAACAGGATATATATTTAAAAGGGTACCTTTATTCTGTCAGTGAACTGGTATTTTTTTATGACCATTTCCTGCAACTGGCAAAAGTCTCCATTCAATTCTACTCCATATAGTTGCAATGCTGAACTGTAAAGATAACCCTAAAAGATGAAGACACATTATGATGCAAATGAATGAACTTTTAATTATGGGTTTATTTCTACTCGAAATTTAAAAAGTCAAACTTTAAAAAATAGAATTCAATAAGGTAAAAATAAAATGAAAGGTAACATCCATCCTATAGTTTATGTAAACTTACAACTTCAAGAACTTAAAGACTCTTATTGATCAAGACTTTGACTGTAGTTTATTAATTTTCATTATTTAAAAGTAATTATATTTTTAAAGACTGATTTATTACTTTTCCTGATAAAACTGTGCATTCAACAAAGTTGGAAATGAGAAAAGTGATCACATACAGATTCTCTGTTTGGTACCCTATTTCTGTAATTTCTTGGGAAGTTACATCCAGGGAAAGAAAGAAAGGAGGTAACCTGTGGGGAATATAATAGAAAATCATGCATAGTCTGACACTACAGGAAGGTGGCCAGAGATGTGTCCTGCTTGGCTTAGGAAAGTCAGCCTGGTGTCTGGCAATCTGCCAAAGATAATCGACCAATTAGTTAACAAAGATAATCAAGAATTGGCTATATTGCTATGTATCTATTTTTGGTTGCAATAACAAAAAAATAATCTGGAATGAGGTCAAATCATATTGTGAAGATCAATTTACATCAACCAGCACCTATGTGCAAACCAAATTTGTATTTATCACTCATCATGGATTTTTAGAATATGTCCAACAGAGCATATGCGGACTCCGAATCAGAACATCATTTTGTTGACTGAATCAGTGACCTAATATGGAGAAAAGTGACAATATGTTTAAATTTATTAATGCTGCCACATACCAGTATAGCCACAATTATTTCAGCTATATACTTTTCTAACAAATCAGAAAACTGACAAGAGTGGACAAAATACGTTAAATGATCATAATCTCTAATGTTCTCCAAACAAAAACCACCTGACAAACTGTGTATTTTCTATTACGGCTCTCTTTCCTAATTGGAATAAAAGTCTTAATACGAAAAATAAATTAAGCATTAAAGAGTTAACTAGTTCTGTTTGGAGCAGGCAGTGATGTTGGGAACTGATAGTGCCTGTTTCTGGCATGAGTCTCTACTGCTGTTGGCCACATGTTTTAACAAGTCTGCTAATGACAACCAGAAACCACATTTCAGTTTTTTGATAAACAATTTAAGTACATTAGAAAGACTCACAATTTGAAATTTTAAAAAAGCCACACTGAAGTGATATTTCAGAAACAAATGTCTACATTCAAACTTTGAATCACAGAAAATTGGAGCAAGATGTATCCTTGGATATCATTTAGTTATCTCGTTTACAGGTGAGGCACTCGAGGCCCAGAAGTGTTAAGTGACTTGCTTATGGCCATATGCAATCTCCTAGGTCAAGTAAATCTGTCAGTTCTAAAGAGCTCTTATGAAAGCTCACTATATTATTTTAGCACAGTTCAATGAAAATGGAGTTAGAAGGTCAAAGTGTTATGAGGCGTCACCTGCTCATGTTTTGTTGATATGCCAGCATTTGTGTCACAGAGACAACCTACCAAAGGAAATCAGAGAGCTGGCCTTTGAAATTTCAAATTCAATACACTATTTTAACCTTGTTACTCTATTACTCTAATAAGTAAAGCCAAGCTGTCACCTTGGATGGTGGCAGGCAAAACTGTTGCTAGCAGGAGAAGAAAGTATTTTCCAAATGTTGAGTATGTCCACAAGCTGGACTTTACCCCATAAAGGACTGTGCCAAGCCTGGAGCCAACGTCAACCAAGACCTTTCCCGACAGATCAGGGAGTACGTGCTGATAAATGAACTTCAATTCCATGAGAGAGAAGGAGTGAGAAATAAATCCTGGAGAATTAGAACACAGTGAACATCAAATTTTGCTTGGGTATTAACAATTCCATTCTGTATTTCTAATTCTTTCATCTGTATTTATAAAGTATATTTCATGTTTTTCTTTTCTTAATCAATGAAAGCCATTCAATGGTTATTTAGAAAAAATTAATGTGATAATTTTGCACTGTGAGCTGTCTTAGAGAATAAATATGAAGTCTCTGACATTTAAAAGGCCTCTAGGGAACAGCTACCCAGCTGCCTGTCCCTATTCCTGTGCCCCTCATGTCCTTCAGGCTGCTGCTTAGGATGTCCTTGGTTTTTCCCTTCTTCTTTTTCTATGACTTGCTGTTCCCTGGGACTGCTTCCTAATGCCCATACCATCTGGCTTTCTTACCTTACCCCAAAGCCAACCACAGAACTGCTATGTATTGCTGCACAGTCTGTAGACTACCAAATGAATGACCATCTCTGGAGCTGCACAACATGGCAGCCTGGCCAACCTAAAACGTGTTCTGGAGTGCAGGAGAGGGATGGTATGGAAGGCGGTTAAGGTACTCCCATAAATTGTTCTTATTTCCCTTAGTTTAAATGCTACAGTTTCTAGCCTCCTGACCCATCTTCTCACTCCATTATTTCTGTAATGAAATATTTGGGAGAGCTTGAGTCTTTTTTTCTGATATGGAGGTAACCCAAAGACTTACTATATTATGTTCTACATAATATAATCGTCAAGGAGGGCAGAAACTTAGGTCACAACTAATAGATGGTGGCAAAGAAAATGGAAGCAGGCAGGCTAATCCCTTGGAAGAAAATATAGGGTGTTGACTAGGCCTCAGAAGTAAGTCTTAGGGGGTGGGCTTTGACAGCATAGTCCTTATCTCCCTAGGATCCCCATTCTCACTACCCTCTTGGCCACATTATGCTTCTGCCCTGAGCTACAGCGTCATCATTAGTGTCTGGCAGCTAGACAAGCCCCTTATCATATAGCGAAGGAGTGTCCCACAGGGTGATAGCCTTTTGAGATTCATAATAGTTATCTGGGCTGGCCTGGGTACCCACTCACTATTTACAATCTGATTTTTATGGGAAAATGCATCCTAATCTTCAAATTTTTATTTGTTGAACATAGCTCTTCTATAAATCAGACCTGATATGGTGTTATACTTATAATTCACTCTTTAGTTTTCCCTCTATTTTTCTAAGTCCTTTTCTATTCTGTGAATTTCAACTACCTCAAATGGAATCCTTAGTACTATCTAAAAACAGAATCTTAAACCAGTAAATCAGAGAAGTTTAATCCCTAATTATAATATAGGTACAATATATTTGTATTAGCAACATCTTACAAATTTGGTAGTAGTTAACTTTTGAGAATGATATTACCTAAGAACAGTAATATGAGCACAAGATTAGTTACCTGGAGGGGTAGCCCATTCTAAGCAATAACTCTAAATCTAAGTGAGCAGGGAGACTGAAATAGCATGTCTAAAGTAATAGCCTAGACATTCATATCCAGTTTGAACAAAGACTATATTAACAGAAGAGCTGACATATTAGCAGCACAGAGTCAGTGTAGCTTCCCATTTGGGACACGGGTACCGCATCTGAGGGGCAGAGATGCAGGAGACTTTCTGTGACTAGAGCTGTTCTCTGTCATGGACCAGAGATGCTCCACTAGGTCATATCGTGGCCTGAATAAACTCTTTCTCAAGATTATCTATCTCTGTTCTCTGAGTCCATGCCCATCCAACAATATCTGAATACATCTGACTTTCTAAGTAGATGTTTTTAGAGGGAGAACATTTCAGCCCCCTTGACGCTTATATTTCTCACTGTAAATAAATCAGCATTATGGTTTATTACAAATCTCTTTTGAGTGTGGAAAGTATAAGTCAGTTTCCCTGTACTCAGTCACTTCTGATTAGTTTCTACGAAAAGCAGAGATACCCTCCAGGGAGACATTAAATGGCTTAGCTTCCCTAGACAATATTTCTATTTAGTTTCCCTAACTGCAGTAAGTGGTAATGGCTATGCTGCAAGTTGGCCTTTTGCCTTCAAAAAACATTGAATGACTTGGTCAAGAATTTGCATACTCACGCCATGGAAGGAAAAGTACACACAAAGCCATCAGGTTTGCGTACTTGAGTGCCTACCTAAAGGTGCCGTCTGGTGTGAGCCACACACCATACAGTAGTTTCTGCTCATTTTTCCTTCCTCACATAATGAATCAATAAAGTCTTCATCATAAAGGAATGCATCAACGTGAACTGTGGGTTCCGGCTGCTGCTGTATCTGGTGGAGAGAAGAAAAACATCAAAAGAAACAAAGTACAAAGAAGTCTCTTTTTACTGCTAAATAAGGCAAAACATCAGTGGTTCATAGGCTAAAATTCTGAGAGCAAATATAAGGCACAGAAAGACAAGTTTCACTTATTGAAGTCAGCAACTCTGCTGTCTTTCGTTTATTTCTGAGACACTAGCAACTTTTTATTTGACCTGTAATGATATAAAACATGGCTATGAGAAATATGTAAAATTTAGTTGAAAAGAGTATTTTGATACCATCTTGTCCAGCCTAAGTAGTATATTTTACAAATAAAGAAACTGATACCGAGATTTCTCCAAGCAAAGGACACTAGTCAGCATGGGGGAAGAGCTGAACCTAATTCCAGGTCTTCTGAGTCCCACGTGTCAGTGACTTACCCATCAAAATACTTAGCAAGTAATCTTTGCCCAGAGGCAAAGTTTTCAAACAATAAAAATGTTAGTAAAACTTCTTGCTTACAAATAATAGCCCTTTATTAATACTGGTGGAACATGATATAATAGAAGCGGCTACAAAGAAAAAAATGCTAATTCCTTCCACCTTAACTATATTAAAGAATCAACCTATGTGCTTGGAAACCTATAAAATTCTATCTATATCTACACACAAAAAATTTGTACTATAAGTATGTAAAATGTATGAATGTGCACAGGGACCAGAAGGAAACAAAGGAATATCAAAATAGTTTGTTAGGATAGGGGATTGTGGGTTGACGATTAACATGCAATGAATACTTTTCCATGATTTGATATATTGTGATATTGATAAGATCTCTTTGATATTGATAAGACTGTTCTATGAATAACATCCAAACTGTACTATAAACATTCCTCTCAGTTTTATACTATCACTGTTTTCCTCCTTTGAGAATCTACATTGAATGACTGGACCTTGACTAAGATTTGCTAAGTGTTCGCGATGTGCACAGCACTGTTAAAAATGTACAGGAGTTAGTTCCTCTGCTCAGGAATTTACACACTGAAAAACCACACGAGGGTTGCTGTTTTCAGATTAGTGGGAGAAGAAATTATTACTATTACTTTGCTTTAGAAACAGTATTCATGGCATATGGATCCCATAAGAGCTGGCATTTGAAGAGACTGGAATGAGGGGTTTGTTCGGAGAAGAAAAATGAGAACTAATTCTAGGAATAAGGGAACAGAAGAATAAGCGAGAATTGTGCAATGCAAAAGCAGGGGCAGGAAACAAAGAGGTGAACTTCACCCTTGATGAAGTGAGGGAAATGGCACAGGGAAGAGAAAACCAGGACCATGATGTAGGCAGGGCCAGATTACCTTTGGGCCTTGATTTTTTGAGGGGTTTGAGTGCTTGGCAAACAGGACACTCTCAAAACAGATTTGTTGACTGAATGGTACTGGAGAGCCACAGGGTTACAGACTCAAAAGAATCGGGGCTGTGGTTGAAGCACCAAATGAAAAACTGTTTAAAGCAGAATTCAGGACTAATTAGACTGAGAGGCTACGGGCTTAGGGAGGAAGAAGAGAATCCTTAAGTAGCAATAAGAGTGATTAATTTAATGTATTTACTTTTTGGAGGGCTAGATGTTCTGAGGAAAGCATGGTGTCTAGAGGTAAGGAATTCCGAAGGTCTTCTGCTATGTTTTTCAACATAATGTCATTATTATCTTGAGTGAATTCATCAAAATCTCCTAGAAAAAGAAAAGGAAAGAAATAGCTTTTATGACTGTAGTCATACCTAGAGTAAATGATTACGATGGACATATTTTCCATCAGATAGCACCCATTTATAACAATAAATAAACCTCTAACCAATGGAATATTCAAATTCTAACAAGTGTCCCATTTAAAACATTGAGTTCTTCCTTTTTCCAAACTGCTTGAAAATATAAAACTTGACTCTTTCAGCCTGTTACAGAAAATAAAGGCATTTAAAAAATATGTAGTGTTTGGCTCTAAAAAAGTATAATTTCTAGGCATCTTGTATGTAATTTTAAATAGAATGTGACTAAACTGGAAGTAAAATGCTCTTAAAGGTAGCTTCTGTCTAGGAGGCCAAATGTAGACTGGAAAGGACTAGTAATGAACATATTTTACCTTTCTCTTAAAAGACTTTCTTATATTGAATTCTTGCTAGAGTGAAAGGACCCCAAGGAGACTGTGTCTTTCTTACAGTTGTAAAATAGTTGTAGAAGGAAAACAAGGAGATCCTGCAGGAAATGTCATCCATCTCCACATCTCCTGCTCCCCTAAATCTTTGGGTGTTTTTAAGTAACCTCATGATTTCCTTCTTAAACATAAAATAATTCTTGTGTTGGTTCTGAATGCTATTTTCGTATCAAATAACAACTGCAATTTGGATAGTATTTCATCATTTACAAAGTTCTTTCACATAGAAACTAGGTCATTTAACTACTATAACATCCATGTGAGGAAGACAAAGCAAGATTACATTCCCCGATTCACAGATGAGGTAACTGAGTCTTCCAAGGTTAAATGACTTGTGAAAAGTTACAAAGCAGGCCAACAGCAGCATAAAGAAATAAACCTAGGTTTTCTGCCTCTAAATAAAGTACTTTCTTTTTCACTATACCACTCTGTTTCCCTACATACAAAGGTTCTTGCTCTGCCTAACTTCCCTTTGAGCAATAGTAGTTAATACGAAGATATACTCTTTGGCTCTCTGAACAGATGTGGGAAGGCCTTTTAGCTCTTTTTTTCTTTCCTCACCTATCTAGTATAATGTTCTAAGCTGTTGCTTCAAATTATTTCTAGGAGGCAGAATATAAATTACAGAGAAACAAAAATACTACTAAGATTCATTCCAAATTGTTTTAGGTGGAACTTAACATCTGTGATGCATTTTTTTTTAAAAACTGGACTTTTTCACTGTATTCTTAAAATCTAATTAAATTTTCTCAAGGTGCTAATTAATACCTAACATCTGCTTAGCTTACCTCCATAGTCAGAACACTGCCTGGAAGCCTCCCGACTCACATTTAATTCTAATAATATCACTCACACCAGTGGTTCTTAGCAAGTTCTCTCAATTTGTCAATAGCATAACTACAAAAGCCAATAAAAACTTCATTATGTTAAACTAAGATATTTCATAGCCCAAATTCTTTGGACTTAGTTCTGTAACATAAACAACCATGTTAATAAAACATAGTTTCCATGTGGGTCTGCCTTATAAAACAAGAGTCTTACAGTGGGAAGGGAACTTACACGATGACCTATTATCAAGCGGCAGAACCCACCTATGCATCTCTGACATGATAGTTGTTCGGTCTTTGCTTGAACACATGCAGGGACATCATTGCTTCCTCATGCTGAGCCGGAATCTGCCTCTCTATAACATTAACTCATTTTTCCAATTTCACCTGGGAGGAGTCGTCATCTTTAATGCTATGCGACATTTATTGAATGAGCACTTAAGGCACGTGAGACTCCGTGCAGTGCTTTTCAAACATTATCATTTAATCCTAAGAATCCAAGAGGTGGTACTATTATCATTTCTATTTTATAACTAAAACAGAATCTGAGGTCAGAAGTTAAGTTACTTGCCTCAGGTCATATTGGCCAGAAAGCGGTGGAGTTGGGATTTGAATGCAGGTCTACCTCTCAACTCTTATCACTACACTACACAGCCTCTCTCAAGTGGCAAAGAAGGCGGCTGGCTAGTAACAGTGCTCCTGTTACTACCTTCATCTTCCTCCTCCCTAGCCCTGACCACGGTTCTTCAGATGATGTGGTAGCCGTATCCTCCGCCATCTGACTGCTTCTTCCGCACTTGTTCAACAGCCCCTTCAAATGTAGCCCTGGAACTGAACACAATTTGGCAATCTAGTTCTCTAATCCATGACTCCCTCAGCTTATTCCCTTTTTCTGTCACTTTGTAGCATCCAAGGCCCGGATCACTACTATTACTGGGTTATTAACAGATTTGGAAGGGATGGTGGTGGCAGTGGAGGCCAAACATCTTAAATAATCATATGTGAAGATCTGGGGAGCCGGAAAAATGAAAGATAGGAATGGCTGCAAGTTCTGAACCATCACAGTGGATTTCCAGTTATCTCCCTAGTCAAATATGTTTACTTGGGAGTCAATCTCCCAATTAATGCAAGCATCACCGGTCAAGATGAGAGATACTATGAAATTGTGTATTGAATCACTCAGTCATTTTTAAAACGCAGTATTAAATGCAGACTGCATTTGTTTTACCTCAATACCAAGGATACCAGGTGAACATGAGAACTGGCACCTATTACCCTGGACAACAAACTCTCATTCAACCACAGTCAAGGGTAAAAAGAAATTTCTTTAGTTACAGCAGGGATTCTTCACCACGGCCCTAGTTAAGAGGATCCACACATGGGCCCAGAAAAGGCCACATAAAGTTGTATGCTTGGTTGTATACTTAAATATGTATACTTTTCTAGGAAGAACGTTCTTAAGAGATCTTTAATATTAATAGCTAATATTTATTGAGTACCATATGTAAGGCACCGTGGAAATTTTTAGCTCAAGAAGGCTAAAATTAGTTTTTTTATGTGTAGTGGTTGGCAAACAACTTCTGAAAAGAAGAGCTAGACATTTTTGCCCTAATAATGGCTGTAAAACAGATCAAAAAGGCATGATAGGATATAACTGAAGAGTGTAAAACTAGAATTCACATTATAAATATTTACTCTGTTATTAAAATTAAATTCCTTAAAACATTATTTTTAAAGGCTGTATAATATTCCATCATGTGTATATTTCTTTAACCATTCACTCCTACTACTACACATTTATAGATAGATATAACTGTGAAAAACCGGGAACACTGCAACTAACATTTTGGCATCCATCATCTCTCTGCATTTCTTATTATTTCCTTACTATAAATTCTTAGAAGTGGTACTTAAACAAAGGCTTTTGCTACATATTGTCAAATTTCTTTCCTGAAAGATACCAATTTACTCTAACACAAAAGAATATGTGTCTTGGTAAACCTGTACAGCATTGAATATTACCATAAAAACAAACTGTGTTGTTTTAATTTAGATTTCTTTAATTACTAGTGAGGCTGAACATCTTTTAACACGTATAATAGCTACTTCAGAATGTGTGGTAACAGTATGTCGCTTCGAAAAAGATTAAAGAAAGGTGTTACTCAGTTGCCTAAGGACAGTAAAGTTTTTCTCAAATTACAAGTGTAGGTGGGAAGGGAGGAGAGGAAGAAGAGCTTCTCTAAAGGGCGAAATTAAGTCTTTAAAAATTTCCTATTTATATTTAATTAAATACATGGGGAAAGAGAAGTCACCAAAGCTGACAGTCTGTGAATCAAACCTCACTTTTTATATCTAGTCAGGTGTCCAGTGCCCCACCACTTTTTCTTTTGAATATTTCTTCCTCTTTATTCCCACTTCAACTACTCACAGCCACAGTCATACCTCACACTTAGAATACCATTACAAACTCAGAAATAGCTCCTCGATAGCTTCTCCCCACTATAAGATACCTTGCACACTTATTTTAAACTAATATGCCTAAGCCTCCCTTTCATGTCACTCCCTCTCCTTACGATTTTTGGATGGTTTTCTATTTTTTAACACGTCAAGTCTCATTCTAGACTTTTTTTTTTTTTTTTTTGTGAGGAAGATCAGCCCTGAGCTAACCTCCGTGCTAATCCTCCTCTTTTTGCTGAGGAAGACTGGCTCTGAGCTAACATCTATTGCCAATCCTCCTCCTTTTTTTTTTCCCCCAAAGCCCCAGTGGATAGTTGTATGTCATAGTTGCACATCCTTCTAGTTGCTGTATGTGGGACGCGGCCTCAGCATGGCCGGAGAAGTCACTCTAGACTTTTAAGGCCTCCTATATCACCACAGTCTAACCATCCTATTTTCTAGTCTAATTACTCCTTACCATAATTTTTGCCCAAGAGAGGCAAATCTCCTTGGTTGTTTTCCATATTCCTTCCTGTTCATCCTGTTCCTTTCAACTGTAAAACCTTGCTTTCTGCAATAAGGCCCTATCCAAGTTACTTTGTCTTCATGAAGTCTTACCCTCGACCTCTAGCCTTCACTCACCCATATCCTTACCTCTAATGACTTACAATGCATAATTAAATATTGGGTTATATATCACCTATTATTCATTCATATCATATATTACTCTGAAGTCCCTATTCAAATTTTAAAATTTTATTGACGGGACTTCTGGTCTCAGACAAGATGGCAACTTCCCTCACTTTCCCCCGCTCCTCCCCTCTAAAAACAACTAAATACCCCAGAAATAACTTAAGGCAATCATAAGGGACTCTGAAAGCTAGCAAGAAGGAGATGAACTGTTTAGGGACTTCAGGGCTTAAGGAAGGTCAGCACGGTGAGTTCCCTGGGTTTTCTTTTTATCTTCCATGGAACCTGGACTGGGCACTGGAGAGGCCTGCATCCCAGAACCACCAACAGGCATAGACAAAAAAAAAAGGACAGAGAAAAGCCTGCTCTCTCTTGCCAAAGACCGGTAAAGGGGAAGAGCAACAGAGACCTACTGGGGAGCCCTAATCCCCAGTCCACAGGCTATCTGGTAACATCAGAGGAGTCTGCTATCTCCAGGCCCTCTACCCAGTGGCATAAGAGGCCCAGGCCTGGCATCTCCCAGCCTTCTGCCCAGTGGCAGAAAGCAAATCAGGCCCTGTATTGTTGACCCCCTACTCCTACCAGTGGAAGGCAGCTCAGTGACACGAGGTGGTCCAGGAAATTGTCTTTCCTCATGCAGGTGACACCAGCATAGATTGAGCGGGAGCCCCAGCAGTGTCAAAGAACAAAGCAGACCTGAATAGTACTGCAAGTGCACTGGAAACTAAATGAACTATAGCCTACAAAACTATAGCCTACAAAAGTAGGCCAGAACCAACAGATTAAACCTGAGCACGGCAAATGCCTGCTATGATAGAAGATTACAATAGGATCAAGAGTCTTAGCAATAATATCCAAAATATCCAGGATACAATTGAAATTATTCTAGCATAATATCCAAAATACCCAGGATACAATAAAAAAAATCACTTACCATACCAAGAACAGGAAAAATCATAATTTGAAACATAATTTGAATCTGGTAATCCAGATGTAATATCCAAATGAACCCAAATTTGGATTATCAGACAAGGATTTTAAAGCAGCCATCATAAAAATGCTTCAATAAGCAATTATGAATTCTCTTGTAACAAATGAAAAAAATAGAAAATCTCAGCAAAAAAATAGAAGTTATAAAAAAAGAATGAAATGGAAATTATAGAACTGAAAAATACAATAATCAGAATAAAACAACTTGTTAGATGGGCTCAAATCAGTGAACTTGAGGACAGATCAATAAAATTTACTCCATCTGAACAACAGAGAGGAAATAGACTGAAAAAAAATTGAACAGAGCCTCAGGGATCTGTGGGACAGCAAGAAAAGATCTAACATTAGTATCAGAGTTCCAGTAGTGGGAGAAAGAATGTGGGGCTGAAAAGTATTTGAAGAAATATAGCTAAAAACTTCCCAAATTTGGTGAAAGACATAAAGCTACAGATTTAAGAAGTTGAGCAAACTCCAAATAGGACAGACGCAAAGAAATCCACACAAGGACATATCATAATTAACCTTCTGAAAACAAAAGACAAAGAACAAATCTTAAAAGCAACCAGAGAGAAATGATTCATTACTTACAGAATACCAATTGGAACAGCAGCAAATTTTCATCTGAAACCATGGGAGTCAGAAGGAGGTTACATTTTTCAAGTGCTGGGAAAAAATGAATGCAAACTGTAAATTTTATATCTGGTGAAATTATCCTTCAGGAATTAAGGAGAAATAAGGACATCCTCAGATGAAGGAAAACTAGGAGAATGTGTTGCTAGCAGACCTATCCTTAAAGAATGGCTATAGGAAGCTCTCCAATAGAAAGGAAATAGCAGACAAAGCCTTGGAACTTCAGAAAGGAAAGAACAATAGAATGGCTAAAAATAGAGCAAATATAATAGACTATCTTTCTCCTCCTTAATTTCTTAAACCATATTTGATGGTTAAATCAAAATTTATTAAACTATCTGATATAGTGCTCAATGCATATAGAGGAAACACATAAAACAGTGATATTTAAAAAGTGGAAGAGGGTAAAGGGACCTAAATGGAACTAAGATTTCAATACTTCACTCAAGTGATAAAACACTGATACCAGTAGATGGTGATAAGTTACATATGTATACTGTATTACTCAGAGCAACCACAAAGAAAACTATACAAAGAGAGACACCCAGAAACCCTATCAACAAGAACAGAATTCTAAAACTGTTCTAGTAACCCACAGGAAGGCAAGAGGAAATAAAAACAGGTTGAGAAATAGAAGGAACAAACAGAAAACAAACAATAAAATGCCAGACTTAAGCTCTAACATACCAATAATTACTTTAAATGTAAATGATCTAAACACATCAATTAAAAGACAGAGACTGGCAAAGTAGATTTAAAATACATAACCCAACTATATGCTGTCAATAGAAACTCACTTCAAACATAATGACATAGCAAGAGCGAATGTAAAAGGATGGAAAAAAACATATTGTGCAAATATTAGTTAAAAAAATAGAAGTGGCTACATTAATATGAGATAAAGTAGACTTTAAAGGAAAGAAAATTATTAGAGACAAAGAGGAATATTATGTTACATAAAGATAAAAGGATCAATCTATCAAGAAGACATAGTGATCCTAAATGTGCATACACCAAACAACAGAGCTTCAAAATACATGAAACAAAAACTGATAGAGCCGAAAAGAGAAATAGACAAATCCACAATTATAGCTGGGAACTTCAACACCCCAGTCTCAGCAACTGATAGAACTACTAGGCAGAAAATCAGCAAAGATGGAGAAGAACTGAAAAATATCATCAACCAACAAGACCCAATAGATACTTATAGAATACTCCACTAAACAAAAGTAGAACACACTGTTTTTCCCAAGTACCCACAGAACATTCACCAAGATAAACCATATCCTGGGTCATAAAACAAATATCAAAAAATTTAAAAGAACTGAAATCATACAGAGTATCTTCTCTGACCATAATGGAGCCAAACTAGAAATCAGTAACAGAAACACAACAGGCAAATCTCCAAACACTTGGAAATTAAACAACACTCTTTAAACAATAATAGCCACAGTAATCAAGACAGTGTGGTACTGGTCAGGGAGAGGTACATAAATCAATGGAATGGAATAGAGGACTCAGAAATAGATGCACACGAAAATGCCCAGCTGATTTTCAAAGCCAAAATCAATTTAAAGGAGAAAGAACAGCCTATTCAACAAATGGTGCTGGAGCAAATGGGCATCTGTAGGGGTAAAAAATAAACTTCAACCTAAACTTCACTCCTTATACAAAAATTAACTTGGATCAAAGAATTAAATGTCAAACATAAAACCACAATTCTTTTAGTAAAAAAAAGGACCTGAAACTAATATAGTTTTGTATAATTTTTAAATAAAGAGAAAAAACATGGGGGAAAATCTTTGGAATATAGGGCTAAACAAAGAGTTCTTAAATTTGACATCAAAAAAGGAAAAATGGTGGCCGGCCCTGTGGCACAGTGATTAAGTGCGCACGCTCCACTGCTGGCGGCCCGGGTTCGGATCCCGGGCGCACACAGACACACACTTGTCAAGCCATGCCGTGGCGGCGTCCCCTTTAAGTGGAGGAAGATGGGCACGGATTTAGCCCAGAGCCAGTCTTCCTCAGCAAAAAAAAAGAGGAGGATTGGCATGGATGTTAGCTCAGGGCTGATCTTCCTCACACACACAAAAAAGGAAAAATGGATAAATTGGGTCTCATAAAAATTAAAAACTTTTGTTCAGCAAAGACTCTGTTAGGAGGATGAACAAATTACAGACTCGGAGAAAATATCTGCAAACCATCTATCTCATAAAGGACTTATATCTACAGTATATAGAGAACTCTCTAAATGACAGCATAAAAAATACAATTAGAGGGGCCGGCCCCGTGGCTTAGTGGTTAAGTGCGTGCGCTCCGCTACTGGCGGCCCGGGTTCGGATCCCGGGCGCGCACCGACGCACCGCTTCTCCGGCCATGCTGAGGCCGCGTCCCACATACAGCAACTAGAAGCATGTGCAACTATGACACACAACTATCCACTGGGGCTTTGGAGAGAAAGAGGGAAAAAAAGGAGGGGGATGGGCAATAGATGTTAGCTCAGAGCCAGTATTCCTCAGCAAAAAGAGGAGGATTAGTACAATGTTAGCTCAGGGCTGATCTTCCTCACAAAAAAAAAAAATAAAGAAGACCAAAAAAAATACAATTAGAAAATGGGCAAAAGACATGAATAGACATTTCATCAAAGAGGATACACAAATGGCAAATAAACACATGAAAAAATGTTCAACATCATTAGCGAAATGGAAATTAAAACCCAATGATTATTACTACACAACTATCAGAATGGCTAAAAAAAATACTGATAATACCAAATATTAGCAAGGATGCAGGGAAACTGGATTACTCATGCATCGCTGGTGAAAATGTAAAATGGTAGAGCTACTCTGGAAAACAGTTTGGCAGTTTCTATAAAATGAAAAATACACTTGACCCAGCAATCACACTCCTGAACATTATCACAGAAAAATGAAAACTTATGTTAACACCAAAATCTGCACATGAATGTCCACAGCAACACTACTTGTCATAAAGGTTTGAGTGGGCTGGATATCTCAGATGGTTTCTTTACTCACAGGTCTGGTGCCTAGGCTAGGATGGCAGGAACAGTTACAGGCTGGCTGGGCACCTTGCTCTCCACAGGCTAGCTGGGGCTTGCTGACAGTATGACAATCTCAGGGTAGTCAGACTATATCCATGATGGCTAGCTTCTTCCAGAGCAAGAAGTCCAAGCAACAGGAAGTAGAAGTTGCCAGCTTCTTAAGTCCTGGGTCTGGAACTGGCATAGTGTCACTTCTGCCATATTCTATTGGCCAAAGCTGTCACAGAACCCACCCAGATTCAAGGGGAGAGACACAGACCTGACCTCTCATGGAAGGAGAGTCAAAGAACTTGTGGCCATTTTTTAAAAACAGCTTTAGAGAGGTAGAATTGACATACAATAAACTGTACATATTTAAAGTGTACAATTATGTAAGTTTTGACATATACATGTATATATATACACATACAGCCATGAAACCATCACTACAATCAAGACAGTGAACATATCTATCATCCCCAAATGTTTCCTCATGCCCATTTGTAATCCTTCCTTCTCTTCCCCCCATGCACAAAGCCCCCAGAGATCTACTTTCTATCCCTATAGATTAGTTTGCATTTTCTAGAGTTTTACATAAATGGAATCATATAGTATGCCGTCTCTTCTTACTATGGCTTCTTTCGCTTAGCATAATTTATCCATGTTGTTGTGCATATAAAACTTCATTCCATTTATTTGCCGGGCAGTATTCCATTATAAAGACATACCACAATTTATCTATTCACCTGTTTCTAATTGAGATGCCTCCCTCTTCCCCTTTTTCTTGCCATATTGTACTGGCCAGAAGCTTTACTATGATGCACAGGAAGAGATGTTGGATATCGTCAAATGCTTGTTTTTATGTCTACTGAGATAATCATATACTTTTTCTTTTTAGTCAAAATGGTGAATTACATTGATTGATTCTCTAATGTTAAACCAGCAGTGCATTCCTGGGATAAACCCACTTATTTATGATGTATATTATTTTTATGTATCAATGGCTATTTGTAACATACAACAAATGCGATAGAGAGAAAAGTACAATTATTTTTATTTGATAGAAAAATTTTGTTTAAGAGGTACCCATTTGCTCAGTACACCTTTTAAGTTTTTGGAAAAACAATCTATTTTTATTACCTTATATACTTGGTAACTTCCACAAATTCATATGGTTTCAATAAAGATTGGAAAATCTTTAAAGTTATATGGATACTTCCTCATACTTCCTGTATGGAAATACAATATAGAACTGGAGCAGTATGCGGTCTGACAAATGTAACGAGATCCCAGGCGTTGCTCTTTAGATTTGTGGGAATTTCAAAAAACCTCTAGTAGCTCTGTAGCTGCTGCTCAGCAACACGTCCAATTCTGCTCAGCGAAGATGTATTTAAAATATAGGATAGGAGCCAGCCCAGTGGTGTGGCGGTTAAGTTCACGAGCTCTGGTTTGGCGGCCCGGGTTCGCAGGTTCGGATCCTGGGCGCAGACTGACGCACTGCTTGTCAAGCCATGCTGTGCCTGCGCCCCATATAAAGTAGAGGAAGATGGGCATGGATGTTAGCCCAGGGCCAATCTTCCTCAGCAAAAAGAGGAGGATTGGCAACGGATGTTAGCTCAGAGCTAATCTTCCTCACACACACACACACACAAACAAATATAGGATACAGAGAAGCTTCTAAAAGCTTCTAGTCACCTACTGTTATCTTCCTTAAGCATTTGAATATTTTCTTGATGGTTTTGTTAATTTTCTTATAGCAAACCCTAATTTTCTATCCTTTGTAACTTGATTTTTAATAGAAACTCTTATGGGCTGCTGGTTTGACTTCCTCATTTGTATTTGCACATCCAGGAAAAATTCAGAGGCTTCAGGATAGTGTTTGTTAACAGCTGTTCCAATGTGTTTTTTCATATGCTTACTGGGGACCCCACCTGCAGTTCTGGCTCTTACCTCCCGTCACTTAACGGACTGCAGTCACTCTCTTCTACTTTGCAATCTAGATCAAGAGCCCACTCTACACACATACAGGAAATAGAAGAGAACAGATGCTCTGCCACAAGATCAGAATCAATGAGCTGAGGTTCTGCTGTATTTTTCACTCCTTTTCTTTTTCTTTTTCTTTTTTTGGGGGGTGGGTTATCTTTGTGTGCTTTGCCCCTCCGACTTGGTTCATCCTTCCTGTCCTGGTGCTCATTTGTTTCCTGGATCGTTGGCCTAAGCTGCACCAAGATAAAATGTAGGCTCCCACCTTTATTTCTTCTATATCTTCAGTTTACACCAGATATTGACATGTGCTTGGCTCTGCCCTGGCCAAGCTTCTGGTTATATTAGCCTGATAATAAATGACCCCAGGTCTTGGTATGATAATATTCCTTCAGAGACCAAGAATATTATTCTTCCTTTTGTATACTTAAAATTATTGTGATTTTAGGGGCTGGCCGGGTGGCTCAAGCGGTTAAGTGTGTGCGCTCCCTTTCAGCGGCCCGGGGTGCACGTGTTCGGATCCCTGGTGTGCACTGACGCACCGCTTGTCACACCATGCTGTCTCAGCGTCCCATATAAAGTAGGGGAAGATGGCCGCGGATGTTAGCTCAGGGCCAATCTTCCTCGGCAAAAAAAGAGGAGGATCAGCATAGGATGTTAGCTCAGGGCTGATCTTCCTCACCAAAAAAAAAAAAAAAAAATTATTGTGATTTTACTTGTTAGCTACATGTAGATATTTTTTAGTTTCAATAAACTCTTCGACATTCAAACCAAAGTCAGACTCAATGCCTATTACTGTCTCTAGCTCTTCCATTAAATGGCATAAAAATTCAAGGAGAGTTATAATTATTAAAAGTCTAAGCAAATGTCATACAAGTAACATATTATGAAAATGATTTAATACTAGAGATAAAAAAATATTTTTTTTTCCTAGAAGAGGGAAATCAATTAGGAAAATGAAAAATAGTTGATTGGAAGAATCTTTTGTGCTATATTTAGAGCCATTTCATAGAAAGGTATAAGAGTTTTAGTTTGGGAAGATGAGAAAGTTCTGGAGATGGATGGTGGTAACGGTTGAACAATGTGAATACTTAATGCCACTGAACTGTACACTTAAAAATGGTTAAAATGGTAAACTTTATGTATATTTTACCACCAAAAAAATGGTATACTATTAAACTACACTACTTTTTTTTGGTGAGAAAGATTAGCCCTGAGCTAACATCTGTTGCCAATCTTCCTCTTTTTGCTGAGGAAGATCGGCCCTGAGCTAACATTTGTGCCCATCTTCCTCTATTTTATGTGGGATGACTGCCAAGCATAGCTTGATAAGCGGTGCGGAGGTCTGCGCCCTGGGAGCCGGGGGCTGCCGAATCGGAGCACGCAAACTTAACCACTATGCCACGGGGCCGGACCCTAAATTACACTACTTTTTAAGATTTATATTAAAAGACACTCCTTCATCTTAAGCAGTGACACTCTCATTTCATAAAATATTCATGTTAATAAACATTCTTCAGAAACTCAGGTTGTTTTCTAAATTGTTTAACAAATTGTTTAAGCTTTTCTGACTACATGGTCTCTTGGAGAAAGACACAGAAAGTGCTTCTTTTTTTAAAATTAATTTTATTTATTTTTCTGGTGAGGAAGACTGTCCCTGAGCTAACATCTGTTGCCATTCTTCCTCTTTTTCCTTGAGGAAGATTGTCCCTGAGCTAACATTTGTGCCCGTCTTCCTCTGTTCTGTATATGGGACACTGCCACAGCATGGCCTGATGAGCGGTGTGTAGGTCCGTATCCGGGGTCTGAACCTGTGAACCCTGGCCCCAAAGTGGAGGTGAACTTAACCACCACACCACTGGGCTGCCCCAGAAAATGCTTTTAAAAAAAGGAAAAATGTATTTTTTAGCCCATGATGCTGGGTATTCTTGTGTACAAAATTATCATCCAAAACATGCTTTCAAGTGTTCCTGATTTTGAAAAATGGAGTCTCAACTGATTCCTCTAAAACTGTACATTTAGATTACAAATGGTTCCACAAAATTGAAATCTTGAGGGCAAGGATGTTTTAGTAATTGTGCAATTGCTAGAACCAGGCAGCAGGTGGCATTTTTGTAGGCACCCGAGGCTTTTGGAATAAAAGATCTTGTCCTTAGGAATATAGGAAACAACAAACAGAAATTAGCACTGTTAATTATAAACAATTGGGATATAAGTAAAATGGTAATACAGAGCTTAAGTGAAGTGACAGGAGACTCAGCATATTTTAGAAATTCCTATGTTGAATCTTACATGTGTGTATAAATATGAAGCTACCTCTCTGATTTTCTCTACTTTCCAGGCCACACCTAGTATCAGATGTCCAAGTTAATTTTACTTTGGCATCTTATCTAAAATGATCCCCCAAAATGTGTAATAATAATAATACCCAAACCTACTGACTGACTCTAACATCACAAAGAGAGAAGTAGTCAGGGTTTGAAGTGTAAAATTGGCAGTCATCAGGAAATAGGAATATTTCAAGTCATGAGTCTGGATGAAAACAAAAATGGGAATCAACGTTTAGAAGTATAGAGGAACACTATGGTTTGGCAGAGTTCTCAAACAAAGAATATCCTATTTTCTCTACTTTCACTAGCCTTCGCTTTGCCAAAACAGATCTATCTCATTCTTCAATAACTACACCTAATTACCACATTTCCTCGATTCTAATTTGTGCTTTTTATTATTACTATTATTAATTTTGTTAACAGTTTAAAATTAAAAAAAAAAAAGACTTTAAAAGTCTTTTTTCCCCCCTTTCTTTCTCCCTCCCCCCACCCTGGAAAAACAGCTATTAAATTGACGGTCCATTTTACAAATGAGAAAATAAATGCACTAGCTGCAGGTGATTTTGCCTGTAGAGTAAAAGCTTCCAGCTCTACAGCCTAAAACTTTTCTCGCAAAGTGCTTTTTCAGGTAGTACCCTACTGGTCGTCACAAGTTAGTGGGAGTAACGGGAGGTGAGGGCTAACCTCTCTCTCCCTTTTTTGTTTTCCCTTCAGAATAGGGGTTAGGCACAAGGAGGCTCTAGCGGTTTTTCTGAAGTCTGCGGCGCGATCACGACAAACAACCCAGAGCGAGAACTTCCTGCACCCAATCCCAAACTGGACTCTGAACCTGCCAAGGTTTGACATGCGCCCGCATCAACCTGCGCCGTAGCAGAGCAGAGAGCAGCAGAGTGACCCCATCGACGGCTTTTGGTCTCATCATAAATTCCCGACGTCAGCCCCACAGCATATCCTTGCCCCAACCGCCTGCCTCTGCCTCTGGTCGCTTACGGGTAGTTCGCATCCACTCGAGCAGCGCTGCGAGGTCCGCCGGAGCCACCCTACGGAGCAGCTGCAGGATTGCTCGCTGCGCGGAGCGGAATTCCATGTTGCAGCACAAAGCAGCGCAGGGCAAGGTTCGCATTGCGCACGCGCAAGCCGAGACGGGCCCCGACACACGAACCGACCCTCGGTGGAACCCGCCTCCCTTGGCTGCAACAGCCCTAAGCCCCGCCCCCTTTTGGAGTTTCCCACGTGCGCCCGGGAAGCCCTACACTCAATCGCACGCCCATCTCTCATCATTCCCATCTTAGCTGGCAGTGCTCAGCAAAGTCACTTTTTCTTAAACTGGCTCCTGGAGGCCGGAATTCTTTCTAAACCCTTTCGGTGAACGCATTGCAGGAACGCGGCAGGTGCCCCGGAAGCGGAAGTGGACTTCTTCGTGGAAGGCTGGGCTACGCCGAGTGGTGACGTTTCCTCATTGGGCGGAAGGTTCGGTGGCAGTCGTCGGTCTTCCAGCTGGTGGGAGTTGGCGTCGCGGAGCTGGGCGCTGGGACCCTAGCTTACATAGTTTGGGAAGCCGGGCTGTGGGGTCGCACCGGTCTGTCTGATCTCTGCTTTCCTTGGTTTCCTCCCACGGCGTGGGGCCTCGCGAAGGAATCCCCGGCCCCTTTGGGCCACGGCGGTAGCGGTGCCTTTTTCGGTAAGTGTCTGCTTTTTCCCGCCCCAGACTACGGACTGGCAGCTAGGGGTAGCCCCAGCTGTGCTCAGCGGGCTGGAGTCCCCGGAGGGAGTCGGCTTCCCTGGCCGCCGGCTGTGGTCACTGAGACTGAGATGCTCTGGCCCTTGTTCATTTCGTGTTCCTCGTCAGAAGTTTTATTAAAAGATGCGCTGTGACCCCTTTAAGTTGTCTTCAGATGTACCCGAGCCAAATTAGATGTAGGCAGTTGCAGGCCTGACTCTTTGTTATGGTCTCCTGATCAAGAATTTAGATGTGGCTACTCTCCCGAAAACCTTTTGACGTGTACCAGATTTTATTTTTCCGTGTTGTGCTTAACACAGTGTCCTGCGTATATTAGGCATTCAATAAATGAGTAAGGGGTATCAGTTCAATGCCAATGATGACTTAAGATACACTGATGGCTCTCTTTGTAGCATTTGACGCTGCTGACTATCCGTTTCTTGAAACTCTTTCCCCTATTGGCTGTCTTGATGTTACTCTTACCTAGTTCTTTCATATGCTTAATTCAACAAAATATTTACTCATTCTTAGCTATAGGAATACAGAAATGAATGACACAATCCCTGTCATTGAGGAGCTAACAGTACAATGAGAGGCACATAAATATACATTATATCAAGATGAGTAATGAGAAACTCTACTAAGGTGTTGTAAAGAGCCATGAGAGTTATGGGAACACGGATGAGAGTTAGTGTGCTTCTTAGGAGATTTGCGACCCTGAACAAGTTGCTGTTCCAATCTAGCCTCAGTTTCCTCATCTACCTGATAAGCTTATTATGAGGATGACGATTAGGTAACATGTTTGGTATGTGTCTAGAACATAGCAGTGGTGATGCCAAGGGGGAGGGGAAAGATTTCTCTTAAACTTTTTTCCCTTGACTTTTTGATATGGTCAATTAGTATTTTCTAACTTAATATAATGTACTATGCAAAAGCATCTTCAAGCCCTCCTTCAAACAGATTACACCCATCTGGAAATTCTGGACCTTCCCCTGGAATATAGTGAGATAACCATAAATGGTAGCTTTTTTTAAAAAAATTGATTTTCTTCTGTATGCCTTTGGAGAGGGAAAGGGAATTAGTAAAAGCTTCTATCCTGTTGATTATTCTCAGTCTTAGTTGACTCTCTCCTTGTAGTTGGCTCTCTGCTATCACTATAATCCAAATGGTCTTCCACAGGCTCTCCTTGAGAGTTCTGACCTAGATCCATGGCTTCCATGGTGTTATTGTTGTATGCCAACCATTTCCAAATCTTTTCTCTAGCTTCTGTCTCACAAGTGATATAGTTCTTTGGTTCCTGCAAATTCAATAGGTCCAAAACCACATTTGCCATCTTCACCTTCCTTTTTTTCCCGTTTTTTCTTTAGTACATATATCGTACATATAAAAATGTATAAAAGCAGTGATTCCCAGTGTGTTTTGAGTTTTGACCCTTTGTTTCTAGTTGAATTTCGTAATATTTGTATGTTCAATTTAAAAAAGGATAATAAAATGCACACCTATATACTCAATATCCAACTTAAGGAGTAGAACATCACAAATAAACCTTTAAAGCCCCTTGAACCTTTTCTCTATTAATTCTTTACCTTTCAAACCAGCTTTTCTTTTTGCCTTCCATTCATTGGTTAATGTCATCACTAGCCATCTGGTTATTCAAACCAGAGACCTTGGAGTCATTTTTGCCTTCTGTTTCTCCTTCATTCTCCCCAGCCATTTGGTCATCCGGTCCTATAGATTCTGCTTTACGGGTAGCCCTTGACTTGAGCCCCTTCTCCCTATTTTGCCTTCTGCTTCCCTAGTTCAAGCCTACCTCTCTCGACTAGACTTTTGGAGTATGATTATTGTGTGTAGTCTCTTTGCTCTCAAGTTTTTCTTCCCCCAGTGTATTTGCTACATTGTCTCTAATTTTTAAATTATAGAACAAATTTTTCATTCCCTTGTTTCCTTTGAGTAGTATTGCTTCATACAGTGATTATTAACCCTGGCTGCACATCAGTATAATCAGTGAAGTTTTTCAAAATATAGATGCCTTGTTTTGCTCTCCTAATCAAGAATTTTGATGAGGCCACTTCCCTGAAAACCTTTCAGTGTTACTATCCCTGGAGATTCTGATTGAGTATTTAATTTTTAGCTGATAGGTGTTAGCTAAATGTCATCAAAATAACCCTTTGCTTGGGCATATGTGTCTTATCCCTGCTCCTCCATATTTTCAGTCTATGTTATTTTCAACTTCAAGGCAAACTATTTCCAAGGAATTCTTTTGACTTTGTATTAATTTTCCTCTTGGTAGCAGTTTACATAAAGATTCTTTTTATGATTGACTTGACAGCCAAAAAGTATCTTAAGAAAGTGAGTCACAGTGTTCTTGAGTTATTACCCTTCTTGCTAATTGAATTTTTGGTATGCCTTTCTGCTATTAAAGTATGAAGTGTTGCAGTGGTTTTATTTTTAATACTAAAATGAGTTTTAAAATTTGAAAACAATTATTTTAATGAAAGAATTTCCTGATACTTCTTGACATAACTGAATATAACCTTTGGTGCAAAATTAAGACAGAGAAGTTCACTGGTGGTATGATGCATAATTTATCTTCTGAAGTTAACGGAGGAGTCTTGTATGTGTTAAATTGATGTAAGTAATTGATTTGGAGTTAGAACTTTTCTCATGCTCTGACAGTTCCTGGAGCACATAGGAAGTGTTTAATGAATGAATAAATGAATACAAGTGGCAAGTCTGTCTCAACCTCTAGTATAATATCACTCTAATTCTCACAAGAAACACTTCAAAAAATAATTAATTTTCCCCTGGCTTAAAAATAATAAATACTCTTAGTCATTACCAAAAATTTGAAAGTCACAAAAAGATATAAATAAGAAAATAAAAATTACTAGTTATTCACCATCCAGAGATGACAAATATTATTATTTTCTAACAGTTTTACTCAAAATTCACATACCATACACTTCATGTAAAGTGTACAATTCGGTGGTTTTCAGTGTATTTACAGAGTTGTGCAACCATCACCACAATCAATTTTAGAACATTTTCATTACTCTTTAAAGAAACCGCATAGCCATTAACAGTCACTCCTCATTTTCCCCCAGCTCCCAAGCTTTAAGCAACTATTAATCCACTTTCTGTCTCTATAGATTTGCCCCTTCTGGACATTTCATATAAATGGAATCATATAATATGTGGTCTTTTGTCACTGGTTTCTTTCATTTAGCATAATGTTTTCAAGATTCATCCATGTTGTAGCATGTATCAGCACTTCATTTCTTTTTATTATCAAATAATATTCCCTTTTATGGGTATGCATTTGACTTATCCACTCATCAGTTGAGGAATATTTGGATTGTCTCTGCTTTTTGGCTAGTATACAAATAGCTGCTAATGACCATTCATGTACAAGTTTTTGTGTGGTTGTGTGTCTTCCTTTCTCTTGGATGTACCTAAGAGAAGAATTGGTGGGT
Organism: Ceratotherium simum simum; assembly: GCF_057802395.1. NCBI lineage: Eukaryota > Metazoa > Chordata > Mammalia > Perissodactyla > Rhinocerotidae > Ceratotherium > Ceratotherium simum. The sequence goes on along the minus strand of NC_141902.1, from coordinate 14,464,623 downwards.
CATATAGTAACTCTGTGTTTTACATTTTGAGTAACTGCCAAGCTATTTTCCAAAGGGCTGCGCCGTTTTACGTTCCCACCAGCCGTGTGTGAGCATCCTGATTTCTCCATATTCTCACCGATGCTTGTTATTATCTGTCTTTTTAGTTATAGCCATCCTAGTGTGTGTGAAGTGGTATCTGATTGTGCCTTTGATTTACATTTCCCTGGTGGCTAATGCCTTTTTTTGATATTTGTTCATAGACAAAATATGGACTATGCAATATATGCAGTTTGTATTTTGCCTTTTGCATTTAAGCATATTTTTAGCATTAACAAGCATATTTAAAAAAGAATTCTCTCATTTCTGCTTCCCTCTTCACTCCCCCCAAAACCGTAATTTTTGTGAAAACCTGCCTAAAATATATGTATAGAAAATAAAATCTATAGGAATGTATGCCAAATTATTAATTGGTGGTTATCAGGGGACAAGAGGGGTTAGGATTAGGAGAATTATATTTTCTATCTTTAATATTTCTGTAATGTTTGAATTTTTACAATGACCACGTATCCTCTTATAATCACAAAACATAAAGGTGAATTATTTCCTTGGAGACTAAGTAGCTTCAGAATGAAAAAATATTCCTAAATTTAAAAATCATAATTAACATTATAATGTTAGTTATTCAAATATATAATTTTATCAAATAAAATACCTATAGGCCACTTTGTTAAATAAGTTTACTTTTCTGTGGTCCTAGACTATGAACACATATGCTATGCAGAATTAAAATATATATATATAGATTTAGTAATATATTCAGGAAAGCAAGTGTTGATTTGGGCTATTGACCAGTTTGTAGAAAAATATATAATGTAGAAGTGGTTTTTCTAAAGATACTTAGTACTGATAATATATTTGTATATTTAGTTCTTTAGTCTAATATTGATCCAATAAGTTAATCACTGACTAGGGCTTGGAAGAACTTTTTTATAGGGATTTTTGTTATAATAGGATTTGAAATCAATAATCATTAGGATTTTTTACGTAATCTCAGATCAGGCGGGGTTCTGGCAGGAATATTTATAATTCTTTATGTAAAGAAAAGTGGTGATTTGGACATTGCAGCTTCTATTGAATAATAACCAAGTACGTGTAATTGGCGCTGAATGTTAAAGATTCCAGGAGTGGCTCCTTTGTAATGGGACAGGCACTTTAGTAGGGTTATTCAAAAAACTTCCAGTTTACTCACACTTCAGATAATATTGTAGGGAGTGCCAGTTGATATCATTCAAGAAAGGAAGTTGGTTAGTAGTTAATACACTAGGCACTTGCAGACAGTTTTATACATATTGTCTCATTTGTTCCTTACAACAGCCCGTCAGGGTAACTACGTTGATAATGGTGTTATCTCCGTTTTGCAGGTGAGGAAAGTGAGGCTCAGAGAGGTTAAGTAACTTGCCCAAAGTAACAGCCAATATGTAACAGAGCTGGGATTTGAATCAAGTCTGTCAGACTCCAAAGCCTATGCTCTTTCCAGTACTTCACACTGCAGCAGGTAAGTGTGATACTGGGCCTGTGCCTGCCTTGCTTAGGGCGCCCCAAACTGGAGCCTGTTTCCATCACCTCACTGCCCGGCTCCTAGTCACACTCCTGTGAGAGGAACGTGCCACTTGGGCCAGCTCAGTCCTTGTACATCCTGATTGCAGTTGTGCTGATCAGTTCTTTCTGAACGTTGCAATTACTCTTCCATGAAGAGGACTGTGCATCTTTGCTTTCAAAATATGATTTCCTCTCTTGTAGTACAGCAGCATAATTTGTCCCTGGAGTTTGCCGGCAGGGGTATTCAACCCTGTTGTTTAAAGCATCATTCATGCTCTAGGACGTGAGGCTCTGTAGCCAAGAGACTGGAAAGTCTTTTTGCTTTTCTTGTAGGGAATGGCTGTTCCGTTCACTAACCTGCTTATGTCATAAAATTGTTGTGAGGGTAGAATGAGATAATAGATGTTAAACTGTGTGAAGTACTATATACAGGAATCCTTACTTTTCCAACAGCCACATCTAAGTAGAGATTTCTCTTCTGTGAAATTCAAGTATACACAGATTTGCTTCTATAAATCTTTTTAGTTAGCCAAGAGAATTTTGAGTGAGCGTGCTTGAATTGTAAATTATTCCAATTTGAGTTATAGGATTAGCTATTAATGTTAAAAAAGATGTTTTGCATTTTAGTGTGCATATTAGAACAAGGTCAAGTTAATTTTTAAAAATCTTGTTGAAATTCTTTTTAGGAAAATTCTGAAAAGTTATAATAAGTAATGGCAAATGAATATTAATTGTACAATATCAGTTACCTAGGTCATTGATTTTATTTTGATTTGTCATGTTATCTCCATTGCTTTATTTTAGTGGTCTTTAAGAGATATTTATAAGGCCTTTCATGGCTTTGCTTCTCTAGTCTTGCTTTTGCCTTATGGTCTTAAGTACATCATTCATTCATAAAGTTGATTTTTACTGAGGCCTTACTATATAAGACTGAGGACAGATAAAGCAGTGAGCTCACAGGGGAGAGCAAAAGAGGAAAAATCCCTGCCCTCAAGCATCTTACATATCAGTTGGGGGATATAGACAATATATAAGTAAATATATAATGTAAGTAAATCATATGTTAGTTGGTAATAGAGCAATGAGAAAAAATAAAGAGAAGGGAGGTTGCAATTTTAAACAAGTGATTAGGGAAGGCCTCATTGAGAAATTGCATCTGGACCGTGATCTAAAGGAGATGAGGGAGGGAGCTGTATTGTCAGCCAGGGGAAGAGCCTGCTCTGCCAGCTGGTCCTAAGGCCCTGAGGTGGAAATGTGCAGCATCAACAGCCAGGAGGTCAGTGTGATTAAAATCAAGTGTGTGTGTGTGTGTGTGTGTGTGTGTGTGTGTGTGTTTGGGAGTGCCTTACCGTCTGTTCTGAGGACTTTACCTCTGCATGAAATGGAAGGTCGTTGAGGTTTTGAGAATTCCAACACCAAAGTTTTCAGAAACACACGCTTGGAAATTGCTGAAGAAACACTGTCTAAATAAAAGATATTAATAGATATTATTATTCCTCTACTGAAGTGCAGGTTTTTATAGTCAGGCAAATATATGTAAAAATATGCTGCCATAAGTACGTACACAAGGAAAAATGTATTGGAATACTTCACAGTTTTTTTTAATTTAAGAGAGCCGGTCAACATGGGAAGAGAAGTTTATTTTTAAGAGAACTAGTATAGCTTTTTAAAATGGAGAATGATCTGTTTATGACATGATCTCTGAAAAAGTTAACTATGGTGTCATAATTAGGATTATATCACTCCTGGTAGCACAGTGGTAAAGGAGATGAATGGAAACATCTGAATCTTGTTTCTTACCTGAAGACTATTTACTTAAGTAATAATAATTCAGTATAATAAGTATGGGACAAGAAATAAAAAGTTCCGGATCTTTTCTATGAAGTAGTTTCTCTTTCAGGTTAAGTAACCATGTATTGTAAAAAATTTTACGGTAAGCACATTTTTTCAATTCCGTCAGTGTTGGTAGTAATTTTTTAGGTTCTAAATTACCAACTTTTACCTGAGTGGAAGTGTAATGTTTAATGTAGAGCTCAGCCTGGAATGTCTCTGCCAGTGATCAGTCCTTGAGTGCATTTCCCTTTCTGCTGCTTTTGGCTCTCCATCTCTCCCACGTTCTCTACGTGGGATGAGTCAGCTCTTTTGTCCTCCTCTTTCTCTTATTTTTAATCTCCTGTATACTCTATAGATAGGATCTAGTCTAGATCATCTTGTTTGACTAATTTAGACTAGATTAGCTTGGAAGAGTTACTAAAAGAGTTGTTTTGAACAATGAACTTTTTTGCCAATATTGCTTATATTGGACAATTGATATTTCTTAACCTGGTTTTCAGAGCCCTTTACAACCTGTATCTGCTTCTAACTATATAGCCCTGTGTCCCAACCAGAATATTTTATTTACTGTCCCCCAAATAATACTCAATAATCTGTAAGTACAATGCATATATGAGGTATAAGTATGTCCCAGGCTTTTCCATGTCTACATTTCTGCTTATGCCATTTCACCTTCTTCAAATTCCCTTTTGTCCTCTTCTCCACCTATCCAAATTCTATCCATGTTTTAGGATCAAATTCGTATTCAACCTTCTCAATAAAGCCTATTCTGTCTACTTAAGCCTGTTTTTTTTTTCCCTTTGAATTTTTACAGAAATAATCATTGGTGGTTGATCATAAACTTTTTTTTGTGTGTGTGTGAGGAAGATCAGCCCTGAGCTAACATCCGTGCTAATCCTCCTCTTTTTGCTGAGGAAGACAGGCTCTGCGCTAACATCTATTGCCAATCCTCCTCCTTTTTTGTTCCCCCAAAGCCCCAGTAGATAGTTGTATGTCATAGCTGCACATCCTTCTAGTTGCTGTATGTGGGACGCGGCCTCAGCATGGCCGGAGAAGCAGTGCGTCGGTGCGTGCCCGGGATCTGAACCCGGGCCGCCAGTAGCGGAGCGCGCGCACTTAACCGCTAAGCCACGGGCCCGGCCCCCAATCATAAACTTTTATTGCTAGCTTTGAACTAGTAATTTACTGGTGTTAGTCAAGGTTCTCCACAGAAACAGAACCAATAAGATGTGTGCATATATATACATATATGCATATATTGGTGTGTGTATACATATATAAAGAGATTTATTATAAGGAATTGGCTCACATGATCATGGAGGCTGACAAGTTCCAAGATGCACAGGGTGAGTCGGCAAGCTGGAGACCCAGGAGAGCCAAGCTGATGGTTTATTTCCAGTCCGAAGGCTGGCAGGCTTGAGACCCAGGAAGAGCTGATGTTTCAGTTTGAGTTTGAAGTCGGGAAAAAGCCGATGTCCCCGTTAGAAGGGAGTTGGACAAGAGGAATTTTTTCTTAATATTTACTCTATTTTGCTGTTCATTCGTGTGCCTCATCTTGCCAGCTAGTAGATAAGCTACTTGAGGGCAGGGGCTATGAGTCATATTTGCTTACTCACCATCCATGAGTCTTTGCATCCTGACTTACATGTAGTAGATACGTCTATATACTTTATAAAACCATAACGTTTTAGAGCTGAAGAGGACCTCTGGGGTTATCTTGTTTAGAGTTGGGGACTCAAGAACAGCTTTAAAATGGGAAGATTAATAACATACCTCTTTCCTTGGTTGTTGGAAGAGTAAAACGAGGTAATGTAATGTGTGTGAAAAGTTAGGTGATTTATTAATTAAAACCTTTTTTTTTTTGCTTAGAGCATGAATCAAAATAGTTTTCAAAGTCCTTTATTATGGTAAATTAGACAGTATTCCTGGGTGGAGATTTCACCTTTTTCTTTCTCTGTTTTCATTTGAAACTGTACATGATACATCAGTCAGTCACTCATATTCACAAGTATGTCCAAAATAAGAACAAGTTAATTTGAGGTCATGTCATCATTTCCTGAAAGCATGTTATCTGATATGTTAAATTTGCTGGTTCATGTAGAATATTCCAATTAGCTATTCAAACATAAGGCATCGTAACCAAGTGGTAGCTTTAGCTTTTGGACCTGGCTGTATTGGAGCTGCAGGTTGAGGCTATAGAAGTTGAAGTTACAGTATCTAAACACTAGAGTACTTTAATTTGAACTTAAATACTCTTCTTTAGAAGTCTTCAATTATGAGAACTGGTATTGATTGTTTTCAGATGTTTTTATTTAATTTTTTTCCTTGCTAGATTTTCTTGTGATCACGTCTTAAAGCCTTCAAGATGGTACTAGCAGACCTTGGACGAAAGATAACATCAGCATTACGCTCATTGAGCAATGCCACCATTATCAATGAAGAGGTATGTAAAATATGTGACATACGTATGATTGCACATCATCACTAGCATTGAGGAGATGGATTATTAGTGATCTCTATGTTTATATTTATTTTAATGTAGATTTAATACCTACATAAAAACCTAAAACTGGATACACTAGATAGTGTTTTTACTGAGAAGTCAACTATCTTACTATTAATTTCAACTTTCTATAAAGAATTAGAAAAAAACAAAGAAAACCCCAAAACCTTACCTTATTTGTAAAAATGACATAAATTTTATATTTTGAAAATGGCTTAGATCTGGAAATATACTTTTGCTTTCTCTCTTGACATAAGCATAAAACTTCTTTCTTCTTGGCTAGGCATGTGCCTATCTGACATTTTCTCCTTGACTTTTGTTAGCATTCTTATAAAAGGCTACTATTTTCATCTTGTGTATTTTGATTCATTTTCTCTGAAATCCTCATTCAGTTTTTTGGAGATTTTGTAAGCTGACTCCTTATGTGATATCTGAAATACTCTTTCTCCTGGCTTTATTGTTTAAGATATTTCTTTCTCCTATTTTTTTCCCACACATTGTATCTTAATGGTTTGTCAGTTGGAAAAAGATGATTATAGTCCACAACTATACTTTATATTTTGTGGTACCCATGGAAAAGTACTGAGTTTGGTTTTAGAAGACCTTGTTTAGTGTCCCCCTTAGTAGCTGTGTGATAGAAATTTGGGCAAGTCAACTTAAGATTCTTCAATGTCGGGCCGGCCCCGTGGCTTAGCGGTTAAGTGCGTGCGCTCCGCTGCCGGCGGCCCGGGTTCGGATCCCGGGTGCGCACCGAGGCACCACTCCTCCAGCCATGCTGAGGCCGCGTCCCACATACAACAACTAGAAGGATGTGCAGCTATGACAGACAACTATGTACTGGGGCTTTGGGGGAAAAATAAATAAATAAAATCTTTAAAAAAAAAAAAAAAAAAAAAGATTCTTCAATGTCTAAAATGAGAAAATAGCATTTACCTTACGAGATGGTTTTAAGAATCAAATAAAATAATAAATAAAAAGTACTTTCTAACTTGGAGGTTTGAAAAAAAATTTTAATATAGAATTTGATATCAACACTTTAATAAGCTAATGGAATTAAATAACTTTGGGACCATCTTTGAGCTCAGCTAGTCCAGCCTCTCATTTAACAGCAAGAGAAAGTCAGTTTCACATGTTTATTGGAAGAACCAGGATTAGAATCTTTTTTCTAATTCCTCATTCAGGGCTTTTTCTAATAATTATAATAAATCATAACTTAAACCATTGTTTAGTCTTTGGAATTCAGAACAAATAAAACAGCAGCTTTCCGAACAGTTTTCCCTGTTGTGTAACCCGTATGCTGTTTGTATTGATAGTAGAGAAAAAAGAAACCAAGGAGAAGAGCTTGGTGGGAAGTAGAGTAACAGCTGTTGTTTGAATTGGCAGCTTCTGTGTTCCTGGTACTTTGCTGCTAGGGAATTAGCAAGGAGAAATCCCTCTAATGAGAAAGATCAGTTCCATTTTTATCAGACCCCTTTAAGGAGGGGTAGAGAAATCTAATAAGTCTCTGTAGGACATATGAAATGAGTTGAAGATGAGAATTCATTCAGGAAGTATTTGACGACCGACATTTTTGCAGACCTTTTTGCTGGCACCAGGGATATAGCAGTGAACAAAACAGGCTAAAATCCCTGCCCTCGTGGAGCTTACATTCTAGTGTGTAAACACTTATTTACATGAGCAGCAAAAGCCTCATCTTTTCTTAAGAATTTATAGTTTATGACCTTTAACCACAGTGCCTTGCAACTCAACAAATATGTGATGAGAGTGAGTTATTAGTGGAGGATAGTTTCTTTTCACCTTTGTTCCTCTGTTCTGAGTGGAAACAGTAAGGCTGCTAGGTCAGACTGGGTCATTTTCTTTTGTTACATTTTCTTCTATGGAAGTCCAATCAAGCAGATATTGTGAATATAAGTGCTGTGTATCAGCAACAGGGGGTGTTCAACAACACAGAAAACTTTAGTGCAACATCTATTGTGTAGTAACTTTCTTTGGCTTGTATAGTGTCTTTACTATTATTACTTTTCACTTGATCTTAGCCAAAAGACTGAGAAGCGATTCCTATTATTACTTTAATATAGGAATAAAATTGTGATAATTAATACTTGGTTGAATAAAACTAAATGGAATGTCTTATTTTGACAAAACAACTAGACATTTAAAAAGATTATCTCTCTAAGGCTAACTGGGAAATGTTCTCCCCCCCCCAATAGTATAGTATTGTTTTTATGAAGCTATGGTAGTGTATGATGACTGATCAACCATTGTTTTTATATGATTGAAATGAAATGCTGGGCATTTTAAATTTTTATTTATTTATTTGCAGGTATTAAATGCTATGCTAAAAGAAGTATGTACAGCATTACTGGAAGCAGATGTTAATATTAAACTAGTGAAGCAGCTAAGAGAAAATGTAAAGTAAGTTAAATTAATCAGGTAAAAACCAGGCAAAACTAAATATAGTTTACTGGGATGAGGAGCTAACTAGAAAAGTCTGCTATATCGTGAAACATTTCTGCTATAGAGCACTGGAAAAGAGTAGAACTCATATGTTGGAAAACTGCACGTATAGTATGTTTCCATAATGATGGTTCAAAGAATAAACTACGTGTGGCTTTCATTTAGTTGTGGATTTCTTTCTGTTTTACTACTGCTTTATTTGGATGCATCCAATCATATACTATGTAGTATTTTAATATAAAAGCCTTTAGCTTTTAGAATTCAGATTCTTCATAGAAAAGAGGTGCCATTTTGTGCTCTTCAGGCATAAGATGACATTAATCAGCCTCCTTCATTATTGGAGAATTGTGTCCTTCTTTGTTCCCCTTTGGTTTTTCTGTCCATATTTGAATGAAGGCATAATGTGTGTGGTTTGAGTTATTGTGTTCTTTGGGAGAGGCACTTACTGGGGCAGGGCACACAGAATAATATAGGCATCTCAGTTAGCTGCCTGAATCCTAGCCCTTGTCATGCTCAGGCCATTCCTTCTTTTTATATTGTTAGACTGGCTAATAAATGTGGAACTACTAGCATTTAAGCACGTAGAACTAGAGAAAGTAGTCCTATTTTCTGCTAGGTATAAAGATGTATAAGATATGTATGGTGCAAGAAAAATACATAGAATTAATACTTTGTAGTGATATATGGCCAAACTAATATTTAGACTTTCAAAAAAAAAAAAGCCTTAAAAAACTAACCAAAGTCTTGCATCTAATTTTTCATGGTAAATTGTTTATGGTATAGACTTATGAATCTATAGTAATTATATTCATGTTAATTAGAAAACTGTTAATATAAATGATTACATATTCTTACATTCTTTGGGGCAGAAACTTCTTTTTTAGAGTGTCTTAACTGGCTTTTATCCCTCCTACCCCCAAATACCATCATCGTGAAGATCTGCTATTGATCTTGAAGAGATGGCATCTGGTCTTAACAAAAGAAAAATGATTCAGCATGCTGTATTTAAAGAACTTGTGAAGGTAAAAGTATATCAAGATTATGCTGTGATTCTCCACAGACTCAATGAGTAAGAACACATTAGCACTGCCTATATAGGAATACTATTTTGGAATACTTTTTTATGCTTTTATAGAATATTCATCTGTATTAAAAATATCAATTGAAGGATTATTAACTTTTCTAAAGTGGCCTATTTTTATTATAGACTTTTCTGAATATAAAATTCTGAGTACAGATGTGAAGGCAAGTACTATTCCTGCAAAAAATGCCAAAGCCAAGTTACAAAAGTAAAACTTCACTGCATATTAATTGATGGAAGGGCTTCGCTGAGTTTATCCTCTTTTAATATCAAGTTTTGCCTATTGAAGGTCCTCGTTTTGTCCAGAAAGTCACTCTTGGCAAGTGCTCTTTTGTACACTGTTCCTTGTGTACAAAATTCCCTTTAAAAAGACCAAATGTCTCAGCTCTTGCCTACATTATGTGCAGTTTTGAATTAGTGAAGTTGTATTTTGCAAGTAGTAAATGTAGCCTATTGCCCTGTCTCACCTCAGAACTGATATTGCTGCTGCTGTGATGAAAAGTGTGGTGAAAATCTTAGAGCTTTAAAAAATATGTGTGGTAGGTATGGTCCAATGGTAGGGGAAAGAAAAAGGAACAAAAAAAATTGTTTTTAGAGCGACAGATGTCTGCTGATAATCTCCTAGTGTTTTTCTCTATATTGTGTGAATTGTTTCATTTACTCCTTTGGTTCCACTAGAGCTCACTGGTACTTTGAAAAAGTTTAGTGTCTCGGATGGTTTTGTCATTTCAGTTTAGTCCTGTAGACTAATTGATAAAAAACGAAATTCAGACCTAAAAGAGGTCAGAGAATTTATCCAGTCGTGCTTCTCAGTTTGCAGTTGAGAAAAGTGAGACAGCTAGTTAGTTGCAGACCCAGGTCTGATCTCCAAACTCCTTATGTAGGACTCCTCGCATTATTTCCAGATTGCTTTTCATCTAGCATGTGAGGTCAGCACAGAGTGAGTGAAAATTTTTGTTTTTAGGGTTGCCATCTATAGGCAATTCTGGAGCATCAAAGTGCTTCGTTAAGAAGCATTTGTGGAGTACCTGCTTTATTCCGGTAGTACGCCAAGTGCTGTGATTACAGAATGAATAAGACTGGTCCTTATACTCAGAAGCTATGATCAGGAGCAGTGGTATACGAAGCAAGGTCAAAACTCTTTTCATAATAATACTGAGACATTATTTGCCTTTTTTGCCCTTTTTACCATGTTAATATTTGCACTGCTAGTTCTAAAGCAATGGTGGGTAAAACTCCCTAGCATGAATCAAGGCAGTGGTACGAAACTATACTAATAGTCCTTGTACTCTTTATGACCACACACTTGCAGTGAAAAAAAACAATGCCAGTTTCACTTACGCATCTTCTTGATGGAGCAGTAGAAATTATTAGTTGAATTAAATCTTGACCCTTGAGTATATGCATCTTTATAAGATTTTGTGTGATGAAATGGGAAGTATGTAAAAGGACCTTTTGCTGCATACTGAAATTTGATGGTTGTCTTGAGGAAAACACGTGTGATTATTTGATTGTAAACTGAGCTAGCCGCTTCTTTCATAGAACACCATTTTTACATGAATAAACAACAGACAGATAATCTGTGGTGATTCAGACTTGGGCATTTGGCAGACGTTTTCTCTAAAGTAAATAAAATGAGCCTGTCACTTTAAGGCAAATAACTAACAATATTGTGGCCAGTGATAAAATTTGACATTTCAGGTGAAAACTAGAAACTTGTATCTCCACCATAAGTGTGACAGTGTCCCAATACTTACTTTTCTGGTGAGATCAGTATTGATATTAATAAATACAATTTTTTGATGTTATATAGTAAAATGTATCAACAATAGGAGATATGTATAACTCAAAAAACCAATATTTTCTAAATGACTGATGTATGATGTTAAAAAATCATGCACCAGTTTAAGATCCGTTCAGAGTACCAGATAGAATAACAGATTTTAATGTAACAGAGTATGAAAGTTTATATGGTTTCAGATTTCACATTGCAACTAACCTTTACAAACTACCGTGTTTATAAAGGAGTCCTGAGACTGAAAAGTTCAGTATTGCTGTTACAGGGTAGAGGAAGAAGAGAAGATAGATTTATAAAATAATTATTCAGTAAAACATATATGTTCCAGATAACAGGTTCATAGAGAGCTGAGTGATTCTGCTGTGAGATATAGAGAATGGAGGTGAATGTAGGGTAGCATCAGTGTTCTGAAAGGATCTAGGAGGAAGGGGAGTGAATGTAGGGTAGGTAGATTTTGCCTATTTCAGAAATTTGCTTAAGGCTAGGCCTATGCCTGGGAAAGAGATAACAAAATGTGTTTTTTACCCTTCCTTCTCTACCACATGGCTTTCCTTGAAATTCAGGTATCATATGCATTATGTGACCTTTATGGTATTGTTTAGCCTGGGCTTGGCAAATTTTTTCTGAAGGACTTGATAGTTTACGCTTTGTGGGCCATTTGGTCTCTGTTACAACTACAGTTATGTGCCACATAACAATGTTTTAGTTGACGATGGACTGCATATATGATGTGGTCCCATAAGATTATAGTGGAGCTGAAAAATTCCTATTGCCTAGTGATGTCATAGCTATCGTAATGTCATAGTGCAACACACTAGTCAAGTGTTTGTGGTGATGCTAGTATAAACAAACGTGCTGCGCTGCCAGTCGTATAAAAGTATAGCACATAAAATTATGTACAGTACATAATACTTGATAATGATGATAAGCGACTGTTACTGTTTATGTATTTATTATACTTTTCATCATTATTTGAGAGTGTACTCTTTCTACTTATATAAAAAAAAGTTTACTGTAGAACAGTATACATGTTACACCAGCAGCAGCCTTGTACATCTCACGTTTACCGAGTCTCTTGATTGCATCATTTTCTCTCGTGCTTGACTTAATCTTTTGTTGTTTTGTTCATCATGGCCCCTAAGAATACAAAATCCACTGCTAGTGTTGCCATTAAGAGCCCACATCAAATAGTTGACCTGGAAATGAAATTAAAAGTGATAAAGGGGTATGAAGATGGGAAGTCAGTGATGGTTATTGCTTATCAGTCAGGCATGTCCGCTTCCACCACAGCTATGATCTTGAAGAACAAGAACAGGGGCCGGCCCCGTGGCTTAGCGGTTAAGTGCGCGCGCTCGGCTACTGGCGGCCCGGGTTCGGATTCCGGGCGTGTATCGACGCACCGCTTCTCTGGCCATGCCAAGCCTGCGTCCCACATACAGCAACTAGAAGGATGTGCAACTATGACATACAACTATCTACTGGGGCTTTGGGGGGAAAAAAAACAAGGAGGAGGATTGGCAATAGATGTTAGCTCAGAGCCGGTCTTCCTCAGTAAAAAAAAAAGAGGAGGATTAGCATGGATGTTAGCTCAGGGCTGATCTTCCTCACACACACACACACAAAAACAAAAAAGAACAAGAACAAAGTGATGGAGGCTGTTGAAGGATCTGCTTCATTGAAGGTAACAAGACAAACAAAAATTTGAGAATTTTATCAGATATGAAGAAACTGCTGATTAACTGGATTGAAGACCAGATGCAGAAGCACGTCCCACTCAGCACCATGACGATCACGGCCAAAGCAAAATGTTTGCGATGTTGAAAGAAAAGGCTGGACCGGACCACGATGTTGAATTTACTGCTAGCTCTAAGTGGTTTAAATGATTCAAGAATGATTGTTCATTACATAAAGTGAAAGTGAGTGGTGAGTATGAGAGTGCTGATGTGAAGGCAGCTGAAGAATTTTTGGAAACTGTAGATAAGCTGATTGTAGAGGAAAATTACTTTCCAGAGCAAATATTCAGTATGGATGAAACTGCCCTATTCTGGAAACGGATGCCTGAAAGGACTTTCATCCATAAGGAGGCAAAGTCACTGCCAGGTTTCAAGACTTTTAAGGACAGGATAACATTGTTGCTTGGGGGCAATGTTGCAGGCTACAAATTGAAACCTTTTGATCTGGCACAGTGAGAACTCCAGGGCCTTCAAGCATTTCAGTAAGCACACACTGCCTGTGTACTGCAGGAGCAATAAGAAGTCCTGGATGACCCAACTCCTCTTCCAAGATGCCCTCCAGAATTGCTGTGCCAGCAAAATGGAGATGTACTGTTTGGAGAATAGCATACCTTTCAAGATTTTGCTTGTTTTTGATAATGCTACTGGACATCCTTCTTTTATTGGTGATCTTCATCCCAATATCAAAGCAGTGTTTCTCCCTCCAAACACCACCTCTTTCATCCAACCAATGGATCAAGGAGTTATAGCAGCTTTTAAGGCCTACTACCTGAGGAAGACCTTTGCCTAGGCTATTGCTGCAACTGAGGAAGACAGAAGACACCGATGCAATTCTGGGAGGATTACAACATCTATGACTGCATCAAGAACCTTGCTTGGGCTTGAGGTGATGTCACCAAGGAGTGTATGAATGGCATCTGGAAGAAGACACTCAAGAGGTTCATCTGTGACTTTGGTGGATTTGCCAAGGGTGAGGAGGTTGCAAAAATCAACAGCGCTGTGGTTGAGATGGCAAACAACTTTAACCTGGGTGTGGATGAGGATGACATGGAGGAGCTCCTAGAGGTGGTTCCTGAGGAATGGACTAATGAAGAGTTGTTGGAACTAGAACAGGAGTACATGGCTGAAGAAGAGGCAAGAAAAAGGGAAAATGCAAGAGAAGAAAAAGAACCCCCAAGAGAATTCACAGTGAAGGGTTTAGCAGAAGCTTTTGCAGACTTCAACAAGCTCCTTAAAAAGTTTGAAAACATGAAACACCAAAAGGTTTTCGTTAATAGAGAGGAATGTTCACTATGATGAAAAAAAGAAACAAACCAAGCAAACCATCATGGACATATTTCTGAAAAGAGTGACAAGCCTCAGGCAGGTCCTTCAGGAGGTATTCCCTAAGAAGGTTATCATTGGAGATGACAGCTCCATGCGTATTATTGCCCCTGAAGACCTTCCAGTGGGACAAAATGTGGAGGTGGGAGACAGTGATATTGATGTTCCTGACGTTGTGTAGGCCTAGGCTAATGTGTATGTTTGTGTCTTAGTTTTTAACAAAAAAGTTTAAAAAGAAAAAAAAATAGAAAATTTAAAAAATAGAAAATAAGGTTATAGAATGAGGATGTAAAGAAAGGAAATATTTTTGTACAACTGTACAATGTGTTTTAAGCTAAGTGTTATTACAAAAGAGTGAAAAGTTAAAAATTAAAAGTTTATAAAATAAAGTTACAGTAAGCTAAGGTTAATTTATTATTGAAGAAAGAAAAATATTTTTTTATAAATTTAGTGTAGCCTAAGTGTACAGTGTTTATAAAGTCTACAGTAGTGTACAGTCATGTCCTAGGCCTTCACACTTACCGCTCACTCACTGACTCACCCAGAGCAGCTTCCCAAAGTTGCTCCATTCATGGTAAATGCCCTATACAGGTGTACTATTTTTTAATCTTTTATACAATATTTTTACTGTACCTTTTCTATGTTTAGATCACAAATACCATTGTGTTACAGTTGCCTACAGTATTCAATACAGTAACATGGAGCTTTATAGCCTAGGAGCAATAGGCTATATACCATGCAGCCTAGGTGTGTAGTAGGCTATACCATCTAGGTTTCTGTAAGTACACTGTGATGTTTGCACAGCAATGAAATCGCCTAATGATGTATTTCTCAGAACATATCCTGGTCTTTAGTGACACATGAGTGTATTCATCTCTGCTGTTGTAGCACAAAAGCAGTAAATGAATGGGTGTGGCTACGTTCCATAAAACCTTATTTACACATAGTTTGGCAACCTCTGGTCTAGGACCTTAACTACTGTTATGGCTTTATTATCATATGGAGATACATGTTTCAAGCTCCAAACAACTGACTCACAAATGAATTATTTTTTTAAATGAACTTTAAAAATGCCTCATGCCTCTTAGTTTGGGGACTGTCCATATATGAACCTTAATTTTCCACTGACTGTCATTATAAAATTGGTGATTATTTTTTACTAGCCGTCTACATATAATAACTTTATAGAATGGTATATCTTTGACATTGCAGAGTTTGACATTTGACTGACCTAGAAAGTCTTTCACATGTAATTTGTAGTTTTGCTCATACATAAACATTTGTCAAATTGAACATGAAGATGTATGCTGTCCCAATTTGGTAGCCTCTAGCCACATGTGGTTATTGAACACTTGTAATGTGGCTAGTCCAAATTGAGATGTACTTTAAATATGAAACGTATGAAACATATTCCAAATTCGAAGACCTAGTATGGGAAAGGGGAATATAAAAATCTCAGTAATTTTTCAATATAAATTACATGTTGAAATGATAATATATCAGGTTAAATAAAGTATTAAGATTAATATCACTTGTTTTAAAATTTTTTAATGTCACTACTAGAAATTTAAAAGTTCATATGTGGTCTGCACATATATTTTTATATTTCTGCAGTGCTGATGCAGATTGCTTCTTTGCCTCAAACTTGGTCTCACATTTTATTCACACCCCAGCTTCTTCTAAAATATGTTTTGAGATTTTTACTCTGAATTGATTTGGGAATATAGGCTTGCTTGTGACTTCACAATGCATTATTTTAAATTCTGAAATTTCAGTATGTGTGTACAAAGGGAAATAGTAGAGTTGGATTAATCTGGTAGGATTATGATTTGCCTTTTATACCAAAACGTCCTTAAATTATTTTTACAATTTAAAAGAGGGGTTTTGAATGTAAGCATATGTTAACCTGATTTTATTTTTATTTTATTTTTGACATGTAGCTTGTGGACCCTGGAGTTAAAGCATGGACACCCACTAAAGGAAAACAGAATGTGATCATGTTTGTTGGCTTGCAAGGGAGTGGTAAAACAACAACATGTTCAAAGGTAAATTATACTTAATTTAAAAAGAACGTCATAGAGAAGATGTTTGTATAAATCAAGTTTTATGCTAAGGCCAAGCTTTATAGTATTTTTGCTTTACAATTTTGTGTTACTTGATGTATCTATTGTGTTTTTGTAATAGCTTTTTGTAGGATAAGAAGAAAGAGTCCCATAGTCTCTGTTGTGATTGCTTTTTGTAAGAATGGTAGACTTCTGTATAACTAGGCTATTCCTTTTACCAAAAAGACTGTTCCTATCCTTTAAGGAGGTGAGGATATGATTTTTGGAGAAGAGAACATGGAAAGTTTACCTTATCTCCTATGGCTCAAGACTGCCTTTTTACAGTGTCCCACCCAGCATAATTTAGATCTTCATTTCGCAGATCCTTATGCTAATTTTTAATTCATTGTACCATCCCTTCCTCCAAAATTGGGTGCCTCAACTTTGTTGCCAGATTATGTGATTGTTTGTTTTTGCTAAATTAACATTAATAGTAGTTCACATTTTTTACTATGGTCATTTGTTGCTTGATCATTTTGTACCCTTTGATTGTGACTGTATGGCAGTTAGAATTTAAACTCTTTAGGAAATTTGTTGTATTGAAAAATTTAATAGTATTATTTTCAGGAGAATATGAGCAATTTTACTTTACTCCTTAAGTAAATAACAAGGGTAAACAAAAAAAAATATGTATAATAATTTGTATTTATTGATACTATATTTTTTAATCTTCCTTTCCCAGTTGGCATATTATTACCAGAGGAAAGGTTGGAAGACCTGTTTGATATGTGCAGACACATTCAGAGCAGGTAACCTGTTGAAATTTGAAAAATTTTCTATAATTCTTATTTTCAAGTTGGAGGACTCATTAACTCATTATATTGTAGGGGCTTTTGACCAACTAAAACAGAATGCTACCAAAGCAAGAATTCCGTTCTATGGAAGGTGAGTTTCTGTTTTTTATTTTGATACTCATGAGCCTTATCTTGTCTGTCTGACTTTTTATGTTATGCTCTCTGGTCACATTTTAATGTAAACTTATAAGCTTAAATCCTTTCTGGAACAAACTGGGGCATAGTTAATAAATTGTTATCTTTTATTATTAAAACATGACTCCTCTGATGTAGCCTGGTAGATTGGAGTGGACATTGTTTAGTTTATAATTCTGCCTGTACTTACCATCCTGCCTTGCATGCTTTTCTACCGCCTTCTGCTTCTCTATTCCTGTTTCTTTTATGACCTGTCTGAAGCATTCCTCGATTAACCACGCACTGGTGAATTCCATACTGTCTGTTTCTTTAGTACTACATCATTTTAAAAAGTTTGTGTTTGATTATCCTAAAATGGCTTATAATCTTTAGTGATTTCAGGTAGAGATTTCTGATTATTGCTATCCTTCATTTGATACATTGCTATTCAGTTAGGTAGTTTGTGTATGTTAGAATGAGTAATTAAAAGAATCAAGTCTAGATTCAATTTAGAAGGACTTATTTGAAGGATTAGCATTTTTCTTAACATTGTTAATGTAAATGGTCTATTGTACCCTCAGGAAGAAAGTTTCAAGAAGCTAAAATTTGAGGTAGTTAAATGCATGATATCATTTTGTTAGTCATTTCCTTCTACTCTTTGGCCAGAAAAACTGGTGAACTTTGGCTATGGTGTGTTCTTTATTTAAAATTTTTTTCTTTTAGTTATTTTTTTATGATAAATTCTAACAGGTAGATTAAAGAATAATGTTAGGAATTTTGTTTATTTATTTTTTAGGTTTTCTGTTTAATTTTATTTTTGTTGGTATCATAATAGTTTGCCACATTGTGAAATTTCAGTTGTACATTTTTATTTGTCAGTCAACATATATATGTGCCCCTTTACTCCCTCTGCCCACCCCCCATCCCTCTTCCCCTCTGGTAACCACTAATCTGTTCTCTTTGTCCGTGTATTTGTTTATCTTCCACATGACTGAAATCATATGGTGTTTGTCTTTCTCTGGCTTATCTCACTTAAGATAATACCTCAAGTTCTATCCATGTTGTTGCAAATGGGACGGTTTTGTCTTTTTTATGGCTGAGTAGTATTCCATTATATATATATATATATATATATATATATATATATATATATATATATACCACATCTTCTTTACCCATTCATTAGTCGATGGGCGCCTGGGTTGCTTCCACATGTTGGCTGTTGGGAATAATGCTGCAGTAAACATAGGGGTGCATAAGTCTCTCTGAATTGTTGATTCAAGTTCTTTGGATAAATACCCAGTGTGGTATAGCTGGGTCATGTGGTATGTCAGTTTTTAGTTTTTTGAGAAATCTCCATACTGTTTTCCATAGTGGCTGAACCAGTTTGCATTCCCACCAACAGTGTATGAGGGTTCCTTTTTCTCCTCATCCTCTCCAACATTTGTTGTTTTTTGTCCTGGTAATTATAGCCATTCTAATAGATGTAAGGTGATATCTCATTATAGTTTTGATTTGCATTTCCCTGATGATTAGTGATGTTGAACATCTTTTCTTGTGCCTGTTGGACATCCATATATCTTCTTTGGAAAAGTGTCTGTTCATATGCTCTGCCCATTTTTTGATCGGGTTGTTTGTTTTTTTGTTGTTGAGTTCTATGAGTTCTTTATATATTTTGGAGATTAACCCCTTGTCAGATATATGATTTGCAAATATTTTCTCCCAATTGGTGGGTTGTCTTTTTGTTTTGTTCATAGTTTCCTTTGCCTTGCAGAAGCTCTTTAGTCTGATGAAGTCCCATTTGTTTATTTTTTCTTTTGTTTCCCTTGCCTGAGTAGATATGGCATTTGAAAAAATCCCTCTAAGACTGATGTCAAAGAGTATACTGCCTATATTTTCTTCTAGGAGTTTTATGGTTTCACCTCTTACCTTCAAGTCTTTAATCCATTTTGAGTTAATTTTTGTGTATTTTTGTGAAACTTTTGAAAAGTTTGTGTAACTTTTGTGAAAGATAATGGTCTACCTTCATTCTTTTGCATGTGGCTGTCCAGTTTTCCCAGCACCATTTATCGAAGAGACTTTCCTTTCTCCATTGTATGTTCTTAGCTCCTTTGTCGAAGATTAGCTGTCTGTATATGTGTGGTTTTATTTCTGAACTTTGAATAAGAACTGTTTCTGATACAGATTTTAAAATCAAAGGATAATGAATAGTTTGTCTTTAGGGATTACAATTTGCAAATGATATAATTTAGGTGATAATTACTTGAACCACCAGCCAAAGCCAAAGTTAGTTTTTAGCCAGTATTCTCAATACCATTTATTAAATAATCTCTCTTTTGCTGATGTAAACTTAGAAAACATATTATGTATGTGGAGTGAAGTATTAGTGATCATTGTTTCCTCTGGGAGAGATGAAGGGAATGGGATTGGGGAGGGACTTGAACTGTAGCTCCAGTGTTAAATTAATTTATGGGAGAACTGATATCTTTACTATATTTGTGTAGTTCCATTTAGAAACTTGCTGTGTCTTTTTTGTTAAAAACTTTTATGTCCCTAAGTATAGTAAATTTCTTCATTTAAATCACACATATATTCTTATTAAGTGTATTCCTACCTGATTTTTGTTAACTTTTATTGATTTGGGGAAAAAACTTTTTTGTTAACATTATATGTCTTTTCATTTGGCAGTATTGATCTGTATAAAAAGTTGCCACTATTCAAAAGAATACAAATTAAAATGCAATCTCATTTCTTGATTTTCAAGTTGAAAAGATTTTTCAGAATTGTGAAAATGTAGTGAAATAGAAATGAAATTAAATTTTTATTGAGGACATTTTCCTTTTAAAAATCAAAAGCCTACTGGGGCCGGCCCGGTGGCTCAAGCGGTTAGGTGCGCGCGCTCCGCTGCGGCGGCCCAGGGTTCGCCGGTTCGGATCCCGGGCATGCACTGACACACCGCTTGTTAGGCCATGCTGTGGCGGTGTCCCATATAAAGTAGAGGAAGATGGACATGGATGTTAGCCCAGGGCCAGTCGTCCTCAGCAAAAGCGAGGATTGGCATTGGATGTTAGCTCAGGGCTGGTCCCTCTCACATGGGAAAAAAAAAAAAAAATCAAAAGCCTAAATGATCAGAGTGTTTGCTCCAAATTCAACTTGTAGGAGTGTGTCATAATAATTTCAAAGAAACAACATTATGTACTGTCCATATTGGCTATATTTTTAATACCAAGAAATTGGAAAAACCTTAAATGGCCAACAGTAGGGCATTTATTTAATAAGTGATAGCATAGCCATCTAATGGAATGCTGTATAGCCTAAAAGTCATGTTTTACAAGACTATTTACTGGTTTTATAAAATGCTTACAAAAGAGTGTTAAATGGAAAAGCATATGTAAAACACTATGTAACTCAAGTTCAATTATTAAAGAAAATGTAAAAAAAATTTGAGGGAAACACAACTCATTCAGAAAAGACATTCAGCAGAATCATACAGGTTTTGTAACTGGAAAACTGGATACTGCTTCATGCTGCTCTAGAATTAGGTTGCTATGTTTGATACTTATTAGATTTTATTCTTCTAAATTGAAATTGTGATCATTATGACTTTCTCTTTTTTTTTTTGTATAATTTTATTTATTTATTTTTCCCCCAAAGCCCCAGTAGATAGTTGCATGTCATAGGTGCACATCCTTCTAGTTGCTGTATGTGGGACGCGGCCTCAGCATGGCCGGACAAGCGGTGCGTCGGTGCGCACCTGGGACCCGAACCCAGGCCGCCAGTAGCGGAGTGCGTGCACCTAACCGCTAAGCCACGGGGCCGGCCCAATTATGACTTTTTCTAGTCATAATGTCTAGTCTAATCTAGAATAGATTGAAGGTACACTAACAGTTTACAAATTATTAGTATTTGGAAGTTTTGCTGTTGTGGTTGTCATTAAACCATTTGTCGTTATTAAATAGCTATACAGAAATGGATCCTGTTATCATTGCCTCGGAAGGAGTGGAGAAATTCAAAAATGAAAATTTTGAAATTATTATTGTTGATACAAGTGGTCGCCATAAACAAGAAGACTCTTTGTTTGAAGAAATGCTTCAAGTTGCTAATGCTATAGTAAGTAGCTTTCAATTTAACATTATAAGGACTTTGGGTAATTTAATTACTAGCCCTGATTGAGTTTTTGATCCATATAAATTATTTTTTGCTTGTAAGACAGATTCCAAGTAATTTAATTCTATTTTTGGCACCTGTGTCTGTATGATAAGGACTGAATCTTCTCTACATTTAATATGAAATTTTCATGAGTAGGTATCAAAAAATATTTCCTTTCTCACTTAATCATCATATTAGGATGTATAAGAAAAAGTAACAAAAAAATAAAGAATTAACCTTTGATACCTGTTGAATTTCCTTTCTGTAAATTATTTAAATTAAATTGGAAACATTTACTTTCGATGAATTTTGAAAGATTTTGAAAATGAAGCATTTAAAAATATCATTTACTATCTCTTTAAAATTGTGATGGAAATAACTTGGGGAGAAGAAGCAGTTTATAGGTAATCTGTAGCAGATATTAAGAACCCATGTTTTGTCATTGGCGTGTTGCCAGTAATTCTTTGGTTAATGGTTAATGCTAATAAATTTCTTTTTAGTTATGCCATTATTTTGACCTAGTTTAGCAGAGCTAAGGGACGTAAGCTCACCTCTGTTTTATTTATTTTGGTTTCAGTACATACTCTTCTACTTTTTGTTTTTCTCTGATTTATTTCTGCTATTCCCTTTGCCTAGAATGTTCCTCCAGATCTTTGCATAACTTTTTCTTCTTTATTCAGACCTCAGCTCAAATGTTACCTCCAGAGAGGCCTTCCCTGACTATGTACCTAAAGAATCCTCCCATGCCTCAAAACTGATACTCTCTACCCCATTTTAATTGTTGTACATCTGTAATGTTTATTTGCCTTTTAGTGTCTGTCTCCTCTGACTAGAATGTAAGTCCCACAAGGACAAGGATTTTCTTATTCATCTCTTGGTCTCAGGACCTAAATGGTGTCTACAACGTAGTACTCCCTCAATAAATATTTAGTGATTGAATGAATAATTACTTATAATATATATTTTTCTACAGTTTCTAATGAGGAAATTTGCTTAAGATCAGTAAAAATATGTGTCTCTCTATTTAAATTTTCTAGCAACCTGATAACATTGTTTATGTGATGGATGCTTCCATTGGGCAGGCTTGTGAAGCTCAGGCTAAGGCTTTTAAAGATAAAGTAGATGTAGCCTCAGTAATAGTGACAAAACTCGATGGCCATGCAAAAGGAGGTGGTGCACTCAGTGCGTAAGTATCATTGGTGCTTTTGTCCTATGCCTTGGTCTTATATGGGGGGGAGTGTGTGTGTATTTATGGATTTCTTATTGATCATTTAAAATATATTCCAATAGTGGACCTAATATGATCTATAAAAGAAGTTTAAATGGAAACAGAATTTTGGAGTCTCTCTGATGTAGTTCTATTTTAACTAGTGGAAAGAAACTTGAGCTATGTACCTTTGTCTGATTAGCTTTGAAATCTGCTAGAAATTTGTTTTCCATTTGGAGGTTATTTTATGTTTTCTTTTTTTTTTTTGCAGAGTTGCTGCCACAAAAAGTCCAATTATTTTCATTGGTACAGGGGAACATATAGATGACTTTGAACCTTTCAAAACACAGCCTTTCATCAGCAAACTTCTTGGTATGTACAGTGGTGGGGATATAGAAAAATCTCCAAGAATTAGCATGGATCTTTAGGACAGATTAGGCTTTTAGTCCTACCCTGTCACTAACTAGTTCAGGAAAATCATTTCCTTCTGTAAAATAGGGATGATGGTTATCTGCTTCCTGTGGTTAGAGTGGTAGAACGAGCTATTAGATGGAAAGTTCTTTGGAAAAGATTTAGAGCACAATACAAAAATGTGTGATTGTAGTAACAGCGGTGGTAGTGGCAGTGAAACTTGCGCAATATCTCCAGGTATTGTAGTTGGAGAGTGTGGAATTTGGCATTTCACCCTGGGCTGGAGTCCCTGCTTTGTCTTAGCCTGTGCAGCTTTGGTTTTCTCACCTGTAAAGTGTAGTAGGAACGCCTGACCTGCCTGTCTCACAGGCTTTTATGTGTGTATGTGTGTATTTTGTATAATGTAAAGCAGGGTATACTCTTAGTTGTTAATTTTTCTTCTTTGGGTCTTCTAGGTATGGGTGACATTGAAGGACTGATAGATAAAGTCAACGAGTTGAAGTTGGATGACAATGAAGCACTTATAGAGAAGTTGAAACATGGTATATGAGAGGCGAAAAGCTTTTGATCTTAGATGTCTTCCCTTGAATTCTTTTTGATAAAGCCACTATTTGTTTTAAATGATAAATGTGTTATTAAAGTCAATTCTTTAAATTTTTATTTTTTTTAATGATTTATATGCAAATCCTTTTAAATCTCAGACATCTGAGCAATTGTAGAATTGAATGTTTTTCTTTCTTTTAATCAAATTGCCTTAAGGTTAAAATTGAGGCTTACATTCGGTTCCTTGAAGTAAAACAGGTTAAAGGTAAATTAGAATGCTCTCTTCTAATCTGTGTTTACTTATGAATTATGTATATACCTAATAAAATATATAAAAAGAAATTTAAAAGAATGAGATTAAATACACACACACACATATTTTTTTCACTCCACATTGAAGACCACTCCTATAGAGAAGTATATCGTTGTGATGAAGACCTCAGCTTCTTAAATCTAACATACCTGAATTTGTACCTGATCTATTTTTATCCATATAACTTTTTCAAATTACTTAACCTCAGTTTCCTTATCTGTAAAAAGTAGATAATACTAAGTATCTTATTCATAGAGTTGTGAAGATGAAATTAGCTGATGTATGTAAAATGTCCAGAATATCAGAAGCATTCAACATATATTATTATTGCCCATTTCTGTTTTTCTCAAAATGGTCTTACTCTTAATTTCCATGGCCACATACTGTCCTGCCTCTTCTTCTCCTCACTCGTCTTGTCAGCTACTGTGTCTTTACCCCTCTCTTAAATGTTGGTGTTTTTCAGGGGTCATTCTAGGCCGTTTTCTTTCTTTGGAGCTTCAAACTCAGATCTTTATGTTTATTAGACTATTCTTGGATGTTTCATAGACACTTCAACATATCCTTATCTTCCCATCCCAACCTCCCACCCCATTGTTATCATCAATGAATGTTAACATCATTTGTCTTGTTGCCAGTCAGAAACTTGGGTGTTGTCATTGACTTTTATCCCTTCCTCACTCTGCCCACCCCTTTTCCCATCAGTCAATTAGTCCTAGTGATTCTACTTCCTAAGTATCTCCATTCCATCCTCTCTCTCCAGCTCCTGCAACCATACAAGTTCATCTCTTGCCTCGATTGTTTATTCTGTCTTTTAACAGCTATTCCAGTTTCTTGGGCTCTTCCCCTTGAATCTATTTTTATACTGCAGCCAAAATGATCTTTAAGAAATGCAAATCTGATCCCGTTACTGCCTTTCTTTAAATCTTTCAGCAGCTTCCCATTACCTTGGAATATTTTTAAATGACTCTACCATTTAGCTCTTATCTTTCGTGTCATGTTTTGACACTGTTCTTAGCATTCCATGTGCCTGTCGTGCTGCATTTCTCTCAGTTTCTCAAATGTACCTGGCCATCTACCACCTCTGGGCCCTTGCTCTTGCTAGTCCCTTTGCCTGTTAGACAGCTATCCCCTCTTCTTCCTACTTCTGCCCTCTTCTCTCCAAGCCAAACTGGCTAACTCTTTCTCCTACTTCAGCTCCTTCCTTAAATGTCCTCCTGCAGGGACATTTTGCGTGATCCCTAGACTAAGTTAGAACCCTCTGCTTCCATGTTTCCATTGCACCCTGTAATTGTTGTATTATTGTATTATTGTAGTGTTATCACAATTACTTGATGTCTGTTTTTCCTGCTTGAAGGTGAAGGTAGGTTTCGTAGCTGTGTTTTTCATCTTTTATGTTCACAGTATCTTGCACAGTTTCTGGCACTGAGTGTGTCTTTAGTAAATATTTGCTGAATGAATGAATCTATCTTTCATTGCCTGCTTCTTTCCCCTGCCTTCCTCTAACTTGAATAGCCCTACCACTACTTCTTCTACCACACTAAAGTAGGTAATATATTCCTAGTCAGTCTGCTTTCTGACTCCTAGGTCTCTCCTTATGTCGCTGCATTTTGCTTCTGCTCCTAACATTCTACTCATTTCTGAGGTCACCATGGGCCTCCTAATTTCCAAATGTGATGATCTTTCTCTTTTTCCTTGGTTCCCAGTATTTAACAGTGTTACCTGCCTTTTCTGTTTTCAAACTCTTCACTTGGGTTCCATGACAGTGGATTTCCTATATTGTCATAGTTTCCGTTGTCACTTCTGAAAAATGGCCAAAGATGTATTTGAGCCTTAACCTTCTTTACCAGTTTAATTCTGCATTTCTAGCCGCCTGCTATATTTCTTTTAAAACATTATAAGGCCACTTCAAATTCAGAATGCCTAAACCCAAATACCTATTCTGTTTATATCTTTTTTTAGGACATAAATAGAAAATGCTTTTTCTCCTTTGTCTTATTCCTTCTCTGTTTTTTTTTCTTTTAATTGAAGTTAATTTACGTATAATGAAATGCTCGGATCCTAAGGATATCATTCCATCAATTTTGACAAACGCGCAGTAACCAGACTCCATCAGGAAACAGAATATTTCCATTACTCTAGAAAGTTTGGTTATTCCCCTTTGGGGTAAATACTTCATATTAGAGGAATCCTAGAGTATGTCCTCTTTTCCCCTACCTGGTTTCTTTGACTCAGCATAATGTGTTTGACATTCACCCATATAGTGGTACTTACCTGTAGCTTGTTCTTTTACTGCTGAGTAGTATTTCATCCACAGTCGATCCATTTTCCAGTTCATGGACAGCTAAGCTGTTTAAGAAACTCCAAATAATCTTCTACAGTGTTGTTGCCATTTTACATTCTCACCAGCAATATATGAGAGTTCTGCTTGCACCGCATCCTCTTTACCTTTTGGTGTTGTCAGGCTTTTTAATTTTAGTCATCCTAGTGGGTATAGTTTGTCTGCTGTGTTTTCAAGTTTCTTGTGTGTTTGTTTCTGTCCTTTCTCTTTGGTAGAAGGTAAGCATCTCTAGGACAGAATCTGTCTGTGTATCTGTATATTCTCTACTGCATGCATCCTGTGACCTTGCACATAGTAACTGCTCAGTGAATATTAATCGATTGGGTATTTGGTAAGTGTGCTTCAAGATGAACCTGTGATTAAGGAAAAGATTAGTTTTATTGAATGGAAATGTACATTCTCTAATATATCTGAATCATTTATGTTGTATTTCAGGTCAGTTTACGTTGCGAGACATGTATGAACAATTTCAAAATATCATGAAAATGGGCCCGTTCAGTCAGATCTTGGTTAGTTATCCTAAAAGGTTTTTTTTCTATCTTCTTTTATTTTTCATTAAAATGTCTAAGAATAGATGCACTTGCTTTAATTATTTTTACTATTTGGGCAAAAATAGATACTTTAAAAACTTAGTGTCATTATTAAAGCCAGTAGTTAAATGTGAACATTCTGAACAGTTAATCGTTAGCTATATTGATTTTATGTTTAAATATGTCTGTTTTAGGGGATGATCCCTGGTTTTGGAACAGATTTTATGAGCAAAGGCAATGAACAGGAGTCAATGGCAAGGCTAAAGAAATTAATGACGATAATGGACAGTATGAATGATCAAGGTAAGATGGCAGATTACTTGACTTGGAGGACAATGTTTTGAGTATCAGCAGGTTAAAAGTTTCACTGTGTTCTCGTGGACAAGATGGGGAATAATTTAGACTGAGGGATTATTGTTAGGTAGATTTGTCGCTGCTTGAAAGCTCTTACTCAAAGGATTGTGATTATTGGATTGACTTTATCATTGAGAGAAATGTCTAGAACAGTGCTTCTCCAAATGAGGTCCATGATAAAAACACTAGTTCCTCATGATGTTGATAGAAATAACTTGAAAGGGGAGTTCTGTAGGCAAATAAATTTGCGGGAATGCTGGGTTAAAAAAACTAATAAGCTTATTTATTCTAAGTCTCCTCAGAGCTCTAATATGCTAATATGAGTTGGGAATCTGTAAGAGGGATAGTTTAAGCAGTGTTTACAAACTTATTGTGCTCTGATGCTTTCAAGGTTTCAGTATTACAGAAGTACACTGCTCTGTCTCTGTAATCCTGTGTTGTCACTACCTCCTATATTTCCAGGTCTGTTATCTGGTCCTTAGTCCATTAGCATTTCTAGTCTCATGACCCCTTTATCTTTCTCCCAGTTTTTTAGCACCCTTTCTGATTCAACCTAGCAAGTGTATGCCAAACATTTATCACCCATTTTTCAGCCTTCTGCTCTGCCACTTGACCTCTGTCCTCATTTACCAAGAAATACAGGCTTTTGGCATAGAATTCCTTCAACCTTTGGCTTTGGCTGACTTAACCTATAAGGTTATGACAGCCACCAACCATTCTTCAAGCTTTTTCAAGGACCTCTCTCCACCAATAAAATCCTTTCCTATATCTCCAGTTTCTCCTTACCTACTGACTTTTTTCGCATCAGCATATAAACATTCTTAAGTTCACATTTTCTGGGCTTTACGTCTCCCTCCTGCTTTTACTCTGTCTCTTTTCAGCTGAGTTTCTTAAAAGAACAGTTTGTATTCTTCTCAAACTACTGCAATCTGACTTCTGTCCCCACCATTACCCTGAAACAGATTATACAGAGATCTCCAGTAACCTTCTGGTCTACTACAGTGGATGCTTTGCAGTCTTTGTCTTACTTCACAATTTTGGATGTTGGTAGTCACCTTTTTTCCTTGGTTTCCATGATGCCATCTCCCCACTTTCACCCTTACCTTTCTTGTTAACTCAGTCTCTTTCTCAGCCCACCTCTTAAGTGAATGTATACTACAGGGGTCTGTCCTCAGTTGGTGTTTCTTCTCATTCTGCTCATTTTCTTCGAATAATTCATCCACATCTGTGCTTTTTCTACTACCTGATTGTTTTTTGTAGTCACTACCTCTTTCCTGAGCTCTAGGAAGAGCTATGAGTTTCGTGTCAACAGCATGTAATTGGGTTATGTTCTTTTCTTTTAATACATTCTGATAATCTCTTTTATCTGATATATTATTGATATATTAGGATTTAGTTCTGCCATTTTATTATTTGTTTCCTCTGATTTTTGTTCTTCTGTTTTCTCTTTCCTATTTTCCTATGGGTTACTTGAACATTACTTAATATTCTATTTTAATGTACCTATAGTGTTTTTTGACTATATCTCTTTGAATAGTTGTCTTAGTGGTTGCTCTAGGTATTACGATATACATACATATTTAACTTACCACAGTCTACTTGTATCAGTATTTTGCTACTTCAAGTGGAATATGGAAACCTTAACATCACCTCAGATTTAGTGAGTTCTACTTCCTAAATATTTCTTGTATCTTCCCGCTTCTCTTCATCCCTATATCCCCTGCATTAGTTCATACACTCATCGTTTCTTACCTGGATTGCTACAGTAGCCTCCTAACATTCCCCTTTCTATTTTTTGACTCCTCTTTTCAATCTGTCTTCCTCACTGCCACAAGAATGGTCTTTCTAAACATAAATAGTTCTGGGATCAAAATCTTTCAGTGGCTCTTTATTGTCATCATGATGAATTCCAAACTCCTAAGCCTGGCACACAAGTTCTGTTATAATCTTGTCCTTACCTACTTTTGCATCCTCTTAAATCTCTCAGCTCTTATCCATGCTTGGTTCCTTCTACGCAAAACTATTTTCATTTATTCTAGGAATTTACATTCTGCTTCCTGGAATGTCCCTTGCTCCTTTCTCTTCTTTACATATCTCATACTTGTCCTTCAGAACTACTCAGTTAAGGAGAAACCACCAGCATGGAGCCTGTCCTGACTTCCTTTTCTCTCTAAATTATGTCTCCCTCTGCTATTTGCTTAATTCCATCATATTGCTTACCATGATGTGCTGTTACTAGCTTATTTTCTTTCTTTCACTCCATTTGAGCTCTTGGAAGGAATACGATACATATTTCCTAAATATTTTGTAGTGAATATGTGGCTTAAAAGCTGTGTTTATGAAATGGATTTAGAGGTTTTAATGGACTGTGAAGTTTATTGTGAGATAATTTGATCTTTATTTGTATTTCATTGGTAATCAAACCTCACCTGGATTTCACTTCACTTCTGGACAATATGCTTAGAGGGCATAGACAAATTAAAAGATGTATTTAGGAAATCAGGTTAATAAATGGGGTTCTAAACCATGTTATAAGAGGAACAGTCAAAAGAATTGGATATTTTTCACCTAGAGAAAATTCCCAGGAGTCATGGTGGCTCTCAAATATTTGAAAGCCTTATTCTTTGTGCCTGGCAAGGAGACATAAGCAAACAGGAACAAGTGCCATGCAAACTTATTTCATTTTTCATTTTAATATGTGAAAAGATTTTCCATAATTACAGGTATAGTAGAATGGCATAGATTGCCTTATTTTAGATAGTGGGTCATCTCTCCTGGGGATATTAAGACTGAGGCTAGATGACCACTTCTTGGGGGATGTTGTAGAGAGATTGCAGACATAATAGAAATTTTGACTAAAGTCCGTCCTGTTCCTGAGATTATATGCAACTAAAGCCAGAAGAAAGGCACCTCATATTCTAAGAGTTATCAAAACACTAGAGGGAATTAACTCCTTCTTTAGGTTACAGAAAGGATTAAAATACTAGTAGTAATTACTTGATTATAGGAAATATAACAATTATTCTGCTGATTATAGATAGAACCTACCTACTTCTGCTTACTTATATGCCTAAATTTATGATTTAAAGGTTAATACTTATTTAGAGCTAAGGTGAGCACTTTTGTTCTTTGAAATATACCTTATACCTCTGGTGTATGCTCTGAGGAGCGGTTGGATATGAGTTATGTAAAAGGTGGACATGGGTTTCAAAGGTTTTCAGAATGTTCTGTTTTACTTAAACTGTAGGATGAGTACATGTGTATTTGTTCTATTGTTTTTATAGCTTATGAATATTATAAATATTCTTTTGAATATATTCCATGTTTAATTTTTAAAAATCATATGGAAACATGGCAGATGATGATAACATTTGTTAAATCTAGTGGTGGTTTGACCATTATATTTGTTTTTCTGTGTGTAAGATATTTGCATATAACTGCTTTGATAATGAATGTTAATTGTATGTAAGTGAAAGTAATTGACCCTTGCCTACAGAACTTGACAGTACCGATGGTGCCAAGGTTTTTAGTAAGCAACCAGGAAGAATCCAAAGAGTAGCAAGAGGATCAGGTGTGTCAACGAGAGATGTTCAAGAACTTTTGACACAATATACCAAGTTTGCACAGATGGTAAAAAAGATGGGAGGTATCAAAGGACTTTTCAAAGGTAAGAAAAAGAGCAAGCTCATCATTAGTTAACACACTGAAAGGGAAGAAAGAAGTTGAGAAACTAAAAATTAAAGCAAGGGAGTACAGCCAGTATTGGAAAATATATTGCTGAATTTCATGTTACATATTCAGGTACTTCCAGGGTTTATAATGTCATTGGTGATTTGTCTGTTTTCAGATTCCAGATAATAAACACTAATAGTTAAAAAAAACATACTTAATGATTTTATTTTTATGAAGATGTAATATATATTAAAGAAAACTTAGAGAATATAAAAAAGTATAAGAAAAACATTCAAAATACACATTACCTTTAGTTGCCAGAGAATCCCTTGGGTCTTATCGCAAATAAAATTTGATACAACTAGTGCTTTCTTCTGATACAGCATGACTATTTTTCCATGTTGTCAAATATTCTTTAAAATATAACTTTTAACTACTGAATGCTATTCCAGTTATGTGGGTATCTTTGTTTAGTGCAGTGCCTCTTCATTGGCTATTTGGGCTGATTCATCTACTTCTATATTGGTATCAGTTCTTGCCTCAGTTTCTGTGCAGTCTTCCATGAAGCCAAGGATTTTGTCTCTTTTGATGAGAAACACAGTAGGTGCTGAATAAATTTTATAATAATTTAATATTTCCAATTTAGTGGTCAAATGATTTTTCAATATATGTTTTTTTAGATTACTATGCAAATTTAACATTTCTTCATACATTTATTGGTTTGAATTTCCTTTATGAATCACCTCTTAGTTTCCTGGTCTGTATGTTCCATTTTTTTCCCCTTATTGCTTTGTAACAACTCTTTAAAATCCTTGGTTTATGTCTGCAAATGTTTTTCAGTTTTTCATTTGCCTTTTATTTTTATTTTTTAATGAACAGAAGTTTTCATTTTTAATATAGTCAAGCCTATTTACCATTTCCTTTGAGTTCTTCTGTGCTCATAAAAGCCTTTCCCGTGTTGATACTATAGTAGTCACCTGTATTTTCTTCTACTTGTTTTGATTTTATTTTTAAGGTTTTTTAATCCCATCTGGAATTTATTTTGCCATGTATTGTATAAAGAAAAAATTGATAATTTTTTTTTTCAAAGAGTTAATTAACTGTCCCAGCCCTCTCTTAAATTTTTTTCTATATTATAAACACTATTAAAGTGAATATATTATTTCAAAAAATATTGATTAGGCAAGTTCCAAAAATGAACAATACCACTGCACAGCTTTCTAAAAAGGATGAATATTTACAGACATTTTTATCACCTTTTGTCTGGGGCACTTTCCTTATTTTCCTTGCTTGCTATATCCTATTTTCTTTTTTGTGACAAAGAAGAAAAGTTAGACAAAAATGTTTAAAATTGGTTGTAATTCCTAACATCACATGCTATTTCAGATAGTGATTAATAAACACATTATGTCAATTTAACATCTTTCTGAAATGACCTGTACTATTCTTTTTTTTTTTTTTTTTTAATTTTTTGGTTTTCTGTTTTTTATTTTATTTTATTTGTTTATTTTTCTGGTGAGGAAGATCAGCCCTGAGCTAACATCCAGGCCAATCCTCCTCTTTTAGCTGAGGAAGACTGGCCCTGGGCTAACATCCATGCCCATCTTCCTCCACTTTATATGGGAAGCGGCCACAGCATGGCCTGACAAGCAGTGCCTCGGTGCACGCCCGGGATCCGAACCCAGGCCACCAGCAGCAGAGCGCGAGCACTTAACCGTTATGCCATGGGGCTGGCCCACCTGTACTATTCTTGATAGAACTGCTGCAGATCCATCAGTCAGATCTTATCTAAACACTGATTACTCAGTAAAGGCACAACCAAGATGAAATGGGCAGTGGGTATGGCACACATCCTTGTCACACCAAACTTACTATTTTTTAGAAGTTTTAAGTCCTCAGAAGCAAACTCTTACAATAAATCACCAATGGATATAGAATGCACATCTTACACATATTTATTAATTATGAAATTTTTCACAGATTTTATCATGTTTTATAAAAACATATCTTCTCCTTCATTCATAGTTTTTTTGTTTTGTTTTGTTTTTATAATTTTATTTATTTTTATTATTTATTTTTCCCCCAAAGCCCCAGTAGATAGTTGTATGTCATAGCTGCACATCCTTCTAGTTGCTGTATGTGGGACGTGGCCTCAGCATGGCCGGAGAAGCGGTGCATTGGTGCACGCTGGGGATCCGAACCCGGGCCGCCAGCAGCGGAGCACGTGCACTCAACCGCTAAGCCACGGGGCCGGCCCTCATTCATAGTTCTTAATTCATATAATTTATTCAGATTAGCCAGCTTTAGCCAGAGAATCAGGGGCAGCTTTGATTTTCATTTTCATAAATGCTCCTGAGAAGTACCAGAGTTAATATTCCTTTGAAATAATTTTGCTGAAGCAACTCTACTTATGCACTGCTGTTGCATTGATGATCTCTTTTGCTTCCTGTCTCTTAAGAGCACAGCAGCTGTTCTCTAAAGGATGCTCTCCTCTCTTTCGTGGGCTGCCTTTTTTACTGTGGAGCTTGGA
Organism: Ceratotherium simum simum; assembly: GCF_057802395.1. Lineage (NCBI taxonomy): Eukaryota > Metazoa > Chordata > Mammalia > Perissodactyla > Rhinocerotidae > Ceratotherium > Ceratotherium simum. Next base: position 14,431,257 of record NC_141902.1, on the reverse strand, counting down.
CTAAGTGTGTGGCAAGTCAACTAAGTGTGTGGAAAGTCATTGATAAATGGAGTTGAATTATCTGTCTTTCTGTTCTCTGAAGCCTTTTATTATTTTTAATAGCTTCTTAAATATATACAAATCTTCAGGTTCTCTCAGACTCGTTCTTTCATATTTGTTTACCAGAATCAAGTCTCTTTCCCGATTAACCCATATCTTTAAACTCAGGTTTCTGTTGAGCATTCTCCCATATCACTACTAAACAGCTGTTGTTAAAGCTTACTGTTAATAACCACTGGGTACAGTTTTGCTTTTAGTGGCTCATTCACAGGTATAACTAAAAGTATTAACAAAGATTGTAGCCCTTAAGCAAGTCCCTCAAATGTCCCTTAATATAGAATGTTACTTGTTCTTTCTCAAAAGTATATATATAATTGAGATAAAAGTTAGAAAGGAATATGTACAAATATGTATTAGAGTGATAAAATTATAGGTGGTTTTTTCCCTTTTATTTACTCAATTCCTTAAACTTTCTATGATACCTTGATTATATTACATTCTGTATGGACTCAAAACCTTTTTTTTCAGGTGGTGACATGTCTAAGAATGTGAGCCAGTCGCAGATGGCAAAATTGAATCAACAAATGGCCAAAATGATGGATCCAAGAGTTCTTCATCACATGGGTAAGTACAAAATTGTTGTCAGTTGCTAATACCTAGTTTAATTTATAAGGGTTGAGTTTTAATAAGCCTTCTGTTGTGATATTATGAAAATCTGTTCAAAAGATGTGTGATATGAGGGAAATGGCCATCTGATTTCTAAGTTGAATGGTTGTAGTAGTACTATATAAGCTGAGGTTTTATTCACTCCTCTGCTGCCATCTGTGTGAGTTTTGAGCAAGCTACTTAATCATCTTTTGCTAATGCTTGTTCTGGTGACCTTTTGTCCTAGTGTAGAATGTGGATATTTTCAATGATAAGACTTTGAAATTATATAAAGATTTTGAGGGGACTAGCCCGGTGGTGCAAGCGGTTAAGTGCGCGTGTTCCGCTGCATCAGCCTGGGGTTCACCGGTTCGGATCCCGGGCGCGCACCGATGCACTGCTTGGCAAGCCATGCTGTGGCGGCGTCCCATATAAAGTGGAGGAAGATGGGCACGGATGTTAGCCCAGGGCCAGTCTTCCTCAGCAAAAAAAGAGGAGGATTGGCAGATGTTAGCATAGGGCTGATCTCCTCACAAAAAAAAAACAGATTTTGAAACCCGTTTCCACTTTTACTGTATAACCTATGAAAATTTCCTTAAACTTTCTGAACCTCATTTTCCCCTCCTGTAAAATCACAGATAATATCTCCTCAGGAAATTGTGACAATTAAATGAATTCATATATATGAAAGCATTTAGTACAGTTCTAGGCATATAGTAGATGTTCAATAAATGGTGAATTCTTTTCTTCTGGTAAGTGCTATGAAATAACTCCTCTTCCTCCCCCCAAATTGATTACTATTTACAATAAGACTCTTTTGGACTTCCCAGAAAACAAATTTTTATTTAGATTTATTGACTCCCTACTGTGCAATAGATTCTGTTCTGAGATCTCTTCATGTATTATCTCATTTATTCCTCACAACTTGACAAGGTAGGTTATTCATTCTCTTTTCTAGATGAGGATACTGGTGATAATACAAAATTTTAATTGGTATGTTCTTTAAGGCTGATGACCAACTTGCAGTCAGAACCCAGTATACTTTTTAGAAGTTAAAGTATTTATTAGGCAAAAGTAACAAATGTTTCAAGTTCTACTTAATAATGACCTGATTTTACTCTCCTTTCACTCCAGGTGGTATGGCAGGACTTCAGTCAATGATGAGGCAGTTTCAACAGGGTGCTGCTGGCAATATGAAAGGCATGATGGGATTCAATAATATGTAAAGAAGATGCCTTAATATAAACAGACTCGGTTGATTACATTATTTGCTGAGACCTCAGAGTTTCCCTCCTTTTTGCAAACGGGAAAAAAAAGTATTTTTCTTGCCTGTCTTGCCCTCTTTCTTTCTCTTCAAGAGTCTTTGTTCCCCCCTCCTTTTCTTTTTTCTTCTTTCCTTCTTCTCTCCCTCCCTTTGATATAAGGGAGGAATATACGGTTTTGGTGGAAATCATTACATTTTTGCCTTAGATTTTCTTCTGTTAGTTTTCACTGTTATAACACTTCTTAAGTTAAACAAATCATGATGTAAAATTTTAGTACTTAAAAGTTTTTAATTGTCTCCGAGGCCAAGCATTATATTTGTAAACAGTCCTGGTCAGTAGTTACATGATGTCTCAATAAAAGAGCTGTAAAATAAACTTCAAAGTCATTATAAGTTAAGGGGTTGCTAACTTTCTTTATGGTTTAAAATTATCAGTGTATCACTTTAAAAGGCACACAGAAAAGCCAATAGCTACTTGTCATTTAAAAGTATTCCTAGAGGTATACCATTGATGGGAAATATGGTAGAGTAACTTAACCATTAGTATTAGAAATTTTTGTTTAACTTAGAATAATTAAGATAATTTTGCCATAGACAATCTTAGCTCTGCCATTTAAATTGAAATTGTGAATTTGGTTACAATTGACAATATGATGTTTTATATATAACTTGCATTTTTTTTACCCCATTTTTGAAGCCTTAATGGCAATATTTGATTTTTTTGAAAAGCTAATTTTGTTATATTTCTTACATATCAAAAATCTTCTTGAAGATATTGTTATACTTTGATTATAATAACTAATGTACAGACCTCCTAATGTATAGACCTCCTATTTGCAATGGGATAATTGCAAATAGTAGGCTGTCACTATTACACATTAAAAATAATAAGACCATGACAAGGTTGATCTGGTTGGTTACTTTGGATTGTTGCACAGTTTATTTAGAATAATGGCTTTTAAATAATTTATAGAATTAATTAAAAGTACTAGAATAATTATTATACCTATTCATTATTGACATCATGAAGATCACAGATATGTTGGAGCAGTGTATTTTGAACTAGGATGAACTGATCTTCAGCAAAGGATTGATTTAGTGGGAGAGAGTGAAAGAAATAGCTAGTTTTTATAGTATTAATTTTTTATGACTCAGGTGTTTTAAAAAGATCTTATAAGCCAAAGTGTCTTTAAAAAATAATTACATAAAGAATGCAACTGATTTTCTTGTTTACTTGGGCAAAGATTTTATATCCCACTAAATTATTTTCACCAGCTAAAAACTAGAATATCCCTATAGAACATTGTATACCCTGTAAAAATGACATATCTTGTGTTTTGCAGAAATGTCATTGCAAGGTCCAGGTATAGAAATTTGACAATAGAGAAAATATTGTTCTCCAAATTAGTTTCTAATTAAATTGATGCATACCACCTTTTCTGGGCATGCATTTTTGTGATTTCTATCCTCAGGGTACCACTTGTGCATTTTGACCAAAAAAGAAAGTGAGACACCTGGCCAGACTTTATGGCTTCAGGCATTGTTTTAAGTATTTTTGTGTCTGATGCAAATTATATTTTTCAGAAGCAAAAATAACAATGGCAGAGGACAACTAAAGGTCCAGAACACCTAGTTCAGCTTCCGTTTCTCCTTGCTCTTACGTAAAATGAGGGAATTGGAGATGCTGTCTAAAATTCTGATTCCATTAATTCCTCAACCTGGCATCTTTAGTTACAAAAGCTATCCTTCAGTTCTCACAGTTTTTATCAAGGTACTGCTTTTTGACAGCATAAGTACTATATACTAAAATCAAATCCTTTAATAATTTGAACAGATTTCCTTTTATTTTCACTGTTGTTAAAATTGGTTCCTTAGCTTTTTGTTATCTGTTATATTCCCAACTTAGACCACTAGCTAGATCTAATATTGTACAACATTGGATTCTTCCTGAATTTTATTATGTTACTTAAATATGTACAAACATAAAACTAGGTATAATTCCTTAGGCTTACAATGCTTATGTAATTAGAAAACAAAAACAAACTCAGAAATTAATTATCAACAAACTACAATACCAAGAAAGGGCAAATCAACAATTTAATGTGATGGATATCAATGTTCTCCAGGAAGTATCATATTTACTGGCATATAAGATATAAGGTGTACGTATACACAATGCATTGCAATTTTATGGAGGAGGTTTTTGGAAAAAATTAAGTACTTTTCATCATGTAGTAAGAGTGATTTTAAAGTGTGTTACATAAACCATTATTTTGTTCAAATAATTATAGTACCTTATAATGTGAGATGTGCTAAGTTCTGATATGCAGCAATATTTACTAACCTTGAATAGACGTATACTGTCACATACCTAAAAGGGAATGTAATATTATCAATAAATACTGATACAGAGAAGACAACAAAACCAGGAAATTTACTATGGCTAAAGTCTCATCATGCATAGTAATGTAGGTAAAATTACTATAATATGAATACCTTATGTCAGTGAATGTAGGGTGTCTAAAAAGTAAATCATAATATAAAATAAAGTTGAATGGATTTCTTTTACAGGTAGCTCTAGTGCCTATAAACAAATATTTCAGTAAAAAATGGAACAGTGTTTAAAACAAACGTGAAAGAATTTCAACTAGATGCTTGTGTATGCAGTAAAAGCAAGTATTTTACTATTTGAATACAGAGAGCAACCAGGGAATTTGAATAAGCTCTAATAAAAACTATGTCAGTGAGAACCATGGCTCAATAACAAGTAAATGTAAGTAAATTTTAGTCTTCCTTAAAACTTAATAATTATTAATAAAGCCAAGTAAGTAATCATATCCAAAACTGGAAAGCTGTCATCACAGCTCAAATCTAGATGATTTTGTTCATTGCTGGCATTCACTGGATTAGACACTGAGTCATCTTCAAAGTTCTGCTCTAAATTCCAGTCACCACGTTCTGAACATTAAACTATCAAGGTTGAACCTAATACCTGTTTTGGTTTTGAGCCATAAGTTACAGGAACGATGAATTTACATCTCAGATGTTGGGGGATTAATGTGAATTTTACTGCTAGATCAGTTATGTAGTCTGTGGCTCGTTATTTTTGTCAAGTAGTTAACTGAGGTGATGTGAAACTTTGCCGTTAGGGGTAGGTAACAATTTACTTGTGCTCAGTGTTGAGTACTCTAGGCCCGATCCCTCTCGGCTGACCTCTTCTCTGTAATACGAGCATATTGAGTAGAAGGTAATTTTTGGGTACTTGTAAAGTGAAAATATACCTTGTAAGCTGGTAATTATGGCACATTTCCTTTGATAATATTAATGTGCCACACAAGTTCTTTTGACTTTTGCATGCCTATGCTATTCTTTCATTACTTTTCTCTCTCTTCATTTGAAAACATCATTTGAAGAGCATGTTATATCTTTTAGCTTCACTTAGCTTTAAAAGTTTCTCTCATTAGCCTAAAATAATGCACTTCTCAGTACCAGTTGGATCATAAATGGAAAAACAGTCAAGAAGTTGCACAGCAGTAGCTGCTTATAAAAGGAATAATTCAGATGAGCCTGACACTAAGAAAATCCCCTACCTGGGGCCTGAGATTCCTGTGACACAGCTGCATAAAGGCTTTTCTTTCTTATGGGAAGTGAAAGGAAGCAATATCCTGTGACTGTGGTCTCTTGTTCTTTTTTTTTTTTTTTTTTTTGGTGAGGAAGATCGGCCCTGAGCTAACATCCGACACCAATCTTCCTCTTTTTTCTTGAGAAGGAGTGGCTCTGAGCCAACATCTGTGCTGATCTTCCTCTATTTTGTATGTGGGTTGCCCCCACAGCATGGCTTGATGAGTGGTGTGTAGGTCTGCACCGGGGATCTGAACCTGTGAACTCCAGGCCGTGGAAGTGGAGTGTGTGAACTTAACCACTATGCCACTGGGCTGGCCTCAGTGGTCTCTTTTTTGTTTATACCAAAGTTTTGTGAGCCTCTTTCCAGAAAAAGGTCCTATATCTGCATCAAGTGAGGAGAACATGTAATGTGTGCATATCTGCATGATTTAGGAATCATGCTTGCTTGCTTTTTATGATTTTATTATAGAATGAGGGAAATGTGCTCCTCACTGACCCAAAAGAGGTAAGAGTTGTTATTGGTTATATTCATGGGCCTGTAATTTCTGACTTTGGGAAATCAGTCAAAGGGTTCAGAATTTTGTTTCTGGCAGAAGTGCAAGAAATATCCGCCTGTTTCCTGACACTGCATTTGATGGGAAACACAGGGAGTGTGAGACCCTGCAGTTGACGTGCATCCCTTGTTTTTCTGCAATTTCCTCTTATTGTGTTAAAAGAAACAATGGATCATTTTTCCCTGAGAGGAAAGGCATCCTTAATTGTGGCAATCCTTATTATATCTTTATACTTGTTTTTTGGATTATTATCAGAAGACTCCTAGGATTCTACAGACATTCAGATTAAGGTGTACAGCTCTTCAATTTGAGATTACTGCATTTAGGCATCGCGTACAAAGAAACTAATATTATATGACTAATGCCATATAAAAAATTCTGGTAGTTGAATATCAATAGTATATTCTCATGACATAAAAAAATCTGACCAGGGCCGGCCCCGTGGCTTAGCGGTTAAGGGCATGCGTTCCGATGCAGGCGGCCGGGGTTCGGATCCCGGGCGCGCACAGACGCACTGCTTCTCCGGCCATGCTGAGGCCGCGTCCCACATACAGCAACTAGAAGAATGTGCAACTATGACATACAACTATCTACTGAGGCTTTGGGGGAAAAATAAATAAATAAATAAAATTATAAAAAATCTGACCAAATTTCCATTAAAACCACTGTGTTCACATAGCATCAAATAAAACAAGTTCACTTGGTATTTTCATTTGTTTCTTACATATAAGGCCTTGAAGCTTACGAATGGCTGTATTTTATAAGAGACTTCAAAAAAGATGCACTTGAGTAATTTCCACCCAAATCTTTCCAAATACCACACTCACCTTTGGTCTAGGAATTTTCTGCCCTCCTAATAGCCTATTTTCTGACATTTTCATTCTCAGAGGGGAGATTGGCTACGAGTGTAGGCCATGGAATCAGATTGCCTAGGTTTGAATCTTTGCTCTGCTGCTTGCTTACCAGCTGTGTCCTTCAGCAAGTTACTTAACCTCTCTGAGCTTTTGTTTCCTCATCTGTAAAATGTTGGTAATTATACTAGTACCTCAGAGTTGTGAGGAAGAGTTAATATAAGGAAAGCCCTTAGCACTGCACCTGGTATATCAGGTTCCATAAGTGAAGCCACTACTGCGATTTAACAATTTCTTTATCTTCATGCTTAAAATCAACCTAAAGTGTATTTTAATTTTTACCACCTTATTTTTCCTTGTGCATCATTGATGATGAAAATATATTGAGGGATGGGATAACCTTAAAAAGACTCTCTACCAAAATATATATATGTAGCTATGTTAAAACCATAAGAAAGTCTTGTTTTTTTATTTGATGGACATTCCTGTTTATCGAATTTTATTCAGCTTTGTTTTCCCAGCCTTTCACAGAAATAGGTGGCTCCAAATTTACCTTCTTAGCTCTCTATGGATCATTAAATGATAAATTTAGACTACAGTTATGTTTTCAAGTAGATAAATTATAATAATACCTGGATTTATTTTTTGTCATAGTGACAATACAATTTATACTACAATGTGAAAGAGCGAAAGATTTGGCATGTTGCTTTGTTGCCTACTTTTAGTTGAGCTATGACAGTCCAGAAGTAATGACAAAAATGTAAATCCTCAAAATGAAACCGTTAGAATTTCTATGCTTTTCTGTTGCTATGAGTTGTTCATTTGTAATAGACTGCTCTTCAGTTGCATATTTGTGGTAAAAACTCTTCTGAGGAAATAATTCTAGTTCATGTTGGAATGTGACTTGCATTTTGAATTTTCAGTAAACTAAGAAATATAACACTTGTTAACCATGAAAATAAGTTCTGCTTCAGCAGTGAAAATTGTAATTTGATGTTTAGTTGCCAGTTTTCAAAATAAAATCATGCATTTATAAACACTCCACAAATTTTTAATAATAAAGATTGTTACCCTTCTTGTCAGTAAGAGGAAAGGGATTTTGAATACATGTAATGTTAGAACTGTCTTTGTTTATGAAAGTCAATTCATGAAAGTCTTTAACAATTGGCTCTTTTCTTTCCAATTTATTGCAGAATTTGTTTTTGTTGTTTTGGACTGTCTCAACCCCATGCATGCTAATGCCACTAGACAGCATCAGATAATGTTACTAAAATTTGTTTTCCTCAGCAACAAGCTAATTGGATTTTATTACTGGACTATAGATTATGAATTTCCAACCAATTTTTTAAATGTAGATGGTTTTCAAATGATCAACTTTTGTTTTTCAGGCCCTGATTTGGTTTTTAGGTTGTCATAGTTATATGCAGGATAGAAAGTGTACAGGAAGATTAAGCAGAGAGTAAGGGAAAAGGACTTTTTGCACAGGAGAGAAAGGAATATTTAAAGTTGTAGGGGTGTTGGGCCATGCTGAATAACAGATGTACTAGGCCATAACTTTGGGGAGCATTTCTGAAGTTTGACTTGCATGAAAACGAAATTTAAAGTATCAAATGAAGCCCCCCCGCCCTGGCCAAAATAATGTATTTTACTTTTGACCTCCACAATTCGTGAAAAGTTTCATACTAAAACTACAACAGAATACCATTTACCTGGAAATGCTCCAACTAGTTTGTTCAAGTAATGCAGTAATCATTGCAATCATGACTTTCTAATTTGATCGAACATTGGGAAAAATGGGAATAATCTGGTATGCGCGTGCGCGCACACACCCTTAAAACAGATAATAAATTATTCCTCACATTTGTCGAAATGGAAGCTTGCCGCTGCCCTTTGCTCTCCTTGAGGTCTCACTTAGTTCTTCGGAGATACCTCAAAGTATTTCAGACAAGTGTAAGCAAAATTAACCTTTGAGGCTCTTATTTCAAGGGTATTTTGCCTAAACTGTCATCCATGTTAGAAATGGAATATGTAACCTGAGCCATACATTTTAAAACATATTTTCAGCAACCACATGTCATCACAAGCCTTTGAAGCACAGTACGCAGCTATTCTCGTTTTACAAGTGCAGTAACCAAGGTCTGGGAGGGTGATTGCCCAGGATGCAGCTGGCGAGCGGCTGTGGCGAGAGCGCGAAGCCAAGTTCTGGGCGCAGGTACGAGGCGTGACGTCACGGGTGGTGCCACGCTGCGGCTCCGCGCGCTCCGGCCCCGCCCCGCGGGAGCGGGTGGTTGCACCTCCCAGGCCGCGGGCAGCCGGGCCGGCCCCGCCCCCAGGGCTGCGCGTCCCTCCCGCCGTGGCGTGGCCGGGCGCGGCGCGGGGTGGGCCCTGCCGGTGAGTCCCAGTTCCCGACAGTGGGCTCGGTCCGCGACGGGGCGGGGAGGCGGAGGATGGAAGTGAGCTTATCGGCCATTACGTTCTATCTCGCCAGCGCCAGCAGCCCTGTGGCGGCGACAGCGATGGACCGGGAGCCAGGGAGCCGTGCGGAAGGGGGAGAAGCAGTCGCAAACTCGGGGGCTGCGGCGGCCGCGGTGTTCAGGGAATCGGCGCTGCAGGTAGGGGGGCCGCCCAGGGGAGCAGCGGCGCCGAGGCCGAGGTCGGGGGAGCCCAGCCTCCTCGCCGCCTGTCCGCCGGCTGCCCTTTTGGCCTGCCCGGCCTTCCTCCGAACAGGCCGCCCGCCGGAGGGGCGTTTCGGGGCTCCTCCTCACGGTGTCACCGCTTCTGCCCAGAGACGCCGGCTTGGGGGCAACGGGCGGTCGCCTCTGCCGCCGGGGGCCTCTCACCGACCCCTCCGCTGGCTGCGCCGCCCACTCTGGGCCGCCGCGGGTTTCCAGGGGCGATATGCCAGCTTCGCGTCTGCAAAGGAGAGAAGGAGGGCGTGTCCCCGAGAGGCTGTCCTTAGATAGCTAGAAGCCAGGTGACGCCGGCTTCAGTCTCTTCTCGGCCTCTTGGCGGCTGCCCTTTGGTTAGCTAATAGCAGCTATGTGCGAGCGTTTACAGGCTCATTTTCACTTAATCCTTATAACTTCTGCGCGAGGTGGACGTTATCCCCGTCTCTCCAGGTCAACAAATGAGAAGCATAAACTGCAAGAGAAGCAGAAAGTTTGTTTGAGGTCTCAAGAATTGCAATTTGGGAGACGTAGAGTCCAGTAGAAACTCAAATGTGCTCCAGTTACAAGAGAGGGGCTAGGGATTTTACGGAGAAAAGGGAGGAAGATGAGGTAAGTTGTACTAAGGAAGAGTTCATTGGTGCTAGATGAGGTATGGCTCGGTTTGTGCTTCATAGATTGGCCTGAGATTCGTGCTAGATGAGGTATGGCTCGGTTTGTGCTTCATAGATTGGCCTGAGATTCGTGCTAGATGAGGTATGGCTCGGTTTGTGCTTCATAGATTGGCCTGAGATTCGGTCATCGGGCAAAAGGCAAGACATACCTCATTGGTTAGGTGATTCGGACATCAGCAAAGTCCAGTTTTATGAGACCTTACAAACAAGATATTCTTGTCCTTATTGACTTCTTGGAATGTTGGCGGATTGCTCCGGTTTAGAAGATAAAGAAAACAAAATGTGCAAGGCAATTGCTCAGAAATGGCTGCTGTGGCTCTATTTTAATATTGTTCCCGTCATGTCATCTTTCACATTTCTGCCCTTTGATCAAGATCTTTCTCCGAAAGCATTGCTGATCAAACACTGGAAAGCATTGCTGATTGACTATTGGGAAGGATTGCTGATCAGCCATCAAAACATCTTTGGTCCCTTGTCACCAGGAAGGCTTATTCCCAGTATGTCCTGTCCCATGTGGGGGAGAAATTGGTTTCCTTAGAAACCTGTAGGCGGCACTGGAGCAACAAGAGCACCAGAGCAGAGGAAGGCTCTACCGTCAAGTCGTTTTAAGGGTAAACATCTTTTGCAGTTCCTTTAAGTTGCTCATGTGAAGTTTCAGGTGAAGCCTTAGTAATCATTTCAAAGTGCTGAACAACCATTATCCAGGTGGTGTTTTTATAACGTTGAGCTGTGCAGAGGGGAAAAAGTTTTACAACAACTAGAATTCCTGTAATAACAAACAAACTGCTAAGTCCAAACTGGAGAAGAGACCTGAACCAGGAGTCAGTGCCTGAGGGCACCTAGCGAAAGAGATCAAAGACCCATGGGATGTCAGTGGCCATTGCATTTAACCATTGGCTTGTGCCAGAATTCTGTAGGGTTCTGTCTCTACTTTCCCAGAGGTGTTTATCCAAGTAAAACAAGAGGTATTTACAACAAATACAAATGTTACCTCTTAAATCTCTGGAAATTTGATTGGTTAGGCAAGAAATTCTAGACACTTAGTGCAATGAATTAGGGGAGGAATGGTGGAGAGATTGGTAGTTAAATGTGCTAAAGCATTCTCTAGATTCATGTACAGAATGGGGCTTCTGATGACAAACCCAATAGTCAGAAAGATTTCCACCTTTTGTAATAGATTGGGAGATGTGGATAAGGTTATTGTCTCTACAAGAAAGAGAGAAAATAAGAAGCAAGAGCAGGTAAAAGGTGTACAGGCCTGATCTGGCCATCTTGGGAGAGCTGTCTGCCTCAGATGTTGGCTGCTTCTGTTCCTAGGCAATTTGATTTGCAGGTCTCCAGCGTTTGTACAGGACCAGATGCCAGGTGGAGCCTTCTTTAGCTATGAGTTGTATCTCCAAAGTTCAGTGCCATCTAGTTCTGCAGCAGTGTCAGTGGTTGGGAGCACTTGGTAAGATCCTTTTCGGTGGGGCTCAAAGGCTGTCTTTCTCTGATGATGCTTCCAGAATACCAGGCTCTAGACCATGACTGATAGGATCCTTTAAATTGGAATCTGGGAAAGCACCTTTAACCTGTTATTGATAGACACAAGCATAAGACATTAGAGACTTACAGTAGCTGGTCGTATTAGCATAAGACAACAAGGGATCAGCAGAAGATTATATACCAACAGACACTGATCTGCCAATGACCATCCCATGTGGAGTCAGTTCATGTTTTCCAAAGAGGTTATTGCAAACAGTCAGACCAAAAGCAATACCTTAGGCCAGGAGAGTCCAGTCTATAGGTGTGCAAGAAAACCTCAAAGACAATTAACAGGACTAGAATCCGTTATCTACAAAGGTGCAAACATAATTTTTTCTCTCTACAATTGCCCTCATTTAAAAAAATGTTTTTTTTTTTTGATTAAGAAGCTAAATTTTATTTCTGACTATATTATAGTGATAAAATGTTTCCCAAAGTGTTCATTTTTATCCAGCAATGGCATCATTCTGAGAAAAACTCATTTCTGGTCTTAAGAGTTTGTTGTCGCATTTATGTGAGGCATTGGATCTAGAAACCTATTCAATAGTCTGAAATTCTTCTCCTTAAACAAGGCATATTCTTGTTCCCACCTCCATGAATCATTCCAACGAGATCTGAAAATCTCTTGATGTGTTGTTGTTAATTTTTCTGCTCTTTGGAAAGGTCCAGGGTCCAGGAGAGTACGCTTGTGGAGATTTGGATAAATGTTTTTTTTTTTTTTTTTATTGATGTTTTAATGGTTTCTAACATTGTGAAATTTTGGGTTGTACATTTTTGTTTGTCCATCACCATATATATGACTCCCTTCACCCCTTGTGCCCACCCCCCACCCCCACTGCCCCTGGTAACCACAGTCCAGTTTTCTCTGTCCATGTGTTGGTTTATATTCCACATATGAGTGAGATCATACAGTGTTTGTATTTCTCTTTCTGGCTTATTTCACTTAACATAATACGCTCCAGGCCCATCCATGTTGTTGCAAATGGGATGATTTTGTCTTTTTTTATGGCTGAGTAGTATTCCATTGTATATATATATATACCACATTTTCTTAATCCAGTCGTCTGTCGAGGGACACTTAGGTTGCTTCCACTTCTTGGCTATGGTGAATAATGCTGCAATGAACATGGGGGTGCATAAGCTTCTTTGGATTGTTGATTTCAGGTGCATTGGATAGATTCCCAGTAGTGGGATGGCTGGATCATAGGGCATCTCTATTTTTAATTCTTTGAGGAATCTCCATACCGTTTTCCATAGAGGCTGCACCAATTTGCATTCCCACCAGCTGTGTATGAGGGTTCCTGTTTCTCCACATCCTCTCCAACATTTGTTGTTTTTTGTCTTGGTGATAATAGCCATTCTAACAGGCGTGAGGTGGTATCTTAGTGTTGTTTTGATTTGCATTTCCCTGATGATTAGTGATGTTGAGCATCTTTTCATGTGCCTATTGGCCATCTGTATATCTTCCTTGGAGAAGTGTCTGTTCATTTCCTCTGCCCATTTTTTGATCGGGTTGTTTGATTTTTTGTTGTTCAATTGTGGGAGTTCTTTATATATTATGGAGATCAACCCCTTGTCAGATGTATGTTTTGCAAATATTCTCTCCCAGCTGGTTGGTTGTCTGTTCATCTTGATTCTGGTTTCATTTGTCTTATAAAAGCTCTTTAATCTGATAAAGTCCCACTTGTTTATTTTTTCTTTAGTTTCCCTAGTCTGGGTAGGCATGTCGTCTGAAAAGATTCCTTTAAAACCAATGTCAAATAGTGTGTTGCCTATATTTTCTTCTATGAGTTTTATAGTTTCAGGTCTCACCTTCAGGTCTTTGATCCATTTTGAGTTAATTTTTGTGGATGGCGATAGCACATGGTCCACTTTCATTCTTTTGCATGAGGCTGTCCAGTTTTCCCAATACCATTTATTGAAGAGACTTTCCTTTCTCCATTGCATGTTCTTAGCACCTTTGTCGAAAATTAGCTGTCCGTATATGTGTAGTTTTATTTCTGGGCTTTCAAAGATTACCAAAGATAATCACAGTAAAACTAGTTTATGTTAAAAACTTGGCCTGATTATGTATACAAGTGAAAATAAGAATACTCACTGAGAGTTTCTGAATTCTGGAAGGATCAGGTAGGGAGAAAAAGTAAATGTTTCATTTTCGTTCACAAAAGTATCTTTTACCAAATTGTTGATAGCTTAAGAGAAAAGATTTTTTTTAATTTAGAAAAACAGAACATTAGAGCATCTTCCTCAGTTCATGTAGTCCCATGTAATTTATTATTTCCTCTGCTTGAATCCAGTTTTTCCATTAGTTTTCTCAACTTTGCCTGATGATTGAGAATGATAGGAACAGTGATAATTGCAAGAAGTTTGAAGGGTTTTTGTTAAGGGTTTTTGTTTTGTTTTGTATGATTTGCCCAGTCAAGTGGGTGCCTTGATCACTGGAGACTGTGAAAGGTACACCCCAAGAAGGGAATACATTTTCTAACAGTTTTGTTGTCATTGTGAGGGCATCAGCTTTGTGTCAAGGGAGGGCTTTAACCCATCCGGAAACCATACATACAATAACAATATAATGATAACCCATACTAAGTGACAGTTGAATGAAATTTGGCTGCAGGTGCTTAAAGGACCCAAAGGAAGGAGTTTGAGGCTTCTGGGGACAGAAATAGTTTTTCTTAATGTACCGTGGTGGGTGAAGGAATGTAAAAGTGAAAAATGGGAGCCAGCCCTGATGGCCTAGTGGTTAAAGTTCAGCACGCTCCAGTTTGGCAGCCTGGGTCTGGTTCCCGGGCATGGAACCACACCACTTGTCTGTCAGTAGCCATGCTGTGGCAGCGGCTCACATAGAAGAACTAGAAGGACTTACAGTTAGAATATACAACTGTGTACTGGGGCTTTGGGGAAGAAAAAGAGAGGAAGATTGGCAACAGATGTCAGCTCAGGGCGAATCTTTCCCAGCAAAAAAAAAAAATATATATATAGCAGTGTAGGCCATAGCTTAGTGTTTAAAGAAAAAGAAATGAAAAATGGGGTTTGCCAGGGAGCTGAGAAGAGCCAAGTGGCCATCTTGGATTTCCGATGGCCCTGACTGTTCATTTAATTTACAGCCACTGTTTACCCATCTTAATTCTTCTGATTCAGGAGCAGACTGTTGCAGTGTTACAAGGACATCAGGATGGCAAACGTCTGGCGGTGAGGGGTTAGTTTTTTTTGCAGAAGCAGAATGGACTTCATCCACGTGTCATAACCTTTATAGATTCTGTAGTTGCTGCCTTTGTTTGAAATTCAGCTAAGGCACTTTCCTAATATTTAGTGTGAGCCTCAATTTTGATGACAGACAACATTTTATACCAGGACATATTAGATTTCCAGGAATTTCACATAATTTCTGTAACTCTTATATAAAGACATATCATAAAGAAGGCTTAACGTTTATTTCTTATTTAACAATGCTTCCTATGTAATTTAATGTATCAGATAAGCCTAATTAACTTCATATCCCTCTTTTTATAAGGAGAAAGAACAAATCTTTTGAGATGTTTTGGGGATCCTCTGAAAAATGCCAAAGTTAGAGGTCAAAAAAGACATCATTTAGAATCTGATTTTGGGAAGTTTGTCAAAAAGTTTGTTTAAAACATTTGCCTAAATAGGATCACAGATCATTTTGAAACTTAATATTTAATTATCTAACCAAAGTGACAAAAAGATTTCAAAGACAATATAAAAGGTTGCATAGCCGCAAAACCTTAGCTCTTTTAACAGAAAAGACTCAGCTTTTCTAAGTAATTGAGAAAGATGAAACACAGAGTCTGTTTCCTAGGCAGATAACATTAAAGGTAAAGAAACTTTGTTTATAATTTCTTTTTAAGAGCAGACCAGTAATCTGAGAAGACTTTTTCCTTTAATAAAGAAAAGAACCAAATTCTGATTTTGCCCCAGTATACTTTTGATATTACAACTCATTTAATTAAAATTCATTCCAATCTTAGCCAGGTTGACCATGCGTAAACTCTTTTCTCAGAGTTCCTCTTCCACAAACCTTCTATAACTTTTTTTTTTACATTCAGAATTTGTCCTTTCTTCTTTCCTATAAACAATTTTACTTTAGGACAAATTTACTTTCTTAACAAAAATATCTTCATTCCTTATACCTTTTACTGAAAACATAACATTTTCTCATAGCATAATTGTTTTTTAATGTGGCACAAGACATGTTTGCTAATAGATCCAAACATCTTTTAGTTTTTCTGTAATAAGAGGCCAAAAGTAGGTAAACTTAGACTTGTTTAGCAATTAATGTTTCAGTATTTTATCCTAGTTGAAAATGATCTAGATATTCAATGGATTTTCCATCATTTAATTTCACTTAGTAAAACTCTAAGGTTTCAAGTTACCAAAGAGATTTTGGAAGCTATTTTTAAGTACATATACCAGAACACACAATTATTGTTAAAAAGTTCATCTAAAAACCTTTTTATTTTACTTACATCTATTTAGTTCACTTATTCCCAATAATTATGTTTAGATTACCCGCAAAAACTTCATGAGACATTAGACAAAGTCAGCCATCAGTTTTTTGCTGCCAGATTTTGTGACAGAGATAACATGAATTTGTTTGACTTTTAGTAAACCTGGGTATAACAAAAATTTTATCATGTTAACTTGAAAAACAATTGGGTTAGTTTCTGTTATATTTAGAAATACTTTATATAAGGACTTACTTTAAGTCAATTAAATAGACGTCTTTTAGAAATTATACCATCCAGAGGTCGAAAAATATCACATGTTTACAACATACGTACATATTTATAGACACACGTACATAGAGACCCCGTAGCAGTTGTTCTAAAATTACTGCTATGAATCAGGTACAGTAATACAAACCCACTAGTTATGAAAGAATAATTGGATTCAAATTTTGTTTCTGGCAAGTGGAATAAATTAAGGTTATGTGCTTAGATGGCTAACGCTTTTTCTACTAATATTTCTGGAGAAGACACTTACAAGGCTAGATTTTGGGCAAGGGTGCTTCTGTGGTCGTTTGCCTCTTTTTTCGCTTTTTTTCCTTCAGTGTTAGAAATTGGTGATGATCTAGATAACAGTTGGGTGAGAGGGTACAAGATAAATGGGGGAGGTTTGGGAGATGGGTGGAAGGGAATGGGGGGAATCTGAACTGCCTCTAAACGTGCATTTCCAGTTTTGCAAAGATTTGTAAGATAAAGACAGTGGCTCTCAATTCCTCACAAATTAAATTGTAACTTAAATGACATCATAGGTTGGTTTACCTGTCCAACTACATCATCCCGAATTTGCTTCTTTCCCTCTGAGTACATAGTTTTATTCTAATTTATGGACGAAGGCCTATAAAAAAAGTTCCCATCAGGCTACGAATATCAGCTTCCAATTTGGCCAAATTTCGGATCACAGGTTACTAAATCCTTTCAAATATCTTGTCAGGTTTCAGCCGGGACAAACAGTAAATATTTCTGGCAGTATTAAACAGTTGCATTAATTTTTAATTTTAGTTTCCTCCTGACTGTTTAAGGGAGTAATGTAGCAGTTTGCCAGAAAATCTCTCAGTCTCGTTAACTCTGGGAGGGGCCCATATCAGGCCCTCCTTTGAAAGTAGATATGGTGGTGTCTGTAAAGGCCTTAACTTAATGGACTTTTGTATTGTCTTTTCTTTTAGGTACCTCTTATATCTTAATTTTTCATTAGCTTTTTGCAATGACACTTTCAATAAGGAATTTCAAAGCGTTTACTTTTAAGTACACTTCTTAAATGATCTTATCTAATTGGAACGTTCCTTCTAATGGTCACTGTAACTCCCCTGAGGCTGAGACTGGCGGCAGTTTGGTAGAACCCTAGCTGAAAGTAGAGTCCAACCCACGTTTCTGTCCAGCCATATTTTGGCTCCCAACCTGATACTTACTAAGCCAAGCTCTCAGAACATGACAAGCTTAGTAAGATTTTGCTGTTCTTTGTAAATATTTACAGCTTCCCGGACCATAGGTTTTAAGCACGTGTGCCAGAAGGTGGCATGCTTGAATCTTTAGAAACTAAAGATTGCATTCAATTTGTCTGGTCCCTGGTCCTCAAATCTAGTGCACAAAAAGAAAAGTTTTGAAAGCTCAAAGGAGCCCCAAAGTGGCCACTGTAATTTTAAATCATCTTTAGTATTATCAGTCCACTGGGCAAAAATTTATAAGAGGAAGGACCATAGTTCTTAAACATAAACCCAGCTGGAGTTCCTGAGGGAGGAACTCCTCAGGGACTTTTGTGTGTGTGTGTGTCAGGAAGATTAGCCCTGAGCTAACATTCGATGCCAATCCTCCTCTTTTTGATGAGGAAGATTGGCTCTGGGCTAATATCTGTGCCCATCGTCCTCTACTTTATATGGGACGCCGCCACAGCATGGCTTGACAAGTCGTGTGTAGGTCCGTGCCCCGAATCTGAACCTGCGAACCCCAGGCTGCTGAAGCGGAGGGCGTGAACTTAACTTCTACACCACCGGGCCAGCCCCTCTCAGGAACTTTCAGAAGATCAAATTCCCATGTTAAAGCACAACTGGACAAAGAGACTAAGAGATGCCAGTTGCAAGCCCCTGATTGTTACCTGTGCTTCTGATCCACTGGCTATAGCTGTTTGGACAAACCACGTAAAAAACAGAGTTTGAGGGGCCGGCCTGGTGGTGCAAGCGGTTGGGTGCGCACGCTCTGGTGCGGCGGCCTGGGGTTTGCTGGTTCGGATCCTGGGCGTGCACCGACGCACTGTTTGTCAAGCCATGCTGCGGTGGCATCCCATATAAAGTGGAGGAAAGTGGGCACGGATGTTAGCCTACGACCAGTCTTCCTCAGCAAAAAAAAAGGGGGGGGGATGGGCAGATGTTAGCTCCGGGCTGGTCTTCCTCACAAAAAAAAAAAAAGAGCGTTTGAGCACTCACGAGATCGGGGAGTAAACCCTCAGATGGCAGCAGCTGTAGCTGGCTCCCACAGAGAAGCCCTTCCAGTTGGCAGTAGCTTGGACACAGTTGTCTCCTGGGGCGTTTACATTTTAAAGACATAGTAAAATTTACAACTTCAAAGGACAGAGAGGAAAATGCAATTTTTTTTTTTTCCCCAGAGTTTCAGGTAATTGCAACTTAAAACCTTCCTTCAGTCTTAGGAATTGAATGTGGGTGGAGGAGGAGCAGAGACAGTGACAGTTGCAAAAGAAGTGTCTGCTGACTTTTCTCACTTTGCAGGCCTTTGAGAGACGACTGAATTGGCCTGGTGAGTTGAGCATTAATAGCTTGCAGGGAAGCAACTTTTTCCGCGTTTCATTTAGAGACCTCAAGATACCATTTGAGATAAGCTTCCCATTCAGTTTGTTTGGTTTGATAACATTTTTCCCAATTGAGCACACAAGTAAACCAATTTAGGAATTTCAAAGGACCCCCATTTAGGCCAGTGAAGCCTCAAATCATCCCAGTAATGTGAATCTGGCAGGTCAAAAATCTACATTTAGAAGGCTGTATTCTTTAAACATAAAACCAGCAGGAGTCCCAGAAGGGGGGCTGCTCTTTGGCAGTCTCCTTAGAAAATGTCTTTCCATTTGTAAGTACTTACCAGAGAAACAAAGGCCCAATGAAGCAAGAAAACAAACAGAAGTTCCTTAACAAAGCCAACAACCAAGGGACGGCCAGAACTGGTATCAGAGGACACTCAAATAAAGAGCTTGAACCTCTGTGAGGGGCCGGTCCCAGGAGGACTTACCACCGGGAGCCGGAGCCGCCAGGAGGAGGTGATAGAGCACGAAGGACTTGTTGCAGGTGCCTTACTCATGTCCACACAGCAGCACTGGAATTAGAGGTCAGTCGCTGTGGGTCCCACTTCTGACACTATGTGATGTCAACAAATAAGAAGCATAAACTGCAGAAGTAAAAAGTTATTTGGGGTCTCAAGAATTGCAATTCGGGAGACACAGACACGAGTAGAAACTCAAATGTGCTCCAATTACAGGAGAGGGGCTCAGGGTTTTTATGGGAAAAAGGGAGGAAGATGAGGTAAGTTGTATTAAGGAAGGGTTCATTGGTGCTGGATGAGGTAGGGCTGGGTTTGTACTTCATGGATTGGTTTGAGATTTGGTCATCAGGCAAAAGGCTAGACTTATACTTCACTGATTGGTTAGCAGTTTGGTCATCAGCAAAGTCCGGTTTCATCAGTCCTTACAAACATGATATTCTTGTTCTTACTGACTTCTTGGAATGTTGGCGGAATGTTGGCGGTTTGGTCCAGTGTGGAAGATAAAGAAAATAAGACCTGCAAGGCAATTCCTCTAAAATGACTGCTTTGGCTCTATTTTAGTAGGCTCCACTCATGTCATCGTTCACAGCAGAGAGGTAACTAAGGCTCAGAGCTGCGCTGTCCCATAGAAATATAATTCGAGCTGCATTGTGAATTGTACATTGTCTAGTAGCCACACTAAAAAAGTAAAAAGAAACCAGTGAAATTAATTTTAATATTTTATTAACCCAATTTTTCAAAAACCTTTCAACATGTAATTAATATGAAAGTTATCAATGAAATGTTTTGCATTCTCTCTTTGGTACTAGTCTTTGAAATCCTGTACGTATTTTACACCTACTGCACATCTCAGTTTGAACTAGCCACATTTCAAGTGAGCATTAGCCACATGTGGCTAGTTGTTACTGTGTTGGACAGCATAAGTTCAGCGAGTTAGGTAAGGCTTGGAGGTTTGGATTTGGTAGCTTAAAGTAGTAGTTTAGGATTTGGTAGTTTACAGTAGTAGTTTAGAATCTTTGGCCAAGTAAAACTAGTGAAGAAATTGTTTTAACTGAAACCAGCTCAGGAGTGTGTACAGTTTTGGCCATCAAAAACCTCAAGTTGCTCTTGTGTGGAAATCTTCCAACCCTTAGTGAAAATGAAGCTTTTTCAGTATTTTTGAGACTACCTACCCTAACGTTAGTTAGTAAGACATTTTCCCCCAGACTACAGATTCCTAGAGAATGGTGCCTCAATGTGAGTGTAGCTCTTATAATTTGCCTTAACAAAAACTTTTCCACCTACTGGTCTTTATATGGAATTTCTTGTTTTTTCTCCTACTTAAGAAGGAGGACTTAATGTGCAAGAAGGAATTCAGTGGCAACACTAATTGATTAGGAAGCCACTTTTCATTTTCAGTTGAGTGAGACCTGTTGTTGACAGGTACACTTGAACTGAACCTTTAAGTCCATAGTACTTGACGTGCTTTCCATTTGATTTTTGCTTCTTTTTTTTTTTTTTTTGATGAGGAAGATTAGCCCTGAGCTAACATCCATTGCCAATCCTCCTCTTTTTGCTAAGGAACATTGGCTGTGGGCTAACATCTGTGCCCATCTTCCTGTACTTTATCTGTGGGACGCCTGCCATAGCATGGCTTGATGAGTGGTGCATAGGTCCGTGCCCGGGATCCAAACCTGTGAACCCAGGGCCACCGAAGCGGAGCGTGCGAACTTGACCGATATGCCACCAGGCCAGCCCCAATTTTTCCTTCTTTTGCTATAACTGTTTTCATCACTGCTTGAGCTTTGAATCTCTCTGATAGCAAAGTAAACATACCTGTACTGATTTAACAGATAAATGTTGTTTGAAGAGACGCTCTTTGTTTTGGCTTAGTGATATTAAGTTATTTTCATATTTTTGGTTAAAAAATAATAAAATTATTGAGGATTTTCGCATCGATGTTCATCAGTGATATTGGCCTGTAATTTTCTTTTTTTGTGTTGTCCTTGTCTGGTTTTGGTATCAGGGTAATGTCAGCTTCGTAGAATGAGTTAGGGAGCTTCCCCCCCTCCTCAATTTTTTGGAAGAGTTTGAGAAGGATAGGTATTAAGTCTTCTTTGAATGTTTGGTAGAATTCACCAGGGAAGCCGTCTGGTCCTGGACTTTTATTTTTGGGGAGGTTTTTGATTACTGTTTCGATCTCCTTACTGGTGATTGGTCTATTCAAATTCTCTACTTTTTTTTTTTTTTTTTTTTTGTGAGGAAGATCAGCCCTGTGCTAACATCTGCCAATCCTCCTCTTTTTTTGCTGAGGAAGACTGGCCCTGGGCTAACATCTGTGCCCATCTTCCTCCACTTTATATGGGAGACATCTGTGCCCATCTTCCTCCACTTTATATGGGACGCCGCCACAGCATGACTTGCCAAGCGGTGTGTTGGTGCGCACCCGGGATCCGAACTGGCGAACCCCGGGCTGCTGCAGGGGAGCACACGCACTTAACCACTTGCGCCACCTCTCTACTTCTTCTTGATCCAGTTTTGGAAGGTTGTATGATTCTAAGAATTTATCCATTTCTTCCAGATTGTCGAATTGGTTGGCATATAGCTTTTCATAGTATTCTCTTATAATCTTTTGTATTTCTGAGGTGTCTGTTGTAACCTCTCCTCTTTCATTTCTGATTTTACTTATTCGTGCCTTCTCTCTTTTTTTCTTGGTGAGTCTAGCTAAAGGTTTGTCTATTTTGTTGATCTTTTCAAAGAACCAGCTCTTGGTTTTATTAATTTTTTCCATTTTTTTTTGGTCTCTATTTCATTTATTTCTGCTCTGATTTTTATTATTTCCCTTCTTCTACTGATTTTGGGCTTTGTTTGTTCTTCTTTTTCTAGTTCCTTTAGGTGCATTGTTAGATTGTTTATTTGAGATTTTTCTTGTTAGTTGAGATAGGCCTGTATCGCTATAAACTTCCCTCTTAGAACTGCTTTTGCTGTATCCCATAAATTCTGGCATGTCGTATTTTCATTTTCATTTGTCTCCAGGTATTTTTTGATTTCTTCTTTGATTTCTTCATTAACCCAGTCGTTGTTCAGTAGCATTTTGTTTAATCTCCATGTATTTGTGGCTTTTCTGATTTTCTTCCTATAGTTGATTTCTAGTTTCATACCGTTGTGGTCAGAAAAGATGCTTGGTATTATTTCAATCTTCTTAAATTTATGGAGACTTGTTTTGTGGCCTAATATGTGATCAATCCTGGAGAATGTTCCATGTGCATTTGAAAAGAACGTGTATTCTTCGGTTTTTGGATGGAATGCTCTGTATGTATCTACTAGGTCCATCTGTTGTAGTGTGTCGTTAAAGGCCAATGTTTCCTTATTGATCTTCTGTTTGGATGATCTATCCGTTGGTGTAAGTGGAGTGTTAAAGTCCCCTACTATTATTGTGTTACTGTCTATTTCTCTTTTTATGTCTGTTAATAATTGCTTTATATATTTAGGTGCACCTACATTGGGTGCGTAGATATTTACAAGTGTTAAATCCTCTTGTTGGGTTGTTCCCTTGATCATTATGTAATGCCCTTCTTTGTCTCTTTTTACAGTTTTTGTTTTAAAGTCTATTTTGTCTGATATGAGTACTGCTACCCCAGCTTTCTTTTCATTGCCATTTGCGTGGAGTATCTTTTTCCATCCCTTCACTTTCAGTTTGTGAGTGTCTTTAGGTCTGAAGTGTGTCTCTTGTATGCAGCATATATATGGGTCTTGTTTTTTTATCCAGTCAGCCACCCTATGCCTTTTAATTGGATGCGAAAATCCTCAACAAAATACTAGCAAATCGCCTACAACAATACGTTAAAAAGATTATACACCATGATCAAGTGGGATTTATTCCAGGGATGCAGGGATGGTTTAACATTTGCAAATCAATCAATGTAATACACCACATTAATAAAATGAAGAAAAAAATCACATGATCATCTCAATAGATGCAGAGAAAGCATTTGACAAGATACAGCATCCATTTATGATAAAAACTCTGAATAAAATGGGTATAGAAGGAAAGTACCTCAACATAATAAAGACCATATATGAGAAACCCACAGCTAATATCATCCTCAATGGTGGAAAACTGAAAGCTATCCCTCTAAGAACAGGAACCAGACAAGGATGCCCACTGTCACCACTTCTATTTAACATAGTATTGGAAGTCCTAGCCAGAGCAATCAGGCAAGGGAAAGAAATAAAAGGGATCCAAATTGGAAAGGAAGAAGTGAAACTGTCACTATTTGCAGATGACATGATTTTATATATAGAAAACCCTAAAGAATCCACCAGAAAACTTTTAGAAGTAATAATCGAATATGGGAAAGTTGCAGGATACAAAATCAACATACAAAAATCAGTTGCATTTCTGTACACTAACAACGAAGTAGCAGAAAGAGAAATTAAGAATACCATCCCATTTACAATTGCCAAAAAAAAGAATAAAATACCTAGCAATAAACTTAACCAAAGAGGTGAAAGATCTGTACACCGAAAACTATAAAACATTTCTGAAAGAAATTGAAGAAGACACAAAGAAATGGAAAGCTATTCCGTGCTCTTGGATTGGAAGAATTAACATAGTTAAGATGTCCATACTTCTAAAGCCATCTATAGATTCAGTGCAATCCCTATCAAAGTTCCAACAACATTTTTCACAGAAATAGAACAAAGAATCCTAAAATTTATATGGAACAACAAAAGACCCCGAATAGCTAAAGGAATCCTGAGAAAAAAGAACAAAGCTGGAGGTATCACACTCCCTGATTTCAAAATATAGTACAAAGCTATAGTAACCAAAACAGCATGGTACTGGCACAAAAACAGACACACAGATCAATGGAATAGACTTGAAAGCCCAGAAATAAACCCACACATCTATGGACAGCTAATCTTTGACAAAGGAGCCAAGAACATACAATGGGGAAAACAAAGTCTCTTCAACAAATGGTGTTGGGAAAACTGGATAGCCACATGCAAAAAAATGAAAGTAGACCCTTACCTTACACCATGCACAAAAATTAACTCCAAATGGATTAAAGACTTGAATGTAAGACCTGAAACTATGAAACTTCTAGAAGAAAACATAGGCAGTTCGCTCTTCCACATCGGTCTTAGCAACATCTTTTCAAACACCACATCTGACCAGGCAAGAGAAACAATAGAAAAAATAAACAAATGGGACTACATCAAACTAAAAAGCTTCTGCACAGCAAAGGAAACCATCAACAAAACGAAAAGACTACCTAACAATTGGGAGAAGATATTTGCAAACCATACATCTGATAAGGGCTTAATCTCCAAAATATATAAAGAACTCATGCATCTCAACAACAAAAAAACTACCAACCCAATTAAAAAATGGGCAAAAGACCTGAACAGACATTTCTCCAAAGAAGATATACAGATGGCCAACAGACACATGAAAAGATGTTCAAAATCACTAACTATCAGGGAAATGCAAATCAAAACTACAATGAGATATCACCTCACGCCCGTCAGAATGGCTATAATTAACAAGACAGGAAACAATATGTGTTGGAGAGGATGTGGAGAAAAGGGAACTCTCATACACTGCTGGTGGGAGTGCAAACTGGTGCAGCCACTATGGAAAACAGTATGGAGATTCCTCAAAAAATCAAGGCTAGAACTACCATATGATCCAGCTATTCCACTGCTGGGTATTTATCCAAAGAACTTGAAAACACCAATTTGCAAAGGTACATGCACCCCTGTGTTCATTGCAGCGTTATTCACAATAGCCAAGACTTGGAAGCAACCTAAGTGCCCATCAAGGGACGAATGAATAAAGAAGCTGTGGTATATATACACAATGGAATACTACTCAGCCATAAGAAACGATGAAATCCAGGCATTTGTGACAACATGGATGGACATTGAGGGTATAATGCAAAGTGAAATAAGTCAGAGGGAGAAGGTCAAATACCGTATGATTTCCTTCATTAAGTAGTAGATAATAACAACAATAAACAAACACATAGGGACAGAGAGTGGATTGGTGGTTACCAGAGGGGAAGGGGGGAGGGAGGAGGGTGAAAGGGATAATTTGGCACATGTGTGTGGTGATGGGTTGTAATTAGTATTTTGGTGGTGAACATGATGTAGTCCATGCAGAAATAGAAGTACAATGATGTACACCTGAAATTTTTACAATGTTATAAACCAATGTTACTGCAATAAACAAAAAATTAAAAAAATAAAATAAAATAAAGTAAATTGAACACACACAAAAAAATAATAATAATAATAAAATTAATATTTAAACAGTAAAGAAGACCATAGAGCAAAAAGTGAAAGTCATAGGCATACTCCTATCACCCGTTCCTCATATTCACAATCCGCAAAAGTAACTGTTAAGTTTCTGATGTATTCTTTATGGTATTTCCTATGAATATATAACCTTCCTTGTTAAACACAAGTGGGTTCATGCTATGCAAACTGTTTTCTGACTTTCCCTTTTTGCTCTCTCATGCGCATTCCTGAAGCAGAAACGTCTCTGGGAACTCCAGATCTATGCCTAGGGGTTTGACCACAGTAAAAGGGAAGAGGCCAGTGAAGTGGTGGAAGGAGAGGCTGCCGTTCTATACTCTTTCATCAGTTTGTCAGAACTGAGAAATCCCAAGTGCCATGTAGGGAGAGAGTAAGAGATAGGAGCTTAGGTCTGTGCTTAGAATTAGGCCTCAAACCAGGCCACCCAGCAGCTTCTCTGACTAGACTTTTAAGCAGAATCTCAGCCTCAGTATCATTAAAGGCATTAAAATTTCAGTGCTACTCATTAATTTCTTTATTTAGCACCTCTGCTGCCAGGCAGTTACAATGTGCCAGGAGCTATAGGCTGAAGGGTATAGCAGTGACGGATACACACTCTGCCTCCTCCTGTGTTGCTAACCACCTAGGTGGGGAAGGTGACATAGAATAAATTCCAAGTGTAGTACATGTTTTAAAGAAGTTCTGGGTGCTGTGGGAGTATATAAAAAGAAAATTGCCATTAAAAACAGGCCCTGAGGAACAAAGCAGATTTACAGTCTGGTTAACCATAAAATGAACTGTAATAAAATGTTAATTAGCATTGCATCTCATAATTTCTTGGTGTTAGGAAACTATCTTTTCAGACCTTTGGAATTTGTTAAAATGGAATTTGTATAATTGACAGTGAAAATTTTCTTACTTGCAGGTTTACTTTTTTTTTTTTTTTTTTTTGTGAGGAGATCAGCCCTGTGCTAACATCCACCAATCCTCCTCTTTTTTTGCTGAGGAAGACGGCCCTGGGCTAACATCTGTGCCCATCTTCCTCCACTTTATATGGGACGCCGCCACAGCATGGCTTGACAAGCAGTGCGTCGGTGCGCGCCCGGGATCCGAACCAGCGA
The DNA here is from genome assembly GCF_057802395.1 of Ceratotherium simum simum. NCBI lineage: Eukaryota > Metazoa > Chordata > Mammalia > Perissodactyla > Rhinocerotidae > Ceratotherium > Ceratotherium simum. The sequence goes on along the minus strand of NC_141902.1, from coordinate 14,404,229 downwards.
ACCCCGGGCCGCCGCAGCGGAGCGCGCGCACGTTTTAACCGCTTGCGCCACCGGGCCGGCCCCTGCAGGTTTACTTTTGTCTAGCATAAAAATGAAATGTTTGCAAAATTCAGAGAATAATTTTCGTTTATAATTGTTGGAAATCTTGTACCAAATTATTTTCTAGTTGGTTTTACCCATCAATACTTCCCTTAACTGACTCCCCCTTCTCCCTCTGCAAGTAGAGGTTGGAATCACATGTCATATTGTCTTTCACAGATTTTTTGCTTGCCAATCTGATTCCTTAAGATGAAGTGTTGACAAACTATCGCCTATGGGCCAGATCTCTCCAGCAACTGATTTATATAAAGTTTTATTGGAACACAGCCATGTGCATTCATTATGTACTGTCCATGGCTGCTTTCACAGAGTTCAGTAGTTGTGACAGAGACTATATGGCCCACAAAGCCTAAAATATTTACTATCTGGCCTTTACAGAAAAAGTTTGCTCGTTCCTACTTAAGATGATAAACCTAAAACTTGGGTTTTACTGTGTTAAAAATTAATATCAAGCTTTTTAAAGAAAGCCCTTAAAGTCTCTTTAATAAAAATCTTTATATGAAGTGTGATGATTAGAGCAAATAAAATGCCATTTTTAATTACATATTGTGTATAGAGAATATTACTCAAAGTTCTGTTTATACTTAACTATCTTTGGTATTGGAATGAAAAATATGAATCATGTTACAGCCTTCCCCTTTGTAGATTTTTTCTTAACCTTTTGGAAAGAATATAGCCAGGAGTCAGAGTTAATGGGATAGTAGCTAAGTTTATACTAGTTGTTATGACCCAGCCAGAATATTTTGATTTATTAAAGTCGTCTAAGGAAGATAAAGTAGTTGCGCCAATGAGAGACACCCCTTCTCCTTTGCTTGTGTCTTAGAAAAGAAAAATTAAGCCAATGAGAGATTGCTAGAGGGAGCAATGAGAAGCTACTTCTGCTCTCATGGGGGTGGATGGAGGTGGAATGGGTCAGGGTGATGTACTGTGAAAGGTCTCAGCTCTATCCACTGACTGGGATTATTGCTTTGGCATCGATCCATCCAGTTAGTATGATGACTGGAGATCTAACTCTGCACCTCTGACTTTCCCTTGTCTATAAAGGAATCCAAAAAGTCATGGTCCAGAGGAGACACTGATGTCAGGACAACCATAAACGCAATCTTATATCAAGGAGAAAGATGAGATGGGGTAGGAATGGCTCACCATGTCTAGGGACTGGGGATAAAAGAAAGGTGGCTTAGGTGGACCATTTGTTGGCCATTCTGTTAATGGACACAATAAATGGGCTGGTCTTCCTTTATGAAGGTCTGGGATTTGTTTGGACCCTCAGGACAGGCTAGGGAGAATTATGGTTTTTGTTATTTCAGGTTAATCCATAGATAGTCCATGCTGTCACGGTTTTCATGATCTCAGTTTGCTATACATTAGTTCTAGTTGCTGTCAGTGATGTCCGTGTGTGTCACGGAACCATACGTATGTTCTTTGGGTTGGACATATCTGGATTCAAATACTGGTAATGACTAAACTTACCTTTGGGAAATGAAGGTAATCGAGAAGAACTATTATCTCTTTTCTAAGAAGGCCCTTAGAGGATTAGGAGGATACACTGCATAAAAATAAAGTTACTTAAACTTGCATGACTGGTTAACTCTAGTCCACTTTTTGTCAGTACAATCCCATTTCTGCAAATGCAGTTCAGAGAACTTTTCTAGCGGTAGAACAATAGTCGTGGGTTTAAGTTATGTTTGGTCATATCTACAAGTGTAAGAATCTTTACAGAGGGCAAAATTTTTGAACTCTGGACTATTCTAGAGAATCCCACTGACATGGCCTCTAATCGTGGCAGTCCTATAGTCCTGTTTCATTGTGCTTTGGGTTAGTTTTAAAATTGTACCAGTAATATAGGAACATGTTCTCATCACAAAAACAAAACAAAACAACAATGAAATATAAAAAGGATAAAGCCCCTGTGACCAGTCCCTTACCTGTTCCTCCTCCCGCATCTTCCTCCCTATCCCCAGGGGAAACCACTGTTGCCAGATTTTTCTCACAATTACTTGTACTGTGCCTTTTTGAAATCTTCTAGTAAGCAGATGCAATAAAAGCTTTCTTAGGAGTTTAAACTTGAGGCAAGATGACAGGGAAAAGCTCTTCAACTTCTCTCACAATATGCATTTACTCCAAGTTTGGAACATGGCTATATATATGTATGAGGTAAAATTAGGATTTCCCTAGGATTGAAATTTGGAAATTAGAACTCCATAGACTATGACAGTTTTAAAATTTGTAGAATCTTTTTACTGTCAGGAAAATTCTGTTATCACTTATATATTATTGACTAAGAAATCTGGAAGTTCAGAGAAAGAACCTACAGTGATGGCCTGCTTTCCAGATCTGGCTTACAAATGAGTTTTATTTGGCCTGCACAGTGCTTTAAAATTTTTTTCAATTTAAATGTCTTTAGTTGGGGCATGCTTTCTCCAAACGGTCTGCCCTTTCATCTATAGCTTTGCTCATTTTTGGGACCTGCTTGGCCCTAAGAGACATTTGAATTTGAGACTCCTGTTTTGAGAAAAGGAGAGGTTCAAAGTTAAGCTGAACTGTTTTTGTTTTGCTCACACATGGCTAAGCTCAAATCTGAAGACTTAGGAGAGTTCCCTAATATAAACTATTTTATGTATCTAGCATATGTGTGTGTGCATCTATATGATTTTCCTTTGATTTTATACATTAATCCTTCCATAATTAGGTATTATTCTTTAAAATGATTGATGACCAGCATGTCTTCACATATTATACAGCTTTGAAATTGTTATGACTTGAAGTATGGTGCTTGATTTCTTAGCTCTTGACTTAAAAAGTTTAATTGGTTAAGTTCTATTTTTTAACCTCGGTGGTGAGTATGCAGTTGTTTGCTTTATTATTCATTAAACTCTTCGTATATGCTATTGATACTGTCTTGTGTGTGTAATCTGTTTTATTTTTTTAAAAACTGTTTAAGGATTGGCTTATGTTTCTTTATTCCCTGAAATAAAGCAACCAAAAAATTTTTTTGTCATATGAAAGAAAATTAATCTCACTTAACTCTCATTTTCTTAATTTATTATTGACATTAGGTGAGTAATGAAAGAGGCTTTGAAAATGTAGAACTGGGAGTCATAGGAAAAAAGAAGAAAGTCCCGAGGAGAGTCATCCACTTTGTTAGTGGTGAAACCATGGAAGAATACAGCACAGATGAAGATGAAGTCGATGGCCTGGAGAAGAAAGATGTTTTGCCTACTGTTGATCCCGTAGGTTTGATACTAATGATCCTTTTGCCAATGGGTTTTGTTTTGATTGGTTTTTTCCCCCTTAAATATTGAACGGAAAAGGGGCCTTTGGAGGTTTAAATCAACTATATTCTGATTATAAAATTATGCATTATGGTTTTGTTAGAAAATAATATTTTTACAGAATATGGCTGAAAATATGTCCTGCGTTTCAATAGTTTGAAATAGTTTATTTTTGAGTGTCAGAGTTCTTTGTCAGTGTGGATATGTTTCTTTAAGACTTATCTTACTAAATAGTGCTTGGATTTCAGTCTCTCTTAATTAAGGATTGTATTACCGTTATAGTTTCTCCCCAAACTTAGGAATTGTCAGTTCTTTTTATTTGCCTAAAGTTTTGATTCGAAGATAGGAGTATACAGTTTTTAACTTTATGTGACTCACCAGGTAAATTTAATGATTTCTAAATTATAAAAGATGTGGCTGTAAAATTATAAGATAGCCGTACATTTTTTAAAAAGGAGTGATGCCCTTCTAAGAAGTCATTTTGAGAGTTCAGTTGATCAAATATTTTGACTTTCTAACAGGTATTGTTTTAGGTGCTGGTGGTACGGCAATGGGCAATATAAATTTCTGCTCATATATGCTAGTGGGCAGACAGGCAAAAAACAAATATATACTGTAATTATCAGACTATGAAAAGTGCTATGAAGAAAATAAAGCGAAGTAGCAGGATAGAGAATTATTAATTTATATTTGATTTTAAAAATGTTAGATTACTAGTTTTTCATCAGATTTGACTCTGAATAAATTTAGCTTATTAAAAAAAGAATCAGATCCAGATTCTCTACTATAGAAAATAGTCAAAGGACTGTGCACTGTACTCTGAAGACAATTCCAAATGCATGCAGAATATTGCAGAGCGTTGCATGCAATGGAAGAATTGTTGAAATAAATGTTTTTCTTTTAAATTAATTTGAAGGGGCTCTTATTTGTATAAATTTGTGTTATATATGTATGCTTTTAAAAGTCATCGTCTCAGAAGTTGCTCTCTAATTACATAGAAACTGATAATAAAGGCATTGCATAGAAAAAATACATCCTTCCTACTTCCCTAAAAATTTACTCTTTCTTTAAAGCTTTATTGAGATACAGTTCACCTAGCATACAGTTCACCAATTTAAAGTTTACATTTCTGTGGTTTTTAGTATATTCACTGAAATGCCTAACCATTACCATGGTCAATTTAAGTATTTTTGCATCACCTCAAAAAGAAACTTAGTACCCTCTAGCTATCACTCCCTATCCTCTATCTCCCTAGCCCCTGACAACTGCTAATCTACTTTCTGTCTATAAATTTCCCTGTTATGGACATTTTATATGAATGAACTCATATGTGGTCTTTTGTGATTAGCTTCTTTCACTTAGCACAATGTTTTCAAGGTCCATCCATGTTATACAGCATGTGTCAGAACTTCAGTCCTTTTTGATATGCCACATTTGTCAGTTCATGGGCATTTGGATTGTTTCCACCTTTTGGCTGTTATGAATAATGCTGAACATTTGTGTACAGGTTTCTGTGTGGATATATGTTTTCATTTCTCTTGGGTGTATACCTATGAGTGGAATTGCCAGGTCACATGGTACCTCTATATTTAATCATTTGAGGAACTGCCAAACTATTTTCTGAAATGGGTGCACCATTTTAAATTCCTGACAGCATTATATGAGGGTTCTGATTTCTCCACATCCTCATCAACACTTACTATCTTTTTCATTGTAGCCATCCTAGTGGGTGTGAAGTAGTATCTCATTGTGGTTTTGATTTGCGTTTCCTTGATGGTCAGTGATATTGAGCATATTTTCATGTGTTTATTGGCCATTTTCTATATCATCCTTAGAGAAATGTCTATTCAGATCTTTTGCCCATTTTTAAACTGGGTTATTTATCTTTTTATTATTGAATTGTAAAAGTTCTTTATATATTCTAGGTACAAGTCCTTTATCAAATAGATGACTTGCAAGTATTTTCTCCCATTCTGTGGGTTGTCTTGCACTTTCTTGATAATGCCCTTTGAAATACAAAAGTTTTTAACTTTGATGAAAGTCTAAGTTATCTATATTTTGTTGTTGTTACTTGTGCTTTTAATGTCTTATCTAAAACTCCTTTGCCAAATCTGAGGTTATGAAGATTTATCTCTATGTTTTCTTTTAAGTTTTATAGGTTTAGCTCTTTTTTTTTTTTTTCTTTTTAAAGATTTTATTTATTTATTTTACCCCCAAAGTCCCAGTAGATAGTTGTCTGTCATAGCTGCACATCCTTCTAGTTGCTGTATGTGGGACATGGCCTCAGCATGGCCGGAGGAGCGGTGCGTCAGTGCGCACCCGGGATCCGAACCCGGGCCGCCAGCAGCGGAGCATGCGCACTTAACCGCTAAGCCACAGGGCTGGCCCAATAGTTTTAGCTCTTATGTTTAGGTCTTTGATCATTTTGGATTAATTTTTGTATATCGTGTGAGGTAAGGGTCCAACTTCATTCTTTTGCATGCGGTTTTCCATTTGTCCTATTCTTTTCCTGTTGGATGGTCTTGGCATCCTTGTCAAAAATCATTTGACCATAGAACATGGTTTTATTTCTAGACCTTTAATTCTACTCCACTGATGTATATATATTTATCCTTGTGCCAGTACGACACTATCGTGATTATTGTTGCTTTGTAGTAAATTTTGAGATTGAGAAGTGTGAGTTCCACTTTTTTCTTCTTTTTCAAGATTGTTTTGGCTATTCTGGGCCCCTTGCAATTTCATATGAAACTTAGAATCAGCTTGTCAGTTTCTGCAAAGAAGCCAGCTGGGAATTGTATTGAATCTGTAGATAAATTTGGAAGTATTGCCATGTTAATAATAAGTCTTCTGATTCATGAATCTTTTAATTTATTTAGGTCTCTTTAATTTCCTTCTATAATGTTTTGTGGTTTTCAGAGTATAAATTTTGCATTTCTTTTTAAAATTTATTTGTAAATGTTTTATTCTTTTTGATGCTATTGTAAATGGAATTGTTTTCTTAATTTTATTTTCAGATCGTTCATTGCTAGTACATAGAATTACAATTGCCTTTTATATATTGATATTGTATTCTGCAATCTTGATGAACTTGTTTATTCTAAGAATTTTTTAGTGGATTCCTTAGGATTTTCTATGTGCAAGATCATGTCTTGTGCAAATAGAGGTAGTTTTATTCTTCTCTTTCAGTCTGGATGCCTTTTATTTCATTTTCTTGCCTAATTACCCTAGCTAGAACTCCATTACAATGTTAAATAGAAGTGGTGAGAGTGGACATTTTGTCGTCTTCTAAATCTCAGGGGAAGACTGTTCAGACTTTTACCATTAAGTATGATGTAGCTGTGAGTATTCTGTAGGTGCCCTTTATCAGTTTGAAGAACTTCCGTTCTATTCGTAGGTTGACTTTTCATCAGTTGAGATGATTATGTGGTTTTGGTTCTGTATTCTATTGATATGGTGACATTAGTTAATTTTTGGATATTAAGCCAACCTTGCATTTCTAGGATAAAACCCACTTGATAACAGTATATAATGCTTTTTATATGTTGCTGGATTTGGTTTGCTAGTATTTTGTTGAAGATTTTTGCATCCACATTCATAAGAAATATAGGTCTGTAATTTTTTTGTGATGTGTTCGTATGGTTTTGATACCAGAGTAATACTGGCCTCATAAAATGAGTTGGGAATGTTCCTCCTTCTTCTGTTTTTTTGGGAGAGTTTGTGAAGAATTGCTATAATTCTTCTTTAAATGTTTAGTAGACTTCAGCTGTGAAGCCACCTTTTCTTTGTGCGTAGTATTTTTTTTTTAAGAATCTATTCAATTTATTCTTTTTTTTCTTTTTTTGGTGAGGAAGATCAGCCCTGAGCTAACATCCATGCTAATCCTCCTCTTTTTGCTGAGGAAGACTGGCCCTGACATCTGTTGCCAATCCTTCTCCTTTTTTTTCCCCAAAGCCCCAGTAGATAGTTGTATGTCATAGTTGCACATCCTTCTAGTTGCTGTATGTGGGACACGGCCTCAGCATGGCCGGAGAAGCGGTGTGTTGGTGCATGCCTGGGATCCGAATCCGGGCCGCCAGCAGCAGAGCGCACACACTTAACCGCTAAGCCACGGAGCCGGCCCCTGTGCGTAGTATTTTAATTACTCATTGTCTATTTGTTTCTTGAGTCAGTTTCAGTAGTTTTATGTCTTTCTAGAAATTTGTCTATTTCATGTGTTAACTAATTGATTGGCATGTAATTGGTCATAGTATTCCTTTATAATCCTTTTTATTTTCTTTTTCATTTCTTTTTTTTTTTTTTTAATAATTTTATTTATTTTTTTTCCCCCAAAGCCCCAGTAGATAGTTGTATGTCATAGCTGCACATCCTTCTAGTTGCTGTATGTGGGACACGGCCTCAGCATGGCCGGAGAAGCGGTGCGTCAGTGTGCGCCCGGGATCCGAACTCGGGCCGCCAGCAGCAGAGCGCGCGCACTTAACCGCTAAGCCACCGGGCTGGCCCCACTTTTTCATTTCTGATTCTAGTAATTTGGGTCTTCTTTTTTTTTGGTCAGTCTAGCTAAAGGTTTGTCAATTTTGTTGATCTTTTCTAAGAACCATCTTTTGGTTTCATTGATTTTTCTCTATTGTTTTTCTTTTCTCCATTTCATTAATCTCCACTCTAGTCTTTAATATTTCCTTCCGTTTGCTTTAGGTCTGGTTTACACACCTTTTTGTAGTGTCTTGAGCTGGAAGGTTAGGTTGTCTTTCTTCTTTCATAATTAGCTATGAATTTCCCTTTAAGCACTGCTTTAGTTGCCTCTCATAAGTTTTTGTATATTAGATCTTCCTTTCCATTCATCTCAAGGTATTTTCTCTTTTCTCTTTTAATTTTTTCTTTGACGTATTGGTTATTTAAGAGTATATTGTTTATTTCCCACATATTTGTGAGTTTCTCACATTTTTTTTTTCTGTTATTGATTTCTAACTTCACTCCATTGTGGTTGGAGAACATACTTTATATTATTTCTGTCCTTTTAAATTTACTGAGGTTTGTTTTATGGCCTAGTGTATGGTCTGTCTTGGAGAATGTTCCATGTGTACTTGAAAAGAATGTATATTTTGTTGTTAGGTGGAGTATTCTGTAAATGTCTGTTAGGTCTAGTTGGTTTATAGTGTTGTTCAAGTCTTCTGTTTCCTTGTTGATCTTCTGCTTAGTTGTCCTATTCATTATTGAAAGTGGGGTATTGAGCCAGCCCTGATGGTCTAGTGGTTAAAATTTGGTGCTCTCACCACTTTGGCAGCCTGGGTTCATTTCCCAGTCATGGAACCACACCGCCCGTCTGTCAGTTGCCATGCTGTGGTAGCAGCTCACATAGAAGAACCAGAAGGACTTACAACTAGGATATACAACCATACACTGAGGCTTTGGGGAGGGAAAAAAAAGAAAGATTGGCAACAGATGTTAGTTCAGGGAGAATCTTTCAAAAAAGAACAGAAAGTGGGATATTGAAATCTCCAGCTATTATTATTGAATTGTCTATTTCTCCCTTCATTTCTGTCAATTTTTGTTCTGTTGAACCCCTCCTATTGAATTTTTCATTTCAGTTATTGTGCATTTCAACTCCAGAATTTCCATTTGGTTTTATTTTATAATTTCTGTGTCTTTGTTGATATTCTCTATTTGATGCAACATTGTCATCATACTTTCCTTTATTTCTTTAATTATCCTTTCCTTAATTCTTATAAAAGCCACTTTGAAGTTTTTTCTGTTAAATCCATCATCTGGTCGCTTTCACAAGTAGTTTCTATTGCCTGCTTTTTCTCCCGCTGTATGGGTCGTACTTTCCTGTTTGTTTTTATATCTCATAGTTTTTTTGTTGAAAACTGGACATTTTAGATAATATGTTGTAGCAACTCTAGGCACTTCCCCCTGCGTTCCCCACTCCCCCCAGCGTCTTGATATTGTTATTTGCTTATTTATTTGTTTAGTGACTGCTGGATTATTTTAGTGAAGTCTGTTTCCTTCCCACCTACTGTTTTTTGCTACCAACTAGCTGGCCTATAGTTTAGCCTGTATCTTCAGAGACTCTAGAAATTTCCTCCCAATTACCTTTTACCACAGTCTCCACTGATTTTGGGAGCACCCTAGACTGTTTCACATCTGTTGCAAATAAAGTCAGTTCATTTGGGAAGAGATTAGGAGCTATCTGTTTTATGGCCTGCTTTTCCCCCTGGGCAAAATCTCTTAGCCAGAACTCTGAATGAAGTTGGGGGGTAGGGACAGTGGTGCATTTCTCTCTGAGTGACACTCCTACTTTAGGAGCTGAGCACTCAGTGGAGGTGGGGAGCAGTATCCTTAGGTCTTCTTGGATTGCCTCTTCTGGCATGGAACCACTGCCTTACGAACTGGGGTAAGGGTGATCAGTGCCCCAGTATTCTCAGTGGCACCATGCCAAAGGTAGAGCCTCCATTCTGTGAGTGGGGGCTGATGGAAGAAGGGAGCCCTCACCTGTCAACCGCCCTCACCTGGAAATTAGTCTCTGTAATAAGTAGCTGAGGGGCAGAATGAGAAATGCTGATTGATGTCCTGTTCCTCCTGGGAAGAAAGCCATCCAACTGGAAGCTGGGAGTAGAGGGAGCCCTGTGTTCTTGGCTGTATCAGTCTGGAGTTGAGTTTCCACCGCACTTTGCTTGGAAGGCAGTGGGGGTGGGGAGTGATCTTGGTTCAGTTACCACACACTCTTGGCTTTTCTTATCAAATTTTCATATATTTTCTTGAACAGATGTTTCTTCATATATCATATGCCCTTAGGATCATTTCCAGAGGCTTTAAATGTTTGTTTTTAATAATTTTCACCAGTTTCACTGGGAAGTGGGTCCGCAAAGTTCCTCACACTATTATGCTGGAAGTCCATATCCACTCTTTTTTTTGTGTGTGTGAGGAAGATCAGCCCTGTGCTAACATCTGCCAATCCTCTTTTTTTTGCTGAGGAAGACTGGCCCTGGGCTAACATCCATGCCCATCTTCCTCCACTTTATACGGGACGCCGCCACAGCGTGGCTTGACAAGCAGTGCATCGGTGTGCGCCCAGGATCTGAACCGGCGAACCCCGAGCCACTGTAGCGGAGCGCACACACTTAACCACTTGCGCCACCTTGCCGGCCCCCCCATATCCACTCTTAAAATCTTTAATTACCTTGTATATAGCGTGTTGCGTTAGAATTTATTTGAATTCTCAGGCGTAAACTAACAGGTCACTGGGTAATAAGAAACCTCTCTACATTTCCTTTACTGGAGGCAGCATGGGTAGTCAGAACTTTGGTTTTTAGTTCTGGCTCAGTCCTGTTGTAATCAGTTGCTTTGACAAAGACTTGACTCCTCCCATTGTACTTCAGCTTCCGTGATTATACAAAAAAGGTAACATTTGCCCCATCTACATTCAGAGTTGGTTTTGAAGATTAAATGAGATAATATATATGAAAACTCACTGAAAAATGGCTTAGAACTGTATACCTGTTAGGTTGTATTAGTGAACAAAGCAAATAGTAGATAGCACAAGAAATCTTACTCAAGAGGTCATTGTAGAACTCCATTGGTATTTGAAAACCCCTGCCTAATTTTTAAATTTTCCCTGTAGTTCTTACTCAAGATTCATTTTAGAGTTTATGAAATTAGTCTGATGGCTCCATTCCTGAAATATTCATTCTGAAATTTTAAAGTTATGTTTTCCTTGGTGGTAGTTCATTTCTTCTAGACTACAATCATTTTCAGGCAAATAGAAGCTGCTATTATATTATATATTAATATAATATAACATAATATTATGTATAATATATTATGCTGCTAGTAGGAAACTTATAAACTCAGCCTGAAGCTGAGATCTGACATTTTACTTCTAAATAAAATTTTCACAAAAACAATCTAGTACAATTCTTGAAGAATTTATAAATAGCAAATAGGACTGTCCGTGTTGATGAAGTTAAACAGGACAAAACAATAGCAATTACTTAAATCTTTTTCTAAACAAGATACAATTCATTTTTTTGACATTTTTCTTAGCTGCCTGAACTGCAGATGTCTTTGGCTTATTATTTATGCATGCACATATTCATATTAGTCTGTCACCATTTTTTTTTTTAATGCTGTAGCTTAATATAGACTTCTGGTCATAAAACAAACTTGCAAATAGTTTTTTTCCCCCTAAATAACTTAAGTATTTTTTGGAGGGAAATTTTATTTTATTTTATTTTTTTTTAAAGATTTTATTTATTTTTATTTTTTCCCCCCAAAGCCCCAGTAGATAGTTGTATGTCATAGCTGCACATCCTTCTAGTTGCTGTATGTGGGACGCGGCCTCAGCACGGCCGGAGAAGCGGTGTGTCGGTGCGCACCCGGGATACGAACCCCGGGCCCCCAGCAGCGGAGCGCGCGCACTTAACCGCTAAGCAACAGGGCCGGCCCTGGAGGGAAATTTTAAACGTTAATAGGTTAAAAGCATTATAGTTTAATTCAGCCACTTAAAGGATTTGTCCACTGAATCTTTTTTTTTTTGGCCAGAATTAACTTCCTTTGTGATTTCCATTTCAAAAAAAGATTTTTAAAGTTTATAGCCAACGAAGACTTCCCCCTGCATAGCTTTTTCAATTTTTTTCTGGCAAAATAAGCACATCTTAAATGTCATATTTAACTTTTTTTTAAATCTTCAACAGGCAGAATTTAATTACATGTTGGATTTCAAGAAATCTACCTATAAAATCTCTTTTCCTCTCTTAAACTTCTCTCACAACGTCCATCTTTTTTTAAAAAATTGTGATAACACAACATAAGAGCTACCCTCTTAACAAATTTTTAAGTGTACAATACAGTATTGTTAACTATAGGCACAGTGTGGTACAGCAGATCTCTAGAATTTAATCATCTTGCATAACTGAAACTTTATACCCGTTGAATAACAACTCCTCATTTCCCCCCTCCTCCTAGCCCCTGGCAACCACCATTCTACTCTCTTCTATGTCTTGCATTATTTTAGATACTTCATATAAGTGAAATTCTGCAGTATTTATCTTTCTATGACTGGCTTATTTCACTTAGCATAATGTCTTCAAGGGTCATCCATCTTGTTGCATATGGCAGGATTCCCTTTTTTTTAAAAAGGCTGAATAATATTCCATTGTATGTATATACTACATTTTCTTTATCCATTCATTTGTCCCTGGACATTTCCACATCTTGTCTATTTTGAATAATGCTGCAGTGAACATGGGAGTAGAAATACCTCTTTGAGATACTGATTTCAGTTCTTTTCAATAAGTGGCCAGAAGTAGGATTGCTGGATCATATGATATTTTTAGTTTTAATTTTTTTTTGTTTGTTTGTTTTGTGAGGAAGATCAGCCCTGAGGTAACATCTGTGCTAATCCTCCTCTTTTTGCTGAGGAAGACCGGATCTGAGCTAACATCTATTGCCAATCCTCCTCCTTTTTTTCCCCCAAAGCCCCAGTAGATAGTTGTATGTCATAGTTGCACATCCTTCTAGTTGCTGTATGTGGGACGTGGCCTCAGCATGGCTGGAGAAGCGGTGCATCGGTGCGCGCCCGGGATCCGGACCCGGGCCACCAGTAGTGGAGGGCGCGCACTTAACCGCTAAGCCACGGGGCCGGCCCCATGGTTTTAATTTTTTGAGGAATCTCCATACTGTTTTCTATAACGGCTGCTCTATTTTACATTCCTACCAACAGTGTACAAGGGTTCCAATTTCTCTACATCCTTGCCAACTTGCTATCTTTGTGGGGTTTTGTTTTTTTTTTTTAATAATTAACAGGTGTTAATAACTGTAGACAGACCTGGCTTCAATGTGAAGATCACTTTCCATTTTCTGTTTGCTTCTAATGCATCATAAATCTGATAGGACAAAGGAATTTTGAAAAGATTGTCCTATATTTACATAGTAGATTTGTAAAACAGACCCAATTCAAAAAAAAACCCTGATATTTAAAATAAAGGTTTAAGAATAATACTCCAGGCATATGATACTTGAGAGAAAATAAGAAGTGGAGACCTAGATCTTTTTACAATCTTATGGTAATTATTTCCCTTAGATTTTAGCTTAGATGTGCCTTAAGAGTAAACGTGTTTCCTGTAATTCCTTTAACCGTTGATTTAGTCAATTAAGGTTCCTCAAATATGTGTATATGTGTGTATATAAGCATATATATTTTAAAATTTTGATTTTGCACAATTGTTACCTATATAAATGGACTGATGCCTTTTGTAATATAGTCAGAACTCAAAATTATCTGGACTCATTTTTCACCTGTCAAATTTTAAAAACAGAAAAGGATAGTATACTGTGGTGAGGGTACAAAAAAAATGGACAGTTCTATACATTGCTGCTGAATATTTAGGTAAATTTTGGTGTGAAGTTTTGCAGTGTGAAGGAAGAGCTTTCCAAATGATTATATTTTGGGCCTAGTTATTCCACCTTCAGAAATTTAAGCATTTGGGAAATATGCTTAATATTTCAATATAGTAAATGGCAGAAACAAAAGGATAGAGAAAGTACAACAATGTTCTGAAACACGTACATACTTAGGAAAATAAACTAAGATGTTAATAAGTATGAGTGGTGGAAAAATGAATGACTTAAATTTTCTTTATACTTTGCTCCATTTTTTAAGTGTTCTACAATAAATAAGCATTACTTTTATAATCTAAAAATAAGTTGTTTGAAAACGAAGGTAAAAGATAGCAAGTCTTAATAGTTCGCTATTAAGGACGAGATGGATACTTAATTATTCAGGAAGAAATGATACTTAAATTTTTGGAGAAAAAAATGAATCAACTTGAGTTTGCACCATAAACTGGAAGTCTTGAAGACTCAAGGTCTTATCTCAGTTCTATTACTGGGATGGTGGCAGGGTTCCCATGTAGGCTCTTGAGCCGCCTATCCTTTTGATGCAGTAAGGTCATTGTCTAAACAAAGGGCCCCATAGATTCGTTCTGTATAGTTGTGTGTTGTAGTGATGGATGTTCTTCAGGAGTCCTGATCCAGTTCCTTAGCCGTGGAGCAGGTTTGCCTCTTTGGTAGTCACAGCCTGGATATTAACAATTATTCTTTCTAGAGACAACCCCAGGAGAATTGGTCCATTGAGAAATAGATGTTTTCCTCCAAAAGCATGCTCAGTCCTTTCCTAAGTAGTTCCTTGGCCCTGTCATTTCTCTTGGGTTATAGAAATTGGTTCCATTCCCTGTATTTCTGCATTGTTGCATTTGCTATAAAAACCATAAGGTAAACACTGAGGTCAGAGCATCTTAAACAGAGCCCCTAAAGTAACCCTTATCCCCACATAAGAGACGCCTCCTGTTCTGAATATAGAAGATATAGCAGATCTGATCAGGCAGAGAAATATACAATATTTTCTTAGTTGAATGTATTTGTTTGCTTGGATATTCTTGCGTAAGTGGAGACTAAGGAGTGAGCTTCCTTGTGTGTCTTTTCAGGATGCTGTCACAGAAATTGGCACACCTGCTTTTCATGGGAAGGCTGTGTTTTGTGTCTCCTCCTCTCTACTTTAGCCCATCTGCCCAGTCTTATAGATAGTGTTTTTTTTTAATATTTAAAATATACAACTTTATTTTTAAATTAATTTGAATAAAGAGAAGTTGATAAGACAGACAGTGGCCACTCAAAAGGACTGAAACCCTCAGGTAAAGAATTTTCCCTCTCAACCAAGAAGAAAAGGAAATAACAGTAAAATTGACAACCTCGTCAGCTTTAGATATCAGGAAAGGAAGATACTTCATTTCACCAACAGAGAAGAAAGAGTTGTTGCCAGTGTCTGCAGTTTTCAGTCTTATAGATATTCTTGTATTTGCTTTTTTAATGCCCTTGTTAGCATTACCATATCTTAGCTAAGAAGATTATGGACAAGTTTATCTTTTTCTCCCTTCCCAGAACCAATATTAAAACAATTATTAATGTATTTGCTTGATGGCAGGCTGTGTAGTATGTTTTCTTTTGATAAAACAAAAATATTGGTACAGTGAAGCATGTTTGTATTACTGATTTCATCCACAGAGGCAAACTCATCTATATGGCAAGCTTCACAAAAGTATTCTGTGGAATTACAGCACCAGGATTAACTATGGAGGTATGCAGTATGGACTGCATTCTGCCAGTGGTCCTGGCCTACCAGATATACACGAGCTTGTTTTAGGTTATATGGTCTAATCCCTTTTTAATCCTTAAAGAAACAAAAAACTCATCTTGCCACTTATCGGTTACTTATTTTCCCACCATTAAGAGCTCATTTGATATGCCTCTACTTACCCTGCTTAATTTCTCTGAACCTTAATTTCCCCACTATACCATAAGTATGTTGTACTGTGTGGTTTGTTGAGGTCCCTTTCCGTTGACTGCACACTCTGTCTGATGTGCTTATGAAATGAAGACAAAAAAAGCAGCAAGACAGGAGAAAGGAAGCCTCTGGATTTTCAAATCATAAATAATCAAGACTATGACTTACCAACTCCATTTCAGTGGCAACTCCTTTTTTTGGTTATTCCATGGTCTTAAGGTGGGGGTAGTTATATGAGTGAATGTAAAATGTCTTTGTGGAATTCTATCTATAAAGCTTTTAAATTTTTTTATTGGGTTGTAGTATGTTTGTAGTACTGTCTATAGAATATTCTGTATGCCCCCCAAGTATCTGACTACTTCATTCTGGCCTAAATATATAGAATGAGTTTAGATATGAATGTTGCTAACCTGACTTCTTGTTGCAGACAAAACTTAACTGGGGCCCCTACTTATGGTTTTACATGCTTCGTGCGGCCACATCAACCCTCTCAGGTATTACTTTTCTATTTGAATATTGTATAACTACTATAATGTGTTTGAAGAATAGGAGCTTTGCCAAAGGGAGTGGGAGTGGGGGTGTTTCAAAAAGGAAGGAGAAAAAATAGAGAGTTAACCACTCTTTTCTCAGCAGCTAGCTAGCTAGCTTTGAAGATACTGATCTAACTTGTACTTTACTTAAAACATTCTCCAGCTTCTGATTGTGTTTTTTAAAAAAAAGGAATGAAAAATGGCTATATTAATTTACATATGATTTTCATGTTCTTGAACGTTTTCTCTTAGCAACTATTTTGCCATTTGGTTCCCTACTGATATTGTTCTTATTCTGTTTGACTGCTTATTCTGAAGCCTGTAGTTATAATTCATTTATGTTTTATTTCATTAATATTTCATTTCTTAAATTGAGATGTAACTAAGTCATATTTGAAAGAAATGAATTATCAACTTATGACTTAATCATACTAACTTTATAAATATAGTTTTTAAATCATAAAGCTTTCCTCTGCTTCCAATTTTAACTCTGTCATAGCTTCTATCACTTTCTGCTTTTTGTTGGATCTAAGTTTGAATAGTAATTCATTCAACAAACATTTACTGAGCACTCAATATAAGCTGGATAGTCTGGTGTAGTGAAAAGAACATGAGCTTTACGTTCAGACCTGGGTTTGATTTTGGATCTGCTTTGTCAGCTTGGGCAAGTTCTTCAGCCTGAGTCTAACCTTTCATGGTGCCTGGCATGTGACAGGCACTCAGTAAATGTTGTAGTACAAGCTATTCCTCTCCTCCAGCCCAATGGTATCCCAACCCTCTAAGAGTACACATTTTTCTTGAAGAAATAGACATGTAACAGATAATTATAATACCTGGAGATGTGTTACAATAAGAGGTATGAACAGAGTGTTATTGGGAGCCCAGAAGGAGCCACTAGTGCTTCTTGGGGAAATCAAGGTGGATATAAAGAAGAGATGTACTGAATGTTCATAATCTCCCTGAGGGCAGGGACTGTAACTTTTGTATTTCTACAGTGCCTTGCACATAGAAAGTGCTCAAGAAATGTTTATTGAATTGTGTAAGCCATTTAACTTTTGTATCTTTAGTGTGTGACTTTCTTGGAGAGAAGATTGCCTCTGCTTTGGGCATCAGCACCCCAAAATACCAGTATGCCATTGATGAGTATTACCGGATGAAGAAGGAGGTGTGTCGTCTTTTTATATTTTCTTGATGCGGTTTAGTTTGCTGTGGACTTGACGGGTTACATAATGAACACATGTATTCTCTAACTGCCCAAAGGGTAGCTCCCTTATCCTGGGTATTTCATTCTACAGTCATTAATTTCTTTATTAAATCAGCAAACATTTTAGAATTTTTTAATACTGACATTTCCCTAGGATCTGTGTACAAAACTGAGCTAGATTTCATTGTGCTAGGTGCTATGTAAGGTGCCTTATATATGTTAACTTATTTGACCTTTACATGCCTGTCTTTGGATGATTATTCCAATTTTAAGATGAGGAAACAAGACCTAGTCTCTGTACTTAGGACACATAGACAGGATGGAGGAGAAGTGGAGTGGGTTTGACACACAGAAAATTACACGTACTAGAAATGTGTAAGTGCCAGTGGTTTGGGCACAAAGATGTGAGGCGATTCTGTCTGCAGATGTAGTGACGTCTTAGGGTGGGGTGAAATGAGTTTAGTCTTAAAGAATAAAAAAGCTTTAATGCTTAAGAGCGTGGGCTAAAGAACCAAAGGGTCTGAATTCAAATTCTGGCTCTGCCACTTCCAACTCTGTAACCTTGGGCAAGGTACTTAACCCTTGTAAGCCTCAGTCCCTCAGCTTTCTAATGAGGAGGATTGCAGCAGAGAGTCTGTGCTCTAAGGATTAAGTGAGTTAATATGTAAAATGCCAAGAACAGCACCTAGTGTATATTGGTGAGCATGAAATAAAGATTAGAATCTTTTATTATTCTCCTTCAAGCAAATGAGGAAGGCAGTTCAGGTAAATGCCATGAAGATACATTATGTGTTTGGGGAAAATGACAAGAATAGGACTTTATTGTCACTGGAGCATAGAGTACAATGGGGGAGTGGCTGGAGATGAATCTGGAAAAGTCAGCTGACTTTATGTGGTCTCAAAAATATTTTATGAACAAATGAGTGGTTTTTTTTGTTTTTTTTTTAAACACTATCAGCCTTGTTTAGAGCCTCATTACCTTATCTGGACTATTATAATGCCTCCTAAATGGTCTCTCTTTCTCATTCACTCTCAAACAAGCTCTAGATTAATCTTCCTGACAGGTTACTCACTCTGTACTGACTAGTCCTACTGCAGAGACCAATACAAATGCTACCTCCTCCATCAATTTAGTAGTTCTGAAACTAGAAGTTATTTATTTTTTCTAAATCTCTATAGTGCTCATTCCTTTCTGTCTTAATACTGTTTTTACATGTCTTAACTTCCCTCCTAGATTGTAAACTTCTTGAGGGCGGGCTCTGCCTTATTTGTATACTAGGTGCTTATGAGAACCTAAGCATGCTATACCATCTAGTGAATTGACCACCCTATTCCACTGAATAGGCTGAAACCCTGTAATGGAAATGATATAGTATTAGCTAATTTTTTATTTAGATTAGACTTAATCTGAAGAGATGTAGCCCATTCCAAAGTTAATTCAGGTCTCATCTAAGCTAAGCAGTGCTGTATGATGTTTTAAAAATAACTTCACTTTCCTTAAAATGTCATACAGTAGTTTTCATTTCAATTTGGGAACAGGGGAAAAGGAAGCATGTCTTGTCTTAATTAGACCAAACTGAATTGGACATGACACTAATGTGTTTTTTTTTTTAAATTGAGGTCATATTGGTTTATAACATTACATAAATTTCAGGAGCACTGATATTTTGATTAGGGAAAAAAAAAGCACTAGCAACTGACAGAAGAGAGCAAATACTATTCCTTTTGGACACTTACATTTCAACTATTCTTGATATTTCCTCTTTTTAGGAAGAAGAAGAAGAAGAAGAAAACAGGATGTCTGAAGAAGCAGAAAGAGAATACCAACAGAATAAGCTGCAGGCTGATTCCATTGTTCAGACAGATCAACCAGAAACACTGGTATCCAGTTCATTTGTGAATCTCAATTTTGAAATGGAGGGAGATTGTGAAGTAATTATGGAAAGCAAACAAAATCCAGTCTCTGTCCCACCATAGAATGAAATGACTATCAAACTTCAAACTCTAACGTGGTTTTTATATCAGGAACTTTCACATTCTCTATTCAGTGGGACTTAATACAGTTATTTATATTTTAAATTATTAAGTTATCTGGAAAGGGAAAAATGTGTCTTCATTCTTAGGCTCTATGTAGCAAGAGCCATATCTGAAATGTGAATATTTGTACTATGCTTTTACTGTGTGTCAAATTAGTGCTTTGGTTTTAAAATGATCTTTAAAAAAAGTTAAGGACATTGTAGAGCCCTAACCACCAATTAAGAACTAAATTATGAAGCTTGTCTTTTATTTGTGTTTGTAAGGAAAAAAATAGGTAAGTTGCTGATTAAGGCTGATTGGAGCTGATATTCCTAGTCTCTGATTAAAATGAGGATGTTTTCCCCCTACATTTTCTCACGTTATGTCCTACATTTATATAACCATTAATTTCATACTAAGGATGGTTCACTGAGTGTGTAATAAAAGGAGCAAGATGAAAGCACATTGAATTTTCTTTCCTTGACAATAACTTTATTTTATGGAAAAGTGATTGAGTTTATAAAAACACCAAATTTTAAGATAGGTTTCCATTTTTTAATGCAGGTTATTTACTCTTATATTCTTTTTCAGTAGTTATTCAAATTAAATAACTAGCTTTAAACATAATGTTGAAAACCCTAGACCCTAGTTATGGAATGAATGTATTAGTATTCAAGTGGTAATACCTAGTGATTATCCACATGGCATCCTGGCTCTGTCACTCATTCAGCCCTGAATGCCTCCTATAGGCCAAGTAGTTGCGGGGATGGGGGTGGGACTGGGGGACAGATGAAGACTTAACCCTCAGGGGCTCACTGCTAAATATTGTACAAGGTGCAGTGGTAGCATAATGAAGTTACCTGTCACTCACCACGTCAAAGTAACAACAGTAAAGTGGACAGTTTACTTGACCCAGGTTGGCCATCTCTTTACCCATTGTGCCATAAGCAAACCTCACAGAAGTATAATATGAAAGTAATTTTGAAAATATTCCAAATATGTATTCAGAATCTTGTATGTGTATGACTTGGATTTGTAACTTAATGTAGGTAAGGAAAAATGTGGAGTATTTCAGATATGCTGCTCTTAAAAAGCCTATTCACAAACGTCTAGCTTTTAGATTAATGGTTGTTAATAGCCTTCTAAACAGCATTAAGCTTTCAATCTTAAATATAGATATATCTATATAAAATATGGCTTCAAAGAAACTCACAAGATAGGTACAGTGGGCCTGTAATGGAAATGTTATCAATGAACATGAACATCTGGCCACTAAATTCAATTTGAAGGATTAGGAAAGATAAGTTTCCTCATTAGGAATCTTAGTTACATGGATTCATGGTATGGTGGTTCATGGCATGTGATGGTAATTAGTCATGGGTGTAAACTCTATATAATTTAGTGCTTAAAGCATTAATCTTCAGATTTAATTAATGTCACCATAAATTATAGTTTACCAATAGTTCTAAAACATGCTAACCTGACATTTTAACTTTGTTTGAGATAGTACTTCCAAGACAGATATTTATTTAGTTATCTAGTGAAGGCATCTCTTCCTAGAAGCACTAGATCTAAGAGTTTACCTAGAAGCTTCTGTGATTGTAGTAGCAGGAAGATAATGACTTATGAAGGTTTTACGTTTCTTGAATTTTACTTTCTCTACTTGTCCAACAGTGGCCAGTTTGTAATGTTAATATAGTTATTTACTGTGCCTTAAATTTTTATTCTTTTTATTTATGCAAACTATAAAATTTACCATAAATGCATTAAATGGTTTGTCTTATTTTTAAGCCTCTTTCACTTTTTCTTCCCTTTCAACCCTTTTAATAATTACTATTCCCTCTGGATCATAGTTCATGATATTCTACCCTCTTCTAATCTTTCATCCCATAAAAAATAAACAGTATAATTGAGAACTTTTACAGTGAATTAAAAAATACTCTAACAAAAATCCTTAACAAAATGAAGTTTTGTAAAATGTAACCCTGGTACTGGTTAATAAAGACAAATTTTTTATGATTTTAATTAAAGTAAAATATTAACTTGAATACTTTTTATTGAAACATCCTGTTAAAAGCAGCATCATGTTCAAACATTTCTAACCCAGAAATGAAATGGCTCCACTCTAATGAATGGGGAAGTCTGTAATCATGGATATACATAGTACTTGAGAAGACGACGCAAGGTTAAATGACCACATTATAACTGAAACTGTCCTTCAGGTATTCAAATGTAATGACTAATGTCATAAATGTTCCAAGAAAACTTCCTTTATTTCTAAAGATTATATGGATTTAAAGTGGACTCCTACCTTCACCAAGTCACACTTGCCACATGTGAGCCAAGTGGAACCAGAATTCGCTACCTCCTGATTTGGTCCTATTGCTTCCAAACTATTGCAACAAAAACTCCAATAAACCAGAACATTTGCTGTGTTCTATAGGCATAGGAACTATTTTATTTAGACCATTTCTAAGGATTCTGCCTCAGGTTTTACATGCAGGATTCAAGTTTATCGTAATGAATACAGTCTAGTCTTTGAGAGATCATGTCTCATCAAGGTCTGTAGAGTTTTCACTGTCGTTTGCAACAAGGGCTTCTCTGTTCTCATAAGTCCAGAAGCCATTCAGATCGATTAGAATGGTGGTGACTGTGTCTCCTTGATTACTGTTGATTAAATCCTGAAGAGAGATTTTCAAAGGATCCTTTGGTTTTACCATGTCAAAGATTTCATCCTGCAAGAGAGAAAAAAATACAGTGAAATCTGGTATCTGATTCACTTAATTTCTATCACACAGTGATCTACAATTCAGCACAGGCACATGAGCTTACATAAAATTCTTTGTTCCAGTTTTTTCTTTGCCATTTAACAGATAGGAATCTCCTTTTCACTATGTACAATCACAGAATTTTATTGGAAGATTCCTTAGGTATGTGATAGCTATCCCTCATAGAGGAAGAAACAGACTCAGAGTTTAATCCAAGCTACATAGCTGAGTAGTGGCAAAACTAACACTTAGTTCTTTGAATACATGTTAACTACTTATAATTTTCTGTTGTCTTTTTTTTTTTTGGTGAGGAAGATCAGCCCTGAGCTAACATCTGCCAATCCTCCTCTTTGCTGAGGAAGACTGGCTCTGGGCTAACATCCGTGCCCATCTTCTTCCACTTTATAGACACCGCCACAGCATGGCCTGACAACGGGTGCATCGGTGCGCGCCCAGGATTCGAACCGGGAAACCCGGGCCGCCGCAGTGGAGCGCGAGCACTTAACCGCTTGCGCCACCAGGCCGGCCCCTCTGTTGTCTGCTAATTGGTGGTAAAGCAAGGCCTTGATTTAAGTGCAAACAGCTCAAAGTAAAAACTTAAATGCTTCAGAGCTAAGACAGTGACAAAGTTTCATTTCCAAAAATTGATGTCAACATTTTACTCTGGACCATGGATTGGTGGGTTGGGGGGAGTTCAGTATTAAAAAATTAGTCATCCAGAATGACAATAAACTGCTAAAATTTACTGGAATAGATGAAAGAACCTCTTCTATATTATGAAGTATACTATATGAATACTTATAAGGAGTTACTATGTGTTTTCTAAATTTTTGTAGTAAAATTAGAGTATTTTATAACATTTAAGGAGGCAAATTACATTTTTAAAAGAGTAGAAAAATTCAGGTAAATGAAGCTTATGAAATTTATTTATTTATTTTTTTTTTTGAGGAAGATCAGCCCTGAGCCAACATCATGCTAATCCTCCTCTTTTTGCTGAGGAAGACCGGCTCTGTGATAACATCTATTCCCAATCCTCCTCCTTTTTTCCCCCAAAGCCCCAGTAGATAGTTGTATGTCATAGCTGCACATCCTTCTAGTTGCTGTATGTGGGACGTGGCCTCAGCATGGCTGGAGAAGCAGTGTGTTGGTGCACGCCCGGGATCCGAACCCGGGCCGCCAGTAGTGGAGCGTGCGCACTTAACCGCTAAGCCACGGGGCTCGCCCTGACTTTTATTCTTGTATGTTTGTGAAAGTTCCTTTTCTAGGTTGGTAGCAACTTAAAATTATTAGTTCTTAAGTTGCCTGTTGCATAGTTTCGAATTGGTCTCATTTACATTAAATTAAAATAGCCCTTTATCTTACACTTGGTTAAGGTTAGCTTAGACGTGTTATTTTATTACATTACTCAACCTAAACTTGAATTGATACTGGATGCTCCATGTTTTTCATAGCTGGTAAAAGTCTGATTACTAAAATGCTAACTAGCAGCATCTATTTCAAATAGTGGTAGTTTCCATATTATAGGATTAACGTCTCCTTAATAATACCAAAGCAAGCCAGCCCTCTGAAGTAGCAGACTAAAAAAGTGCCTGAACCTAAACAGTTCCCAAGTTAAAAATTCAGTTTACAGTGAAATAGGCTGCCAAAAGATGCAGGCTATATTGATTCTCTTAATTTTCAATCAAAATGAATGACTGCTTCCAATGAGAACACAAAGCTGACGATGCTAAAATCATAAACTACACAAATTAGCCCAAGTGTAGTCTCAGTTTCTAATGATTTAAATATCAATTCCGAACAAATAACAGCAAATACTTGATTTGGTTCAGTACTTCACTGTTCATAAGCTGCTCTGATATAAAATTTCATTTAATACAAATGATTATCTGGTGTTATGTAAATTAAAGGAAAGAGTAACCTTGACGTCTTGAAATGAAACAGGATCTTGTCCATGGATTTTCATTAGTTCCTGTATGGCCTGTATTTAGTAGAAATAAATCTGTAAATAAAAAATAAAATACACAACAGCCCCCGCCTTCTGTCCCACGGCCCCTTTTTAGTTCCAATTCCTTTCCTATCAGACCACAAGCCTCATCATTTCAGGCACTCTTGCCAATATTCTCAACTTCCTTGACCTTGTCTCACATCTATTCAGCAGAACCTAAACGCTGGATCAATATAACCATCAACCTTTCTAGGCCTACACTTTAATTATTAAGAACTTAAGAAAAAAGTATACAAGACTACAGATTATTGCTACTACAGAGGAATGGCCTCCAACCTCAGATGGGCCTTTAACGTGGCCTAGCAATTATTCCGTTGTGACCTGTTCCTCCCATTTTCCAGAAATGCTGTTCATACCTTCACCATTCTTTGAGACACTCAATCCACCACCTCCTCTCCAACCCTACACTTTGCCTTCTACTTGACAGAAAAAAAATAGAGGTAAACTTCCCCTGAACTCTTTTATAACCTTTAACAAAAAAATACTGACTGAAGAAACTACTGTGATCCAGTTGGACTAATAAATATTTTAGGTGAGAGTCATTCATTGGAAAATGTGAAGCTTACAATTCCTGGTAAATAGTCAACTAAATATTCCAAATACCTACTCTATGTGGTGCCACTGATGGCGTGTGCACAGGGAATGTCTTTGAAGTAGATGAGAATCTCTTGAGTACACTCTCAGCTACTAGAATAGTGGACCTGGATAGGATGATCTAGAGTGCACCATCCAGGGCCAGTTTTATCACTAGGATATTGATGTACAAGGCTCTACGAACAGCCCAGGATTGCAGGGCTCAGCACCAGTAACTTCTTACCTTAGCCCATACAACAAAGCCTAAATAAACTTGGATAAAATAGATGCATGTATGAACTATTTTCGTGTATTTATTAAATAAAATTTAGTATTCTAGGAGTACAAGATACTATAAAGAAATCTTTATGAAAAGGGGTTGAGTGTTTAATTTCTAAAAGATATGTTTACTGTTTTCCTAAAACTGACTTTTCATTTACTAGGTCTGTCTATAGTGGGGGCATCCCTATGATGGAGTGCTATTATCTTCTCGGATTAGCCATTGATTTAAGCCCATGCAGCATTTAATTTTTAAAAAATGCATCCTAATCCAGGAATTGTAATTTATCCTTCTAATATTTTCAGTAATTACTACCGATAAAATCATAAATGGAAAGCTTCTAAGGGAATTTAACATGAAATTATGAAATATATACGATAAAACTCAGAAACCAAAGTTATTTTAAAAGTACCAAAAATTTTTTAAATGGAAAAGAAAAAGCCTCTGGGGGGAAATGGTTTATGACAAAGATGTGAAAATGTCATTTTTATTGTTCTAAAAAACCCCATTTCTTCCTATTATTGATCTTAAACATCTAAAAATCACCTGGTCTTCTAAAAACCAGCTACAGAAATGTAGTGATGGAGTGGGCTACTAACTGTACAAAACTATTCCATCAAGGAGAAAAGTCACCATTCAAATGAAAGAATGATTTGTCTTACAAGGACAGACATTCCTATTTTTACACCTGCTGTATTTGAATGCTTATCAGATACTTCAGAGCTCATCATGTTATTGTCTGAGACCAAATAAGGCATAAAATAAGTACTTCAAAAATCTGTTTCACAATGAAATGCAGCACACAGTTCTAGCCAGTTTTAAAATAACTTTATTTTTTGTAGCACATCAATTAAAAGAATCTACAACTACCAAAGTCTGCAAAACTTCTGTGGAAAGGAGCTACCTTTTCTGAGCTGTTTAAAGCTTCTATAGGATTTTACACACTAGTTTTTGATCACCAAGAGCACAGAATTTCTGATGCATGTTTATGTCTCCACTGGCTAGTATAGCCCAACGTATATTTACACACTTATTTTAGTATTTTACATCTAATCAAATCAGTATTGATTTAGCCCATTTATATTTTTTAATAGAAAAAAAAAAAACTAAAAACAGACTTGATTTCCTTCTGAAATCTGTTATGTAAACCCTTTTGTTAAATTTAAACATCATAAGTTAGATAAAATTGTCAGTGAGTAAACCAAATGCTATAACATAATTTAAGGAACAATGACTCATTTACATACATGAGACTTACCCTAAAGAAATAATTAAGGGAAAAGACATTCAGATATCCCTTGTTCTCAATATCAAGCAATTTGAAGATATACTGCAGAGCTGCAGGTTCTTTTCTGTTTTCTAATGCAAGAACAAAATCCAGGTAGGTCTTATAGTCCTATAGAAAAAAAAGTGACTTTCATTAGACACTTTATTTGGAATTAACTTTTAAAGTAAATATCTGATGATCTGACACTATTTTGCAATCAAAAGTAGCATTTTTGGGGCCGGCCCTGTGGCGTAGCGGTTAAGTGCTCGCGCTCCACTGCTGACGCCCAGGGTGCACCGACGCACCACTTGTCAGGCCATGCTGTGGTGGTGTCCCATATAAAGTAGAGGAAGATGGGCACAGATTAGCCCAGGGCCAGTCTTCCTCAGCAAAAAAAAGAGGAGGATTAGCATGGATGTTAGCTCAGGGCTGATCTTCCTCTCACACACACACAAAAAGTGGCTTTTTTTAATATGAAATGAGAAATCCATTTGTATACTTAACGTTGGTTTCTACAAATTCTGCATAGCATTTAATCTGTTCAGGACAGTTTTGGAGATTTGGCTCATTTTCTTATGAGAGAGATTTGCTATGTTAGACCATAATTTCTTTCCATTATGCTTTTGAAATGGACAAGACAGGAATTAAGCTATCGTACATTGCCAATAAATTTATACCTTCATTTCAGTGTGGTCATTTTGAAAAAAAAGTTTATCTGGAATGAACAGAACAGTATATTTACATAGCTGTTTTGAAATATTGTTTAAAAATTTTAAATCAGATGAGTTCCAATAAGAAGCCACCTTAAAACTGCTAGATGTTCTACAGTGAACGGACACTGTTCTCATCTATAAAAAAAGGCAAAAGAGTATAAATAAAGACTGGAAAGACATGAAAAGAACAGAAAGCTTTCTTTACGAAGAAGGGATAGTCACAGATTACTTTTTTTGCATGGTGAAAAGTAGTAAAATACCTGGGAGATTCTCACTTAGAAAACAATTTTATACTCTTGGAACAGATGTTCTTGGGCTAAGATTAAGAATTACTTTTTGCATAAATTGCAGTATAAAGAGCTGGAGAGCTGCAGCCTCGTTGTGGTCTAACTCCAGCACAGCTGTAGCCTCTGACTTTCTTTATTCCCTAGAAGTCATCAGTAACCACGAGCTCTTCACTGGCCACTGTAGACAGCTGTGGAGTCACGCAGCAGAGTTTCTGCGCCTCTTTCCTCTTTTCCTTTGCAGTTGGCTCACAGTGGTGTTACTTAGAAAACTTACTAAAGCTAAATGATAAAACCTAAAATGCTGATTCTCTTCTGACAATATGACCATTTCTTAAGCATCACTGGTTTGGGAAATTTATCAGATCCATGCTTTTAATAGCAAGAATGGTGATTTTAAAATGCTATTTAGAATTTTCTTAAGTATTTTGCATTGTTGTGATAAAAGGACAGGTACAGGTTAGTCAATCTTTAGCTACTAATACAGCCACTTATAGAGAGTAACACAGCCTGATTCTTAGCTTTAAATTATGGCATATGTGGTACTATCTAGCTGGTAATTTAATGAATGAATCATCTATAGTCATGTGCCACAGAAGATGTTTTGGTCAATGACAGACTGCATATAGCACAGTGGCCCCATAAGATTAGTACCCTAGAGCCTAGGTGTATAGTAGGCTATACCATCCATCTTGGTTTGTGTAAGAACACTCTATGATGTTCACACGACTAAACTGCCTAACGACGCATTTCACAGAACATGTCCCCATCATTAAGCAATGCACGAATGCAAAAAAAATAGTCAACCGGATTTGCCAATTTTTCAGATTTTTTTACTAGTCCACTCTCCTCTACAACAGGTGCACTGAGAATGAAATGAACAAAATATTAAAAATTTGTATTTGCCCTGAGTCCATAAAGGAAGTAATATTTTTAAGCAAATTTACCGTAAGATCAAAGGCTCCAAATCTCAAGTAATTTGATCAGTTCATACTTTTTACAGATACTGTTAATGCACTGATATAAAAATAATGCTGTATCACAACAAGAAAAAGTCTTTTGGAAATGGTGAGAGCCTAAATTTTTAAAACTTATCAGAGATTTAAACTACTACCATTTCTCCATCATAAGTGAGACACTCCTGGAAAACACGGTCTAAGAAGACGTTGGTCATAGTTGCTGTTCCGTAGCGGGAGAGTTCTTCTTTACTGAGCATGCCATTGTGATCCTTATCAAGATTCAAATACTGGCCTTGGGAATAAAGATGATAAAAAGACACTTATGACCAAAATAAAATTCTAATTAAAAGATAAAAGAATAAACACTAACAAAAAGTTCAAACTGGTTAGTATTTTGCTTTTCAAATGAATTATAGTTATGAACTATGTTATAGTGCTCTAACATCAGCTATCCCTGTAACCTCTATCAGAACAACCGTTAAGCCAGAACTGGTCAAAGAAAACCCATTATGAAGGTCATGGCCTTTGGGCTATCTCACTTACATCATTATTTGTTTTCAGTTTGCAACTTTTAGGACTTTCCTAGGTTTCTAAATTAGATGGAGGTAGGGATCAACAAAAACCTCTGAAATGTTGGCACTTGAACGCAGAGGTCAAGGATGCCAAAATGAGTCAGAAGACCACCCAGCAGAACAATGTAACGGACTAATGAAATTCAAGAAAAGAGCAAGCAGGCCCTAGAACACCTCCCTCTGTGAACCCTGAGAGTATCGTTTTATCACAAGGCTCACAATGCAAGACCATAGCTGATGTTCCTAATGATGCTCCAGAGTCAATAAGAAAGGATTGAATTTCATTCTCTATGTTCTACTATAGAGTTAGAAAGTGCAGTCATTTCAAAAGAGTTACAAAAATTTAAAAGGTTGATATTTAAACAAGTAAATTTTAGCAATCTAGAATACTAGCTCTTAAGCTAATTAGAATACTTTGATCTTGAGGTAAATAAGCCTATGTATGAAACTGTCCTTTGAACACCAATTAACTGAGGAACGGATAAGTCAAATTTTAGCATTATGATAGGAACATACCATAAACCCTTAGGGCAGAAGGAGCAGAAAACCAATTTGTTTCTTGACTCTCCTTGGACAGTTCCTCATCCCTTAACTAAATGAACACAGAGATATAATTAAAAGATAGCAAATGTCAAGTGATATAATTAAGTGATTTAAAAAACATATTTACCTCCAATAAATCATCTAGGAAGCTGCATGCTAAAATATCTTGAATTTTTATCTTCCCTTTAAAGAACATAAAGACACACAATTTCATTTTAAAACAAGAGCAACTCAATTTTATAAAGCTATTATTTTAGAACAGCAACCACTCAATTGATATTTTACAGCTTCTTAGCTCTTATGCTCCAAAGTCCTTATTATACAGAAGAGGGAAATCTGCAAAGCACATTTAGTAAAATCTCTAACTCATATCTACTTGTATACCCCCAACCATATAAATCCAATCAATAAATTCTTTCCAAAATTACATTGATATCAGATTCCCAAAAAAGTTACGTTGAGTATTTGTGGATATGGATATAATACTGCAAGTAAGGGAACAAGGAGACTGTCCATTTTTCTTCGGCAGGTTCTCTAATAGGAAGCAATGTAGAGGTTAAGAGGTAGATGAGATAGATGAGAATTTAAATCCACTTCTAGATATGTAATCTAGCTAAGTCTCAGTGGCCTCACACACAAAATGTGGATAATAATAAAGCCTGCCTTTGGAGTTACAAGAAGGAAATGAAAGAATCCATGTAAAATGCTTAGCAGAATAACTGGTATACTATCAACAGTCAAACTGTTGGCTATCATTATTTTGTAAACTTTGAAGGGAAAAGATGTGTAAGTGCCTATAACGGAGGCGTTTAAAACAGACTGTCAGCTACCGTGTACTATGATGGACTCACAGCTGGATTTTCGAGGACAGGAGGAGAATCAAGGACTTTGATTTGGGCCTTCTGTCCCTTCCTCTGCCCCAGTTACATGTATTTAAGTCTAGCAGATTAGAACAGTCAATAAACTGGACTGTAAGTGAGGCCAAATTTACTAATCTGATCCTCATATAGGATAGTTAACTTGAGAAAGAGAAAAACACATCGTGGCTAAATGGTTCTCCTATCTCCCAATTCATATTTTTCATCAATAAGAACAATTCTCCATTACATTACAGATCAGGGATAGCAAATTATATCAGAATAACTGGCTTCTTGGAACTGAAAAGAGCCACAGATTACCCAGTTCATACTTTTATAGATGAAGAAACTGTAAGATGTTAGGTGACATGCCCACTGTCACATAGCTGGTTATAGTCAGTGCAAGTAAATCATAAACAATCTTTATATATTAATGGCAACAACATGGTAGGAAAATAAATAAATGACATTTTCAAGACTTTAGTTATTAAGATTTAGAAGTAATAATATCCTTGTAACATCTAAGTTATATAGGATTTTCTTTTACCTGTTCTTAGAGGGTCTAAAAAGAAGAAGAACTTCCTAACTGCTGTACAAACATAAAAAGAATAAAAAGATTTTTCCAGCCCATCTAATTGTGGCAAAGTCGGGATAAGCTCCAATATGTAGTTTTCTAAATCCTGAAAGAACAAAACAAAATAAAACTTTAAAGTGTTAAAATGTCTGATCTTGTTTCTTCACTACACACTGGAATAGAATTTCAGGCCAAAAAATTATTCAGCATTAATACTCTATTAATGATGAAATAAATTCATAACTATGTTAGTGGTGAAACTATTTTATATTAAATTTGTTTCTACTAATTTACTTCTTTCTAAATTTTAACATTTTTGAATAGGTAATATATTCTACACAGTTCCAAATCCGAAACGAACAAAAAAGTATTCATTGAAAAGTCTCCCTCTCACCTATTTCCTCTCCCCAGAGGTAACCTATATCATCAACTTCTGATGTATCTTTCCAAAGATAATTGATGCACATGCAGGCCAATACATATATACATATTCTCCTCCTCTCTTTACACAGGATGTAGCAGCATACCATGCAAATTCTCCTGTATCTTGCTTTTATCACTTAAGAATATACTCTGCAGTCAATCCACATTAGCTCTCAAAGAGCTTCTACTTTTTTTTAAATAGCTATGTATTATTTCATTGTATGGAAGTACCATAATCTAGCCAGTATTCTACTGATGGACATTTAGGTTTGTTCTAATTCTTTGCTACACTAAAAACAACACTATAGGGGCTAAGCTAATTTTTCATTGATAGCTATTATGGGAGAATATAGGATATAATTTCTGTAAGTGGAATTGCTGGGTCAAACCATATGCACATTTATAATTTTGATAGACATTGGCAAACCTCCCACCTCCCCATAAAGGCCATATCCATTTTACACTCCCACCAGCAACGTGAAGGCTATATCAACACTTCCTAAATTATGCCCCAGAAGTGCTACAGTAAACTTACAGGGGTGCAGCAGGATATTTTATATTTTTGAGGGAAACGTGTGAGACACTGCACGACAGATGTCGCTATGAGCTAGAGCTATGAGCTCAAGGTAGTTCACATTTTCAACATTAGATCGAAATATCTTCCTTTTGATGACATCAATTTTTGCAAAGCTAGGTTTTTGGTGGTTGCTGTGATAAAGGAAGTACCACATGAAAATTAGTGTGGAAGAGGAATTGAGGGTGACTGTGTCCAATCTAATTCCCAGGTCTGAGTAGCTGTACAGTGCCCCATGGGCACACACATTCCGTTAGTAATTGTTATATAAGAATAACATAAAAATATTATTTTCTTTTAATTATGTGTATTACAAATGGCTAATAGGATAATAAGTTTAATGGATACTTTTTAAATTGTTTAGAACTAACTGGTTAATAAATGGAACTATTAACTATTTCCTTTGGCCTTGAGCCACTATGAAAAAATTACTGAGCTAATAAGGGCAATGTGAACTGAAAAAGTTTGGGAAACCTTGGCCTATTAGACATTCTTTCATTAAAAGTATTATCAAACTTTTTTTTTTGCTGAGGAAGATTCACCCTGAGCTAACATTTGTGCCAATCTTCCTCTATTTTGTATGTGGGTCACCACCACAGCATGGCTGCCGACAAGTGGTGTAGGTCTGTGGCTGGGAACTGAACCCAGGCCACTGAAGCAGAGCACACCGAACTTAACCACTAGGCCATGGGGCTGACCCCCCAAACTTTTTGATCTTTGTCAGTCTGGTGGTGTAGATCTATTTGGCATTTCTCTTATTATGTGAACTTAACATTTTTTGTCTGATTAAGAAGCATTTGTATTTTGCTTTCTGCAAACTATTTACATCCTTTGCCCAGTTTTCTATTGGGTTAGCAGCCATTTTCTTCTTCATCTTTAGGAGCTTTTTATACATTAGGATAATTGGCCATTTGTCTGTGACTGCATTCAGTTATTTTTCCTGGCTTGTTGTTTTCTCTTAACTTTGTTTATGATGGTCTTGGCTCTACAGATTTTTTTTTTTAATTTAGCTGAATTTATTCATTGTTTTTCAGACTTCTGAGTTTTGTCATACTTAGAAAGGCTTTCCCTATTCCAAGATTATATATTTAAAAGTCTCATGGTTTCTTATATTTATTTTAACAATTTATTACTTTTGCTTTAGCCATTGTAAAGTATAGTGTTTCCAGTTGATCTGAGATACTTTATAATTTAAGTTGTAGAACAAACAGATGGCATCTCAAACTTGATGTGTCCAAAATGGGAATCTTCCCATCCCCAACCCTGGTCCTCAACCATTTTTCCCTATCCCAGCAGCTGTTCAAAACAAACATTTAAAACTCATCTTTGGTTCCTACCTTAACTTCACTAAGGCCCCTCCTGCTTACCCCCAACAGCTAATTCAGCAGCAAATTTTTGGGGGGCGTGGGTGTCCAAAAGATATTGAATTAATCTATTACTGGCTTTTTCTATAGCCATCAGCCTGATCTGGGCCACTATCATCTCTCACTTGGACTACTGCAGTAGACTCCTAACTATTCCTTCTTTTCTTGTAGGCTCCTTACAATCCATTCTCCACACAACATCCAGAGTGATCTTTTAAAAGGTAGACCATATATCCTGACAGATTCAGCTTAAAACTTCTAATGGCTTCCCATTAATTTCAAAATAAAATCCAAACTCCTTCCCATGGGCTAATAGGCCCTACAGGTGGACCCTGCCTACTTCTCCAACTTCATCTCCTGTCTCTCTAACCTTTGCTCATGTGCTCTAGCTACAATGGCTTCCTTCTGTTCCTAAAACAGGTCAGCTTTAACTTTGCCTTGGGGACACTGAATTGCTGTTCCCTCTATACTACATCTTCACAAGGCTAGCTTCTTTCCTCAAAGAGGCACCCCTTCCATCTTATCTAAAATAGCCCCCGACCCCATCATATGCTTTCCCATTACTCTATTGTCTCCATAGAACCTGTCACTATTTGAAACTATCTTGCTTATAATTTAGTGTCTGCCTCCCCACTCTGCTAGGAAAAAAGCTCCCTGAGAGTAAAGCTCCGAACAGTATCTGGCACAAAGTAAGTATCTGATAAGTGCTTATTTAATAAAACTTAGTAAGCGAATGAAAGTTTGCCTACACTACTCAAATTATTGAAGTTGGCTCTGGAAATCACTTCTTTTCAATAAGGAAGACACAAAGTCTGGTTTCAAAAGGCAAAGTGCCAATGTTAGGAGAAATAACTTCTTTTCTTTGAGAGAAATGTTTTCTTTCATTAAGAGAAAGGAAAACTACTCCATTTGAAACATACTACAGAGATAAACTGTTGCTTTTCTCTCTTCTTCCCCTATCCCTCTTTCAATTTTTGTTCTCATTCATGGAAAGAGGCAAGACAAGCAATAGAGGGGAAGTGTGTTTTGTAAACCAGCTGCTGACAAGAATTCTCAGAGCTATAGACACAGTCCAGTATCTGACCTGAATAAGTATCAACAGGTGGCTAATATGTCTTCCTTGCTAGAGAGAGATGGATACAAGCAAGAACCTTTTACTGTCAAGTTGATCTGAACCTTAAAGGATGAGAATGGTACTCTGTCCCTAGAAAGGTTTTTAAGTGTAAATGTTCAGTATGAGCTAACAGATTCTATCTACAGAAATCTGGATAAAACAGACTGCAACAAATTATAACAAAAAACAAACTATAACAGGGAATTTTCATTTCTTTAAATTACATATTCAAATATTTAAGTGATTAATTAACCTGGTTCATATTTATGCCTAACTCCCTTTCCCATTTCCCCACTACCCTAAAAAGGACTCCATATTTGGGAAAAAAGTGTGTGCTGAAAAGAAGCACATGTATATAATTTAGATATCCACAGTGACAAGAAGCATAGTTATTTGGATCATCAGGCTATAATTCTCTGTTGATAACTTGGCCTAACTACATTAGTACCTAATGGGAAATAAAAAGCCTCTTGGTAACTGGCCTTACAACTCAAACCTACAGGTGGGAATGTAGTCACATTATTTTTCTCTTATATTTCCTAAAAAAGGAAAAATTTCTGGCCCTTACATTTTAAAATAGTCATACATTGATAACACTCATGAATAAGCAAAAGGTTTTCACTATTTCTTCAATGATTTTTAATCCTATTAAACCACTACATTCTTATTTTCTCCTCTAAAAGGCTTTTAAGGTTGGAGAAAAGAATCTAAAAAGGAATTTTTGTGGTCAATATACATTTTAAAAGTTTTTTAGTAAAATGTTATCTGTAAAAACAAACAAAAACAGAGAAACAAAATAAGAATCACTGTAATCCCAACACCCAATGGTAACACTGTTGACATTCTGACATCTACTGTAGTTATGAAAGTAGGGTAATACTTACTGATTCCCGAAGATACCCTTGTCCAGCAACATCATATAAACTGAGTCCTATTCTTGTTTGATGAAGCCAAACTTATAATAAACGAGAAAATAAAATATAAGTATTAAGATCTCTCCTTTAGCATATAAATGGACAAAAGGAGATAAAGAGCTAGATTAGACGGACCAGCTAATCTAATAACTCTATAAACACATTTCTTCTCACACATACTACTTACTCATTAACCCAAAAATTGTTCAAAACAAAACAAACATACCATAGAATTAATGGCACATATCAACAGTTCTACCATGCCTACAGCGACAACGTCGATACCCTCGAGGATATCGTTCTTTACCTATTAAATTTGTGTTCTACCAAACAGGGACAGTGAGTGTAATGTTATGCCTTCATCGAAGCTGCTTTTATTCTACTGAGGTTAATTACTGCAACCAAATATTAGTTAAAGATGGAACACACAGGACTTCACAGATCATTATGGAACTTACAGGAATCATAACTACTCCAAGTTGTTTAAGAAAATCTCAGCTCTAGTACGTTCCAGGAGAGAATCACAATAATAGGAAAACAAATCTTGGTCAAAAGAAATAAATTCTGCTATTCAAACGTACTAAGAGAGCTGTCTGACCTGGAAGGGATACCATAAAAGCATGGACCAAACCCTCCCTGACTCCCAGACAGGAGGAGTGCAAGCACAGTGAAATCACCTTTTCTCATGACATAATTAAAGAACTGCATGATGGAAATTCTTCCGTAAGAATCTGTGTGAAGGAGTTTAGCAAAGACTTTTGCTGTGAAAAATTGCCTAAGGAAAGGAAATAAAGATTAAAATCATTTGTCAACATAATATAAAAATGACTTCTATGAATTAGCAAACAACAGCATAAATTCAAACAATTAAAAATCAAAGTGATAAAAAAACCAAAGTGAGAACTATAGTTCAAAACTTAAAATATTGTCATACATCTTTGCATTCTATTGTCTTAAGAATGGGGCCGGCCCAGCAGCATAGTGGTTAAGTGCTCGCGTTCCACTTTGGTGGCCCGGGGGTCCCAGGTTCAGATCCCGGGCATGCACCAAGGCACCGCTCGTCAAGCCATGCTGTGGCGGTGTCCCATATAAAGTAGAGGAAGATGGGCACGGATGTTAGCCCAGGGCCAATCTTCCTCAGCAAAAAAAAAAAAAAAAAAAAGGATTAGCATCGGATGCTAGCTCAGGGCTTATCTTCCTCAAAAAAACAAAAAAACAAATGAAGGCCTATAGTGTTGTAAATAAACTATTTCTTTTAATAACTTCATACCAATGTAATTTTCTTGACTAAATAATTTTATTAAACTTCATTAGTAACTCAAATTGACTCAAATTGTCATACTATTGACTTAAGTTTTCATTAACATTTATTTGAGGCATTTAAAACGCTTAATGTAACATACTCCTTTGTTAATTATATTTATTCTTACTTGCACTTTGGTCCAGCTTTTTCACCAACCTTCAAAAAATTTTCATAATTAATCATTGCTTCCTCTCCAATCACAGGTGGTGTCTGGTGCTTATCCAACAAAAACCATAAGTTCTTAGAAGAATTGCAGAAATGAAGATGTTATAATTAACAGAATAAAATTTAAAAACGTAGTTAAATGTGTTATTTCCATTAAAATGATAGTCTGATAGCAGAGAGTTAATACTAAGATGAATCTCATCCCCTATTAGCCTTTTGATTACCTAATAAAATAAATAATAAAAATAATAGCTATAATAAATAAAAATAGCTCAATAAAAATAGCTAGCATTTATTGAGTGCTTACTAAGTTCTAAGGTTTTCATATATAGTGCCTCTTGAATCCACATAACTGTATGATGTAGATAGTGTTATCCCTACCTTACAGAGGAGAACTGAAGCACAGAAATGTTAAGTCCATTGCCCAAGAGCACAGAGATTTGAACTGGGATTTGAACCCCTGCAGACTGACCCTACAGTGACGGTTCTCAACTTTGGCCTCACATTAGTATCATCTAGGGACTTAAAAAAAATGAAACAAAACCATCCTTGGGAAACGGGCCCACGCAAGCCCTGCAGCTGGTTCTGGCGGAACCATCGCTCCAGAGCCTGTGCGTTCACCCACTCTGCAGCACTGGCTCCATCAAGGCACCCGGAGATGCTGCATGACGTAAGAGAACTAAGAAACAGCTAACATCATAGCAACCTTTTATTCC
The DNA here is from genome assembly GCF_057802395.1 of Ceratotherium simum simum. NCBI lineage: Eukaryota > Metazoa > Chordata > Mammalia > Perissodactyla > Rhinocerotidae > Ceratotherium > Ceratotherium simum. Next base: position 14,366,800 of record NC_141902.1, on the reverse strand, counting down.
ATTCTTACCTGTAATTCTTCATTATCCAGCAGTTCTCTGCTTTTCCTTTGCAGGAAGACAGCTCTGGATTCCTCTCTCAATTTCTGCAGTAAGACTTCATCTTCAGCTGGCAGCTAAAAATACACTGTAGAGTTAATTTCTACACTTGAATTCTAGACTATTGGGTTATAGAAAATGTACTTGGCCTCATAAAATAACTATTTACGCCACTGCCTCAAATTACTTTTTGTATCTCAATTTTGCTTAACTTCAAATCATTCATTGAAAAAGCTCATTTAACAAAAAGAGATCCACAGAGAATTCAGTGATCAGTAAGGCCAGATTCTTGCCTGGAAAAAGCTAATAGTCTAGCCCAAGTTTCATTTTATATTCTTAGAGCACTGTTTCCACTGTAACCTAAGATTGATATAGAACTAAATTAGGACTAGCTGAAGATTGACAGTCTTAGCAAAGTATGCCTTTTGAGACTGGATCACCTTACCTCTTGGAGACAGTAAAGCCAGTGTCTATTATGTTGGCCTCCAAGGCAGAGGGTCTGCTCACTGGGGTGATTTCCATAAGCAAGGCTTTAAAATGACTCATTCCAACTCGACTTCAAACAATTTGCTTTGATGATTTCTTCTTCCTTTTTTACATCTTTGTCTCATTAAATGTACCTAAGTAACTTATAGTCCAAATTAGGGGTTATGGTTTTCCCTTTTCATTTCCAAGAACTAAGACACCATCCCTCCCATCAAAAGGAATGGAGAAGGAAGAAGCATTAGGAGGTGAGGCTGGGGCTGAGACTGGGATTGTGCTCCAGTGGCTGGTCAACCAGCTAATCAGCTAAGGAGAGAAGTGGTGGCCAAAGATGACAGGTGGTTTCCCTGAAGCAGTGGAGGGGAAGAGGAAGAAGAGACAAGGGAAAGAATGTCCCCTAAATCCACATCTGCAGACCAGAAACCACCTGGGATCTGGGAGAGGTCACAGAGGGAAGGAAGAGAGAGAAATGTGGGAGAAAGGGATTCCCTCAGGAACCAAAAGGTTGGTACTGGGAATATAAGCAAGTTGAGTCCTAGCCTCAGGAGTGGGGTCACATCCACATCTCAGGGCTGTTCCTGGGTTAGGGAGATACTGTGTTTCATAATCCTGATTAAATGAAATGATGAATACTATCTGAAGTGCTCTTAAGTATGTGGGCACTCAGTAAATGCCAATTCCCTTCCCTCTCCCCAAGACTATCAAAAATCTTCAGTTATCTACTTGCCTCTGTTTAAGAAAGTGTAAAATGCAAAAAAACAGGAAAAGTATGTATGATGTGATCCCATTTTCGTTAAACACACACACGTCTCACAGAAATATGTAGAAGGATTTATGTAAAAATGTTTGTTTACATCTCTGGGCAATGTTATGGGAAAATATCATCTAGTTTAGCTTTTCTCCCCCTTTTCCATGACAAACGTGGACTAGTCATATAATTCTTAAAAGACTGGGAGACATATGGTATTACACAAAGGTTGCCAATAAAAATGGTTCACATGGCGGGCTGGCCCGGTGGCACAGTGGTTGGGTTCATGCGCTCTGCCTTGGCGGCCTGGGGTTCATGGGTTCGGACCTGTGCACTGCTTATCAAGCCATGCTGTGGCAGGCGTCCCATATGTAAAGTAGAGGAAGATGGGCACGGATCTTAGCCCAGGGCCAATCTTCCTCAGCAAAAAGAGGAGGATTGGCAATGGATGTTAGCTCAGGGCTAGTCTTCCTCACCAAAAACAAAAAAAAAATTTAAAAAAAAATGCTTCAGATGAAAAAAGTTTGTACTTGAAGAAATAAGTTACAATTATATAGATAATTCACTTTTTTAATACTTCAGTCCTTAACGCAAGTAAAACAAAATGTTTACTTTCTTTGCAAATAATATTATAATTAACTGAGTTTAGAAGGTAACAGATTTAAGACACAGTCAGCAAAATGTCCAAAGTTAACTTTTCTATAGTGGTTACATTTTACATAATAATAAATTGGTCTTATTCTTTTAGGTAGCCTTCAATTTCAGGTATAAATAGCTTTCTTAAGGTCCTACTGTTTTATCTATAACCCTCTTCAAAGACTTCCTTTTAAAGTTAAGTATAACTCAGGGCCAGCCCCGTGGCTTAGTGGTTAAGGGCATGCGCTCCGCTACTGGCGGCCCGGGGTTCGGATCCTGGGCGTGCACTGACGCACCGCTTCTCCAGCCATGCTGAGGCGGCGTCCCACATGCAGCAACAAGAAGGATGTGCAACTGTGACATACAACTATCTACTGAGGCTTTGGGGAGAAAAAGGAGGAGGACTGGCAATAGATGTTAGCCCAGGGCTGGTCTTCCTCAGCAAAAAGAGGAGGATTGGCATGGATGTTAGCTCAGGGCTGATCTTCCTCACAAAATAAATAAATAAAAAATAAAAAAAATAAAAAATAAAGTTAAGTATAACTCTTCAAATTTTCCATGCTCAATTTTTCAGTTTAGCCCGAAGCAAATGTTTTACACCTTATAACATGAGTAAAAGACAAAGTTAGAAACGGTGATCAGCCAAGTAAAACTAAGTCTTATAAGAGCCTGAGCAATATAAGCCAATAGAATACCTACTACTAATATCCATAATAAAAATGAGGAGAAAGAAAAAGCCTATAGCTTTTCTATAAAGGGGCAATTAACTTTGTGTTCTTATACCAATTACCAGGTCCAAGATAATGATAAGATCAGCTAGAATAAAAGGATAAATATATAAAATTTAACATATAATCCTCAATTTACTTATTTATAAAATATAACATTTTGATCCCCTTCTAAAATTACATTTCATTTATAAACTCTGCAAGACATTTGCTTTGATACCACTTACCCTATAATAAAACCGGGGAATGGTCTTATAGAATTCATTTGTGTTTTTTCTACCTCCTTTCCATTCTGAGTAGTATTTGGTAAATAAATCCATTTCTTCATCTTTTAATTCTTGTTCACTTTTTTTTTCTGTTAAAATAGATTGAGGGGGGAAAGCACTTTTAAAGTCAAACAATACTTTCCTCAGGTCATCTATATACTATAGTCTAATTACAGTGCAAAAAAGGCCTCACAACTGCTTAGACGCTGAACATCTATAGCAACTTTCTTAAAATACCCAGAATCACTATCTTCCACTGAAAGTCTCCCTTACATCTTTAACCTCTTCTCAGCGGCTCCTTCCGCTTTTTTTTATCACTATACTTGTCTCTTCCTCAAGTCACTCCCTCTCTTATAGACCTCTGGCATGTTCCTATTTCAGTCTATCAAAGTCTTTACTGAGCACCTACTGTGGACAGAGCACTGTACTAGACACTGGGGCTAGAGCGATGAGAAATCAGGCACAGCCCTTGACCTCTCGGAGTTTCAGCCTCATAATCACTGTTCCTCTACCTAATGCAAAACCCTTCCATCTGAAGCTCACACCTCAGGGTGCTCTTACCCTCCAATCCCCCTACTGCTGGCATTAGCTGTCTCATTTAGCCATTCCTCCACACTTATTTGAGGACATGGCAACTGGTGCACAGCATTCTGCATCTCAGTGTCCTGCAATCATCAAGGAAGAATAAACATTTATGTGGGTAACTGGGACCCCCTTAACTCTGAAGGCTTTCACCTCTACTCTGTCGCTTGGTTCCATGGCAAGACCACAAATCTTATCTGCTCCTCTTCTGGAATCTTAAACTCTAATATACTCTCAGATAATTTTTCTTTCCTTCTGGTTATTCAAAACCTCATTGCCATAATACCTGCACTTCAGCCTCACTGAGATCTTCAATTCTGTGATCTATTTTCTGAAAAGTTTATTTACCTCTTCCTGGTCTCACTTCCTTCCCAATATGCCTGTAGTTGTTCCCCTAAACTCCTCTCATGCCTGCATTTCTGCTGCATCTGCCATGTTAATTTTTTCTTTCTTTTTTTTGTGAGGAAGATTAGCCCTGAGCTAACATCTGATGCCAATCCTCCTCTTTTTTTGCTGAGGAAGACCGGCGGGGCTAACATCCGTGCCCATCTTCCTCTACTTTATACGGGACGCCGCCACAGCATGGCTTGATAAGTGGTGTGTCGGTCTGTGCCTGGGATCCGAACCTGCGAACACGAGCCACTGAAGCGGAGCATGCGAACTTAACCGCTATGCCACCAGGCCAGCCCCCTGCCATGTTAATTTTTAACCTTGGACCAATCTTATAATCTAATTTGTTTACTATGGCTCAATGCTGTTGGAGAAAATTGCAAAATTTTGCAAATTTTTGGTCCCACAAAGTTTTTTCATGGTTACTAATTAATAAGTCAGCCTCTCAAAAACAATAGTACATATTTTGTTTGCCCTTGATGTTCTCTTCGTGACTGATTACTCCAAACTTGCACTACATTCCTCAAGCCCCCCTCTGTGTTCACACTCAACAGATGACATTCCTTCCTGGTTCACCAAAAACTGAGTCTACTGGGCACGGACACTGATAAACACCTAAGTGGAGTGGGAGGGCAGGAAGGTATCAGATCTGCACCTTACCTTCTTCCTGCCAGATCCAGAGGAAGAGGTATCTCTTCTCTCACCCAAGGCTAACCCCTCATGCTACCTGAGCGCTTAACCTCAGCCTCTCCAATTCTGTTGTGTTCTTTCATCATTTATTCTTTCCTTCTCCCCACCTCCCTCTTCAGTACCTTCAATTTCTTCATCTTTACTGGCTTTTCTTTAACTTACAAATACACTGAGGTCTTTCCCATCACTCCAAAAAACTCCTTCCTTTCTACCTACTGTACACATGACTCCTTTTTTTTATTTTATTTTATTTATTTATTTATTTTTCCCCCCAAAGCTCCAGTAGATAGTTGTATGTCATAGCTGCACATCCTTCTAGTTGCTGTATGTGGGACGCGGCCTCAGTGTGGCCGGACAAGCGGTGCGTCGGTGTGCGCCCGGGATCCGAACCCAGGCCGCCAGCAGCGGAGTGCACACGCTTAACCGCTAAGCCACGGGGCCGGCCCTCATGACTCCTTTCTTTCTCATCCACTTTTTCAAATGAAAAGCCTATACTGGCTATCTTTACTTTCTCACCTCTCACTCTCTCTTCATGCAATTCTATTTCTGCTCTTACCACTCTACAGAAACTGTTCTTGCCAGGGCAACCAAGGACCCAATTGCTCAGTCTAATATACATTCGTGTCCTTGATTTCTCTGTAAAATTTGATACTGTTGATGAGTCTAACCTCTTCTTGGCTTTTATGAGACCACACTCTATTGATTCTATTTTCTGGCCATTTCTTCTTTTTTTGTTAACCCTTCTTCCTCTATCATTTCAACTTTCGTAGTTTAACTTCTAAGTCCCAAACCTATGTCAGTAACCCAGACATTGCTCTTGAACTCTAAACTCATCCATTCAAACAAAATATTTTCATCCTCATGCTGCAACATAGCTGAAATAATTCTCCCCATCCCTCACCTTACTACTCTTCTCTAATTCCATATTTCCATTTCAGTTAATGGTAGCACGATTCATCCAGTCACCCAAGCCCAAATCCCAAAAGTCATGTTCATTGTTTCATTCTCTTTCATTCAACTATTCTAGAGATACACAAGTAAATGTGTGAGTGGCTGTGTGCATGTGTGTCCATACATACATGCAGCTTTCAACAGAGTGTCAGGGAAAGCCTCACTGAGATGAAATTAAAAACTGAGGAAAAGGAGGAAGCACGCTATCCAGATATCCAGGGGGAAGTACATTCCAGGCAAAGGAAATAGCCAGTGCCAAGGCCCTAGGATGAGAGTGTGTCTGGTGTGTGCAGGGAAGAGGGAGGCAGCCAGTGTGACTGCAGCACAAGGAGCCATGGGGAGATTAGGGAGGGCAGACAATGGGGAGCCAGGCCACTAGGTGGTTGGAAAGACCTTGGCTTTTATTCTGGTGAGGGAGAGAGCCATCTGAAGTAATGAGGAGGCTAATGCTAATCCAGGTGACAGACGGTGGTGGCTTGGACCAGGGTGGCTGCAATGGAAGCGGTCAGGAGGAAATATACTCTGTATTTTCTTTTTAGTCCCAGGATTTGCTGACACACTGGATATGGGTATCAGAGAACGAGAGCAGTCAAAGATAACAAAGATATAACTAAAGGTTTTGACCAGAGATGGGGTTGCCAGTACCTAAGATGGGGAAAACTACAAGTGAGCAAGTTAGGAAGGAGAGCAGGAGTTCAGTTCTGGAAAAGTTAAGATTAAGATATCTATCAGATCCAAGTGGCAATGTCAAGTAGGCAATTAGATATATGAATCTGGCATTTGGGAAGAGGTCCAGGCTAGAGATAAAAATTTAGGAGACAATACGAATAGATAATATTTAAAGCCATATGACTGGATAACTTCACCATGAAGGTGAGTGTAGACAGAGAATAGAAGCTGACCACGGACTTAGCCTTGGGCATTTCAACGTTAAGTTGTTGGGTAGAAGAGGAAGAAAAAGCAAAGACTAAGAAGGGATGCAGGTGAGGTAGGAGGAAAACTAAGAGAGTGTGTCTCCCAGAAACCAAGAGAAGAAAGTATGTGTAGGAGGAGAGAGTGAACTACTACGTTCCTGGCAGGGACTGCTGGCAGGTCAAGTAAAATGAGGACTGAAAACTGACCACTGGAACAACATGGAGATCACTGACCTTCTTGACAAACAGGAATTAGAGACGAGTACGGATTTAACCAACAATTCTTCTAACAAGTGTTGCTATAATGGGAGCAGAGAAATGAGGCATAGCTAGAGGCGGAAGTTAAGACAAGACAGTTTCTTTAAGATGGGAGAAATACCACCATATTCACATGCTGATGGGAATGACTGAGAAAGAAAAACTGATGATGCAGAAGAGAGGGGATGACTGGGGGAGCGCATCCTTGAGTAGGCAAAAACGGGATGGAATCTAGCACACTGATGAAGGAAACAGCATTAACCAGAAGTTGTGCAACCAAATGACTCATTTTGTTTATCATCTCTCCCAACACTAAAGCATGATCTACAAGGACAAAGATTTTTGTCTGTTTTGTTTACTGTTATAACCTACAACAGTACCTGACACATAACACATGCAATGGAGTGGCTTTAAGAGTGAAGAGGAGGAGAAGGCACAAGTATAGGTAACTTTTTCGAGACGTTTTCCTATAAGGGGTGCAGAGAAATGCAGCAAAAGCTGGAGGCGGATGTGAGATCAAATGATTTTTTTTTTTAAGATGGGGGATATTACAGCATGTTTGTCACAGCTGATGAAAACGATCCAGTAGAGACACAAAATTTGATGATGCCTGAGAGAGAGGATAAGCTCAGAGTGAAGGCAGTGAATAAAAGAAAGGGAACACGATCTAGTGTTGGAGTGCAGGGACTGTCTCACATAGCAGCTTGGACAGTTCTTCATTTTAACCGTGAAGACAGAGTGTATGCGCACCTATGGGGGGCTGACAATGGTAAATGGGAACACGTGACGTTCTTCTTTGATTGCTTCTACTTTCTCAAATACATATACATACATACGTAAGTCCATCAGCTGACGGTAAGGAATAGGAAGGACATACTGGAGGATCGGAAGTTTGGGAGATGAGAAGAACTGCCTTAGACTGTGGGAGAGTGAATGTCTAGGGAAACACGGAAGGAGTGTAAATGAATGGCTGAAAACACCTACTTTAGGTGAGTGGACGCGAATTAAAAGTGAGACAATTCACCCTGGTTCCTTTTTTCTCCAACCACTTTCAGCTGCTCCGGGTGCAGGTGTGGAATACGAAAGACAGTTTTAACCAGATTGGTTAGCAAGCAAGTGTGAAGGAAGGGCGAAAGGGACAAGGAAGAATGGATTATGAAACCTAAATGTTATCCATTTTAGATGGATAAGGAGGGAAGTGAAAAGTGTGCTGGTAACAAGGCGGTAGGATCAATGGACCATAGGTTCTGGAAGGACCGAAGAGTTGTTGGAGCCGGGGTTCTCAATTTTCCCTCACAGTCTGGGTCAAGACCATGTAAGTGAGAAGCTAAGGAAGCTTTTCATTCCCGCAAATCCTTTCCCCGGGAAGTGTGGGTCACACCTCCCCGGATCCCTAAACCAGTCCACTCTGCCTCCTTTGTCGGGCGGTTCTCGAGGAGCGGAAAGCGCGGCTCGCGTCGCTGCTCCTCCCCGCTCCCCCCCAACCTCTAGGAGTTTAGCGCCGGCCTGGCTCTGCGGGCGGCCCCTCCCAAACTCACTGTTTGGACCGGTGTCGGGCGTCGCTAGCCGCCGGCGAAGAACTTCTTTCCAGTCCATGGCTGACTCCCGCGCAGCGGGTCCTGCATTCGCTGTTTACTGCCCGCTCCACCCCCTCCCAGCTCCGACGTCACACGCCGTCCAGCCCCGCGAAGGTTAGGGAGGCCGCTCAGCCGCCATCTTGGGCACGGGCGGAAGGTGGCTAAAGAGGCAAAAACGATTCCTCTACACTGCAGAGACTACGGCGATCACACTGACAGCGGAGAAACCGACGTGAAAGAGGTGGAAAATGACCCTCCTGAAGGCGGCGTCCCAACTTCACCAAGCCCGATTTTAAAGGCGCAGGATAAGGGAGCCCGCGCTGTTATTTCTTCATCTTGGGCCTTTGGCGCTTGTGCACCACGTGACTCAGGGGTCCTCAAGCTTTTCCGGCTCGAGGGAAGAACTTTCTTCCTTCACAATTTCTTTTCATTGTTCACTGCGGATATATGGATGTCCTAAATGTCCCCTAAACTTAGTAGTCGCCTTCCGCCGCCGCCTCTGCCCCCTTCTGCCACTAAAAGCTTCAGAATCGCCTTTTTCTCGCTGCCAGGCCCGGCGGAACGCCCGCGCCCTGCTCGGTCCCGCCCCCTTGCCCGGGGTCGCCGCGGTGCATTGTGGACGCGGTAGTTTCCGCTGCGTTCATGGTTGCGTTTAGCGTGAGTGCTGCGGTGAGTTGTTGAATGAAGTGGAATTGGTTTGCGTTGGGTCCGTACCCGGTAGGCGGTGCCCTTCGCGGATCTCCCTTCCTTGCCTGTGTGGTAGGCTCGCCCCCCTCCCATTCCCCCCGTTTACGAGTTTGGCGCCTGGGGAGACTGGGATACAGGACCAGGGCCGCTATCCTTGCTGCTGTGGGTCTGGGGTCGTCGGCTCCTGGGCGCGGTTTTCCACTTTACGCCCCTTGTTCAGCAAGGCTCCCATGAGATCTTGCCCCTTTTCAAGGACAGTTGTGATCCACGTGAGTCGAATTGGGCGGTCCTCCTTGTGCTTTCTCTTCAGGTTCACGGACTGGAATATAACAGGCACCGGAGGGTCCCTGCCGAGTCACCTGGGTCTGGGGTTTCCGACGGAGGTTAGATGTCCCATATCGTTGTTTAATGGAGAGAACTCACCAGGCTTCTTTGCTGTTTAATAGCCCCCAAAGCAGAACCTTGATTTGTGTGTGAGAGACTGAAAGTCATCTTTTAAAAAGTTGTGCTGTAAAAGTAGGGCTTGTTGAACATCTCTCTCACTACCTGGTGCTGATCTCACTGCATAATGGCGTTCTGTTTCACCGGTGTTCGAAGCTTTCCTAAGCTTTGGAAGAGCAACCCATACCTTGGGCTAGGCCCAGGACACTCTTACCTCTCTCTCTTTCTCAAAGACTATTATGGCATCAGGAACCAACAGAAGTGGATTTCTCTTAAAACAGTGTCTCCACAAAATACTAAAGCAGTGAATCTGCTCATTGCCAAGGCCAGATATCCCAGGAAAGGGGATGAGGGCAGTAAGAAGCAAGTTTCTTCTGATTCTCCTCATCTTTTTGCAGCTGGAGCGGCTAAGAAGAGATCACAGATGAATCCTCAGAGTAAAGATCATGCCTTGTCACCCGTCAGGGACACTATTCAACTTCCAACAAAACCTTTGAATTCAGAGGAGTGGGATAAACTTAAGGAAGATTTCAAAGGAAAGGCTAATTTTGAAAATTGGATCAGTTCACAAATGACTCATTGCCATAGCTCTGTAGATGTGGCTAAATCTCTGCTAGCCTGGGTAGCTGCAAAAAACAGTGGTGTTATAGGCTATGATTTGCTGGTCAAGTATTTGTATCTTTGTGTCTTTCATAATCAGACATCAGAAGTTATTGACGTCTACGAAATCATGAAAGCCAGATACAAGAGTTTAGAATCTGGAGGGAACACTCTTCTCATCCGGGGATTAATCCATTCAGACAGATGGAGAGAGGCCTTGCTGCTGTTAGAGGACATCAAAAAAGTAATGGTCCCTTCAAAAAAGAACTATCATGACTGTATCCAGGGAGCCCTGCTTCATCAAGATGTGAACATAGCTTGGGATTTGTATCAGGAGTTGTTAGGCCATGGTGTTATTCCTATGTTGGAAACTTTAAAAGCCTTCTTTGATTTTGGAAAAGATGTAAAAGATGATCAGTATTCAAACAAACTACTAGACATTCTTTTGTATCTAAGAAATAATCAGCTGTATCCTGGGGAATCATTTGCACACAGTATAAAAACATGGTTTGAGAGGTAATTTTGATTTTTCTTTGTATGTATGTTTTTATTTTAATACCTATACCTAAAAGAAGCCTCCTCTTTTTTATTAGTTGCTGAGAATTACTCTACTCAGATTATACTTTTTTCCATCTTAGTAAGATTTAAGACAAAATTTTCTTTCTCTTTAAAAAAAATAGTGGCATAAACAAGTTGTGCTAATCTCTTCTCATCACATAAAAGGAAAATTATAGAGCACTTGTAGATTTTATGTGTCTTTTCCTTTTAGAAGGATCATTTATTTGGTTTTCTGAGGTGTCTAGTATTATGTGAGTAGTTACCAATAGCACTGGTGGCTGGAGTTCCTAGCAAGTAAACTGGAGCTGTCTTTGGGTCATTTTAGTATTTTCAGAAGTTCTGAAACCTAGTAACTGGTATAACATGCATACATACTGGTTTAATCTATGCATTTTATCAAATTGATGGGTAGAACAGAATGGACAGGGGATCCTGATCAAACCTGATATGCAGGTGTTAAAATAGAAAATCTTCGTCTTTCCTGTTCATTTGTGATCTTTCCATCATTCGACTGCTCTCTCCAAGGCTTTCTCCTTTGCTTTTAGTTATTGGCTACCTGCCTATTTATTGCTGCAGTCTTTTATTCTCTTATTTCTTCACAACTAATGTGCTTCAGGCTCTTTCCTAAAAATTAATTCCTTTTCTCTTGCTTTTCTACTATATATTATCTTTATAGAGCTTTGAAGTAGCAATCATGCTTAGTTATCTTATTTAATGAATTTATTGAATATCAACGGAGGAGCTAGATTGTGAAAATCTTTGAAGATTTTGGGTTTTATTTTGTTATCAAGAGTGCTCATCCCACAGTGGATTTTTAGAAAGGTACTGCCAAAACAGTGCGAAAAGAAGATTGGAAAGAGATTAAGATTGGAAACAGGGAGATCTGTTTGGAGGGAACTATAGGTTTGAATGAGAGATGATGATATCTTGAATTAAGAACTAGGGAAGGAGAGAAGGCAATAGAATCAATAGGAATTGATGGTAATATGTGTAGGAGGAAAGAAGAAAGGATAAGTTGGTTGAGCAAATAAATCAATAAGTTTTGAATGCCTCCAATTAGGCTAGGCACTGAGAATGTTTTGTGATATAAGAGCTATTATGACAGCATTCATAACCTAAATGGGAATATGATACTTGACCGTTAAATAATAGTGGTGTATAACATGATAGTATAAGAGAAGAAGTTGTTCTGGGCAGGAACAATCTCTGGTAGCTTTATGGAGAGGGTTAGAGTTGAGTTTGATTTAGAGGTTACAGTACTAATAGCTGCTTTCTGTACAAGTCCTGTGAAGGTAGATTTCGAGTTGAAGATGAGGGTCGGATGACTGGAGGAGAAGCAAAGGGAAGGAGATCCAGAGTAGGGTACCATCAGCTCCTTAGTCCCATCGTGGTGTATCAACTACTCTTGTAATTTAACCATTCTTGGGAAGTATCCGGAACTTTTCAGAGCTCTTGCCTACTGTGTTTCTAAATACAATGACTATCTTTCAGTTCAGTAGGCACCTGACCTTCTGATGATTTGATTTTGCAATCTTTTTTGTAGTGTTCCTGGAGAACAATGGAAAGGACAATTCACCACAGTCCAAAAAAGGTAAAGGCCAATATTTAATTTTTAACTTGTTTGATTCAGGTTTAGTAGGTTTTGTTGCTACTGACTTAAAAATTTTTAAGAATATTCTAGAGATAGGATAATTAAGAGTTAGAGTACCCAGGGAAAAAGCCATGTTTTGCATATGGAGAAGTTGCAGTGTTCAAAATGTTTTTTCTATAGGTGCTGTGAGCCTGGTGTGAAGCCTCAGAGATGTTTTGCCCTAGAGATTTGGGACCTAGTTGTGTTTTAGGAATGACTTTAAAAACTTGATCTGGATGCCCAGCAGTGTATTCTTAGGTTTTCTGGCACACTAATGTGTGATACTATCAGGTTTACAAAAAATCAGATGCATGTGATGATCACAAACGTATAATGCTCTTTTTAAATTACCTTTCAATTTCCTCATGTCCTAGGATTATTCATTTTAGAAAAAGTTCTTTTCTAGGACACTATTTAACACAAACAATTGTAATTACAGTGGTCAGTGTTTGGGCTGTGGAAAAACCATAGAGTCTATTCACCTGAGTCCGGAAGAGTATGAATTTCTCAAGGGAAAAATCATGAGGGATGTGATAGATGGAGGTGACCAATACAGAAAGACGACACCTCAGGTGAGTCTGAAACAGGTTTTATTGCATTCTTGGATTGCTTGTTTAGAGCAGGGGTCGGCAATTCGGCATTTTTTTTCTGTAAAAGGCCAGATAGTAAATATTTTAGGCTTTGGGGGCCATACGGTCTCTGTTGCAACTTTTCTACTCTGCTGGAAACAGCCACAGAAAATTCGTGAGCGTGGTTGTGTTCCAGTAAAACTGTATTCATGGAAAGAAGTGGTGGGCTGGATTTAGCCCGCTGGCCATAGTTGTCAACCTTTAGGAGAGATGGCTTTAGAATTTCATGGAGTAATTGGGTTAGACTATCATCCATCTGTTGAAGTCAGTCCTATTTCATCTGGGCACAAGTGCACTTAAGCCAAAAAGATAGATGCTTATTCTTTGTCTAAATGCTCTCGGAAAGCTGTGTTCAGTAAACTCCCATGAAAACATTATGGTTTCTCACAACTTTTCTAGTCAAGAGAGTTTAAGGCAACTTAACAAAATTATTTCCAAGTTTTCTTAGTATTGAATTTGATTCTCTAAGTCATTTTTGCTTTATTTTGCTGATCTTCAGTACTTTATGCTGGTTTACTAAGATTAAGTTGAAGAAGTAAGATGCTTTTACCTTCAGGAGAGGTCATCCTTGGGGAGAGGCTGCCCGTCATCTCACTGAAGGCTTTTTCTTCAAGGTACCAAATAAAAACAGGAAGTGAAAATTGTTCTGCCTTCTCACCTTGGCTTAAGGTGAGACCTTTAATCCTCAAAATAAAGTCAAAATCTGGTCCATAAAAACGTTATCTCCATTTTATGGAATACATTTTAGCTGACTTTATTGATAAAATTATAGTTAACATTTATTGTGATGCTAAGTACTTTACATTCATTCTCTTATATCTTATTTAATCCTTACAACCACCCTCTAAGGTACTATTTTATTTCTGTTTTACAGATAGAGAGATTGAGGCTTTGGGAGATTAAATCCGCCCAAGGACACCTCACTAATAAAATCTAGGTCTGACTGACCCCCAAACCTTTGCCATTACACTGTACTGCCTCCGATGGAATGAAAAGTTATAGTGACAGTTCATAGTTCCATGTTGTGGCAGCCAGCTGGTTGTAGCGGCTCTTAATGCCTTAGGAATTTCTGCCAGCCAAACTATGATTTAAACAAATAAATTTCCTTTTTCTCATCAAACATTGAACACTTATGTGTATCTTCTGAAGTAGGTGTTAAGATAGATATAAGGTTGCATGAATCATGCTGTTTGCTACCAACGACTTACCATTTCTGTTGCGGGCTGATTGAATATTCTTCCTACTTTCCAACTTTTTATTTAATAAAATTTTCAACCTAAAGAAAAAGTGAAAAAATAGCACAATAGACACCTCCATACTCTTCATCTAGAGTAACCAGTTGTTGTTATGTCACATAGGTTTTCTCTCTATATATGTGTTTTTATGAACCATTTAAAAGTAAGTTGTAGACGTGTTATCTTAAATATTTCAGCATGTGTCTTTTAAGAATGAGAAAATTTTATGTAATTAAATACCATTATCACATTTAGGAATCTTAACGTTAATTCAGTGTCATTTAATACAAAGCACATATTCAGATTTTCCCAGTTGTTCCCCCAAAATGTATTTTATAACTTTTTTCCCTCCGATCCAGGATTCAATCAAGGGTCACTCATTGCTTTTGGTTGTTGTGTCTCTCTAAATCCGGAACAGTTCCCCCTGCCTTTTTTTTGTTTTTATGACATTGATTTTTTGAAAAGTCTGGGTGATTTGTCTTGTATAGGGCTTCTCATACTTTGTACCTAGGAATCACTTGAGGATCTGGTTAAAATGCAAATTATGATTCAGTTGTCTGGAGTGAGGCCTGAGATTCTGTATTTTGAACAAGCTCCCTGGTGAAGTGATTCTGGCGTTTGGACCACATTTTGAGTAGCAAGACTGTGGACTAATTGTCTGATTGTTTTCTCTTCGTTAATTTAGTATAAAAGCTTTTTGGTAGACCACGTGGGTGATGCTGTGTGCTTCTTATTGTCTCACACCAGCCACATAGTAGTATCAGGTTGTTCTCACTATTGCTGTTGCTAAGTTTGATCACCTGATTAAGAGGACGACTCCCAGATATTGCCATTGTAAGGGTACGTTTTTTGTTTTGTAATTGAAAATTAAATAATCTGTGGAGTAATACTTCAAGATTATGCAGATATCCTGCCACCCATTAACTCTTCACTCAATGTTTTTTGCAGCATGGAGATGATCTTTAACTCTGGAAGTTGCAAAGTGGTGATTTTCTAGTTATTTCATTCCTTCTACATTTATTAGCTGATATTCTATAAAAATTTTCTCTTTCTCCCTCTTTCTTTTTTTTTTAATTATCTGTGTACATATAAGGACTTTTTAAAAATTAACTACATTGGAATCCATTACCATCATTATTCTTTTTGATGCTCAAATTGTCCGAAATTTGGCCTGTGGGAGCCCCTTCAAACCGACTCCTGTGTCTTTTTGACATCCTCTCCTTGAGTTCCCCCACCTCCCCCCATCAGTTTTTGAGTACTTCTATGCTTTCTGGCACAAGATGTCCCAGGCTCTCACCTTGAAGTGCTCCTGCCCCAGTCATGGAATGGCTAATTGAATATTTTTGTTTAACACTTTTAATGACTAAATATTGCTGTAATTCTTTTGTAGTGAGTATCACTCTAATTCTGAATTAATAGAGGGAAGATTTGTTAGTTTTCTCTACTGAGAAAGACTTAGAACCCAGAGCAAATCTTCCCCTTGGAGAGTGGGAAGTCTGCAAGAGGAGTTCCAGGTTCCAGACTATGGTGAGAATAGCCAAGAGTAGTCATACATTTAATTACCACAATTCACAAAGCAACTGAATAAATCCACAGAAGGATTGGGACATTTTATGGCAAGGGAAATTATTTTCTCCTTTTCTCTTTCCAGGTATCCTTCCCCTTTCCCCCTGCAGCTCCCCAATCCTATATCCCCTTTCTTGTCATCTGCCTTTCACCTTTAAGCTATTAACGTAATGTAACAATTGCTACTATTAATTGAATTATTACTGTATGTCAGGAACTTCTAGGCCTGTTCCACTCACAACAATCTTGCAAGGATATCACCAGTTTGAAGATGGGGGAGCTCAGGATAAGAAATGTATCCATGATTAAAGAGCAGCATAGAGAGGTCTGTGGTTGGATTGGTTCAGGGTTTCGTTTTTGTAGTGTTGGTGAGGCAGAAGGGGCAGGGATTGATCCAGAGCCCTGCTGGTGGGCGGAAGTAGAACCAGCTCTTTTTCTGGGACTAGAGGGAAGGAATTAAGGATAGTGGATAAGTTAAGTGTGTAGGTGCAGCAAAGAGTTTAGAGCATTTATTCAGCCCTCTAGTTTCTCTGAAGACCCCAGGCAAATTGGTCACTTGAAGATGAGAGAAAGTATGATAGCCTGAGGGACCTGGAGGCGAGTTTTAAACCTTGGAAGTTGGGAATATTTGTGAGAGGATTCGGGAAAGTATGGCTGGGTGTTGCTGAAGCCCCAGCTGAGTCACAGAGCCTCTGTTTGTAATGGCATTGATCTCTGAGCCATTTGCCGCAGTCCTGGGCCGTCCAGGTACATGAACAGAGAAGGCAGGTGGATGGGATGGTACAGGATTTTGCTAGTCTGCTACAGTTGAGGGAAAACAGAAGTTGAGGATGTAGGTGAGAGGGTGGCTCAATTAATAGACCATGAGATCAAGGTTGATGGGAAGGAAGTAAAGATGGGTGAGAGCTCATGGATTAGGAGACAGTAGAGATAAAAGTGGACTGAAGGCTCATTGAGGTTGAAGAGCAAGCATAAAGGGACTGAGAGTGACAATGAGGAGGTTTCTTCAGTGTATATTGGAGTTTAGACTTCAGAGATAGAGTGCTCTGGATGATGACAAAGTCCAGGGTATGAGAGTCAAGAATGATGAAGAAACTGAGAGACTAAAGTGCTAGATGGTCATCCACAGAGCTATTGAGAGTGTCCACATGATAATTTTTTAAAACAATAATTACAACCACATTTATGGAATGCTTACCACATGCCAGGCATTGAGCTTTGCCACTTAGGTTGGTGATGAAGACTGTGAGTCAAGTATGAAATTCTTGATAAATGTAGAGGTGCCTAAGATGACACAAGGTGATAGCAAAGAGGAGGAGTCAGCAAACCATGGCCCGCAGTCCAAATCCAGCCCACCGCTTGTTTTTGTTTTTGTTTTATGGACTGGGTACCACTCATTCCTTCTTTTTTTTTTTTGGTGAGGAAGATCAGCCCTGAGCTAACATCCATGCTAATCCTCCTCTTTTTGCTGAGGAAGACCGGCTCTGAGCTAACATCTATTGCCAATCCTCCTCCTTTTTTCCCCCAAAGCCCCAGTAGATAGTTGTATGTCATAGTTGCGCATCCTTCTAGTTGCTGTATGTGGGATGCGGCCTCAGCATGGCCAGAGAAGCGGTGTGTCGGTGTGCCCCTGGGATCCGAACCCCGGGCCGCCAGTAGCGGAGCGCGCGCACTTAACCACTAAGCCACGGGGCCGGCCCCCACCCAACCACTTGTTTTTGTAAATAAAGTTTTATTGGAACAAACACATTATTTATGCATTGTCCATGACTGCTTTTGCCCTGCAGAGTTGTATAGGTACAAAAGAGACCATGTGACCCACAAAACCTAAACTGTTTACCATCTGGCCCTTTATAGAAGAAATTTGCTGACCCCTGGTATAGATGAATATCATAAGCCTCAGTTGAGGTGGGGAGTGGAGAAGTAGTGATTTTGAAGGAGCACTGGGGACTAGGGGGGCCTCTCCTTTCTCCTTGGTCCCATGCCATACTTTGAGAGAATGAGCGGCTACTACTTAAGAATTAAGTAACTAAGAAGTCATTGATGACTTTAGGAAAAGCAGGTTCAACAGTACACTGGGGGCCAAAGCCAGCCTGGTTATAGTTACTGAGTGAGCACACATTGAATGTAAACTCTTTTTTTGAGAAGTTTGGATGAAGATAAGAAGAAAGAAATGGGATGGTGGTGGCTGGAGGATGGTAGAGGTGAGGGAGGGTGTAGGGAGATGGGAGAGCTGTGCATGTTCATAGGATGAAGAAAGTGTGTTGGTAAAGATAACAATATTGAATAAGCAGGAGAAGCAGGAGAGAGAGTGGATGACAGATGAGCGAGGTTCAGTGGTAGGAGGGCTGCCGAAAAGAGCACAAATGGGGAGGTTAGAAATGAGAGAAAGCTCATTTGAGACTGTAGGAAAAGTGAGGGTGGGTGTGGGTATAGGTAAATATGTGGGTAGAAGGAGAGAAGGTTGAGGGAAATGACATCTGCTATGTGAGATGGGATGCAAGGCGAGAGCTGGGAGTCAAGTGGAGGACGAGACGGGGTGAAGAAGGCTTGGAATGGTTCTGGAGAAGAAGGGTGGAGATACTACCTCAAGGCAGAAGGATTGTGTTGGGGGTAGGGGGTGCTGAGATTTGAATCAGTGAATTTGTAGGCATTTCTCTGTGTGAAGGTGTGATTTAATATTTTTCCTGTGACTCACTTAGGGTGGTAGTAGTGAAGACCAAGTGTAGCCTTGGTTCAGATTTTGGGTTTTGTTGGTTAGATGTGGCAACATGATAGGGAGCAGGGGAAGGTAGTTCTGACAGAGTAGTTAACATGGTCACCACAGGGCCCAGACGAGCTAGGGAAGGAAGGCAGGCCAGAGAGCATTGTCTGGAAGGGTTCAAGGGACTAGTAGTCTCAATGTGTAGAGAAAAAGTATAGTAACAGTAGGGGAATGAAAACTGGAAGGCTGAGATCAGAGAGCGGGTGAAATATTTGAGGCTAAGATTTCAGAGGAAGAGCCATTCAGGCCCTGGCCAGATCCGGGGTCAGGCTATCCGGGTTTGGCATGTGCCCAGGGTAAAGTTTAGCTCCAGAGAGTCATTTCCCGAAGATTTTCATCTTGTGTGCTTTTTTGCTCACCGTTTGTATTAATTTGCGAGGGCTGCCACTACAAAATACCACAGACTAGGTGGTTTAAACAACAGAAATTTATTTTCGCACAGTTCTGGAGGCTGGAAGTCCAAGATGAAGGTGTCGGCAGGTTTGGTTTCCCCTGAGCTTGCAGATGGTCCTCCTCTTGCTTTGTCCTCGTAAAGCCTTCCTCTGTGCTTGAACATTCCAGGTGTCTCTCTGTGTGTCCAAATTTTCTTTTTATATGAGGACACCAATCATATTGGATTGTCTTGTCTTATGACCTCATTTTACCTTTATCACCTCTTTAAAGGCCTTATCTCCAAATACAGTCACATTCTGAGGGACTGGGGATTAGGACTTCAACATATGAATTCTAGGGTGGCCACAATTCAGTCCATAACACCATTCATTGCAAATATGTAGTATTAAAACTGTATTGTGTTCAGCATTTTAAATTATTTTGTACTGGGAACAAATAGCTGGAACTGCTTTCAATATTGCTTTCTAAAGCTCGCATGTAATTTGGGAATGTGAAGTATAAAGTGAGGAGTAAGTACTAAATCCATGTTGAGTTTCTTTGTCTACTTAAAAAAAATTGTGATGTCAGCAGACCTCCATAAGCACCTAAAATGAGTGTTACCAAAATTGTTTCAGGCTTATGTGGTTTCACCAAACAGAACTCTTCTGTTCAAAACAAAGTAAATGAGATGGCACCCTCTAATGAAGCGGTTCTCAACCTTGGCTGCTGGTTAGAATACTTTGGAGGATGTTTAAAAATTACTGATACCTGGACCCCACTCCCTAGAGATTTTGGTTTTAAGTGTACAGTTCAGTGGTATTAAATACATTTACATTGTTGTACAACCATCAACACCATCCATCCCCATAACTCTTTTCATCTTCTGAAACTCTATACCCGTTAAACAATAACTCCCCATTTCTCCCTCCTCCCAGCTCCTGGCAACCACCATTATACTGTCTGTCTTTATGATTTTGACTTCTGTAAGTACCTCATATAAAGGGAATCATATGGTATTTGTCTTTTTGACTGGCTTATTTCACTTAGCATGATGTCCTCAAGATTCATCGATGTTGTAGCCTATTGCAGAATTTCCTTCCTTTTTAAGGCTAAGTAATATTCCATTGTATGCATGTACCACATTTTGTTATCATTCATCCATCAATGGACAATTGAGTTGCTTCTATGTTTTAGCTATTGTGAATAATACTGTTATGAACACGGATGTACAGATAACTCCTCAGGACACGGCTTGCAGTTCTTTTGGGTATATATCCAGAAGTGGAATTGCTGGATCACATGCTAAATCTGTTTTTAATTTTTTGAGGAACTGTGTTCCACAGTGGCTGTACCACTTTGCATTCACACCAGTAGTGCTCAAGGGTTCCTGTTTCTCCACTTACTTAACTCTTGTTGTTTTGTTTTTTTCATAGTAGTCATCCTAATGGGTGTGAGGTGGTATCTCATTGTAGTTTTCACTTGCATTTCCCTAATGATTAATGTAATCTTTTCATGTGCTTATTGGCCATTCATATATCTTTTTGGAGAAATGTCTATTCCAGTCCTTTACCCGTTTTTGAATCAAGTTTTTGGTTTTTTTATTTT
This sequence comes from Ceratotherium simum simum, assembly GCF_057802395.1. Taxonomy (NCBI): domain Eukaryota; kingdom Metazoa; phylum Chordata; class Mammalia; order Perissodactyla; family Rhinocerotidae; genus Ceratotherium; species Ceratotherium simum. The sequence continues at coordinate 14,346,454 of NC_141902.1, read as the reverse complement.
TCAGTTTTAGGTGTTCTCTATATATTCTGGATATTAATCTTTTATCAGATGTATGATTTGCAAATATTTTCTCCCATTCTGTGGGTTGCCTTTTTACTCTGTTGATAGTGTCTTTTGATGCGCAAAATTTTTTAATTATCATGAAGTCCAATTTGTTTATTTTCTCTTTTGTTACTGTGTGCCTTTGGTGTCATATCCAGGAAAATCATTGCCAAATCCAACATTGTGAAGTTTTTGTTCTGTGTTTTCTTCTAAGAGTTTTATTGTTTTAAGATCCTTGATCCATTTTGAGTTAATTTTGGTATATGGTGTTAGGTAAGGGTCCAACTTAATTTTTCTGCATGTGGAAATCCAGTTTTTCCAACACCATTTGTTGAAAAGACTGTCCTTTCCCCATTGAATGGTCTTGGCACCCTTGTCAAAAATCATTTGACCATATATGAGAAGATATGGGTTTATTTCTATTCCATTGGGCTATATGTCTGTCTCTGTGCCAATACCACACTGTTTTGATTACTGTAGCTTTGTAGTAAGTTTTGAAATCAGGAAGTGTGAGGCTTCTAGTTTTGTTCTTCTTTTTCAAGATTGTTTTGGCTATTCAGGGACCCTCGAGATTCCATATGAATTTTAGGATGGGTTTTCCTATTTTTGCAAAAAATGTCATTGAGATTTTAATAGGGATTGTGTTGAATCTGTAGATTGCTTTGCATAGTATTGACATTTTAACAATATTAAGTCTTCCAATCTGTGAACATGGGATATGTTTCCATTTACTTATATCTTTAATTTCTTTCAGCAACATTTCATAGTTTTCATTGTACAAGTTTTTCACCTCCTTGGTTAAGTTAATTCCTAAGTATTTCATTCTTTTTGATTCTATTGTAAATAGAATTGTTTTTGTAATGTGCTTTTTAGATTGTTCATTGTTAGTTTTTAGAAGTGCAACTGATTTTTGTGTGTTGACTTTGTATCCTGCTGCTTTGAATTGATTTAGTAGATCTAACAGTTTTTGTGGAATCTTTAGGATTTTCTGCATATAAGATCATATTATCTGCAAACAAAGATAAATTTACCTCTTCCTTTCCAATTTGGATTCCTTTTATTTCTTTTTCTTGCTTAATTGCTCTGGCTAGAACTTCAGTACTATATTAAATAGAAGTGATGAAAGTAGACATCTTTGCCTTGGTCCTGATCTTACAGGAAAAGCTTTTAGTCTTTCATCATTGAGTATGATGTTTGCTGTGGGTTTTTCATATATGGCTTTTACGTTGAGGTAGTTTTCCTCTATTTCTTGGGTGTTTTTATCATGAAAGTGTGTTGAATTTTGTCACATGCTTTTTCTGCATCAGTTAGATGATCATGTGTTTTTTTCCCTTCATTCTGTTGATGCGGCATATTACATCGATTGGTTTTCATATGCTAAACCTTCCTTGCATTCCAGGAGTAAATTCCACTTGGTCGTGGTGTATAACCTTTTTAATATGCTGCTAAATTCTGCTTGCTAGTATTTTGTTGAGGATTTTTGCATCGGTGTTCATAAGAGATATTGGTCTATAGTTTTCTTGTAGTATCTTTTTCTGACTTTGGTATCAGGGTAATGCTGGCCTCATAGAATGAGTTGGGAAGTGTTCCCTCCTGTTCAATTTTTTGGAAGTTTGAGAAGGGTTGGTATTAATTCTTCTTTAAACGTTTAGTAGAATTTGCCAGTGAGCCATCAGATCTGGGACTTGTTTTTGTTGGGAGATTTTTGATTACTGATTCAATCTCCTTACTAGGTATAGGTGTATTCAGATTTTCTTTTTCTTCATGATTATGCATCTTTTCACCTGTGTGATCAAAAGCAGCAATCAGCAATCAGAGCACAGATCTCTGATATTTGGAGAACAGGGTCCTTTTATCCACTCTGGCTCTTGTAAGCTGTGTGTGGGCTGCTCCAGGAACATGTGTACAGCTGCCTGCCATGTGGCTTCAGGTGAACAATAGGTAGCTGCTGTGCTTAGAGTTGAAACTGACTGAAATTAACCACAATTTATCATCCAAGGCTTTCCCTGGAAGTTGCAAATCTTCAACAGAAGCCAGAGTTCCGAAATAGTTACATCAGGCAGATTCTTTCAGTGCGATTGTTGTCTAGGTGGGAAGACAGATTCCTAGTGCTTCCTTTTCCGCCATCTTCCCCTCAACTTGGTGAGTTTTAACACTTGTATACACCTGTGGAACTGTCACCACAGTCAAGGTAATGAATATACCTATCATCCCCTGAATTTTCCTCTTGCCATTTTGTAATGACTCCCTCCTGTATCCCCCCTCACTTCTGTCCCCCCAGATAAACACCATGGAATTGTACAACATGTAGTCGTTTTTTGTCTGGCTACTTTTATTCAGCATAATTATTGTGAGATTTCATCCATGTTTTGTGTCTCAATCATACATTCATTTTTATTGCTGAGTAGTATTCTATCATGTGGATATACCACAATTTGTAAATTCATTCACCTGTTGTTGGACATTTGGGTTATTTCCAGTTTGAGGCTATTACAAATAAAGCTAATAAGAACATTCTTGTACAAGTCTTTGTATTCTGTGCTTTTGCGTTTGTTTCCTAGGGGTGCTATAATGAATTACTGCAAACTGGGTGGCTTAAAATGACAGCTATTTATTCTCTCACGGTTCTGGAAGCTAGAAGTCTGAAATCAAGATGTTGGCAGAGCCACGCTCCTTCTGAAGGCTTTAGGGAAGAATCCTTCTTTTCCTTTTCCTAGCTTCAGAAGCTCCTGGCTCCTGGCAATTCTTGGTGTTTCTTGGCTTTTAACTGCATCACTCCACTCTCTGCCTCCTCTTCTCTGTGCATCATCTCTTCTTCTTATAAGGACATCAGTCATTGGATTTAGGGCCTACCTTATTCCAGTATGGTTTCATCTTAACTAGTTACATCTGCATCCAGATAAGGTCACGTTCTGGTGGACATGAATTTTAGAGGGGATACTATTCAACCCACTACAACTTTTCTTTCTGTTGGGTATATATCTAGGAGTGGAATGACTGGATCTTATGGTGGGTGTGTGTAGCTTTTTAAGAAACTGCCAAATTGTTTTTCAAAGTGGTTGTCCCATTTTACATTTCTACCAGCGGTGTATGAGGAGTAGTGTCCAGTTGCTTCACATCCTAGTCAACACTTAATATGGTCGGTCTCTTTACTTTAGCCGTTCTAATGGATGTGAGGTAGTATCTCTTTGTGGTCTTAATTTACATTTTCCTAATGACTGATAATGTTGAGCATCTTTTTATATGTGATTAATTGCCATCCATGTATCTCCTTTGGTGAAGTGCCCGTTCAGATCTTTTGTCCATTTTTAAAATTCAGTTGTTTTCTTATTATTGAGGTATAAGAGTTGTTTATATATTCTAGGTACAAGTCCTGTGTCAGAAATATCTTTTGCAAATATTTTCTCTTAGTCTGTTGCCTGCCTTTCATTTTTTATAAAATAGAGATTCTGATTTAATTGCTCTGGTTTGGGGCCCAGGCATCAGGATTTTCAAAAGCTCCCAGATGATTTCCTAGGGTTGAGAACCACTGCTTCTAATGTGAGATTTTGAAGAACCCTAATGTATATATGACAGCTTCTTTTCTACAGGATAATTTTGGGAAAAAACCTCAGTCATAGGTAAATTTTTAGCTTTTCAATTCTAAACCTTTGTTTACTGTACTTAGACATCACAGCCAGAAGATGGCAATAGTGTGACATGTAAAAATTTTTCTAGGTTATATAGCCAGGTCAATTAGGTTAAAGGATCTGGTGAGCTGCTTTTATTATTAAATTGAAAGATAGCTATGTCATTTTTGTTTGTCAGGTTAGTGATAGTAGGTACAGATGGGAGCTGTATTTTAAGTGAACAAAGTGATTTTAAGTGATTTTAAGTGAACAAAGCAGAACTGCAAATAATATGCGTGTACTACTGATTTAACTATGTGAAACCAATTGAGAGCACATCAGTGAAGATCAAAACGTGAATTTGGAACCATGTGGACAGTGTTAGTTTAATATCAATAAGTTTTTTCCCTCTTATTTTCCTTCATTCTTAACAATAACATTAAATTACAGTCAGTTTTTTTTTTGTTTTCCATTTTCAACTGCTCAGGTATGACTTCAATTTTTTATTTAATCTTTTTATTAGGGAAAATTTCAAACATATGCAAAAGTGGGAGACTAGTCTAATAACCCCCTAGCTCAGTGATTCTTAACTCATGGCTGTTCTTGTTTCATTTATACTACCACCCATCATTCTCTTGCCCCTCAGATTATTGTGAAGCCAGTCTGAGCTTCATCATTTGTCCTGTAAATTATAAATTCCCTTTTAAGCAGCTTTATTTCTCTTGTCTTAAAAAATACTCCTTTGTAAAGTGATATTTTTCTTATAGAGTAAATAATACTTTAGAACAGCAATTCTCAAACTTTTTGGTCTCAAGACCCTTTTATGTTCTTAAAAATTAAGAACTCCTGAGAGGGTCTGGCCCCATGGCATAGCGGTTAAGTGCCCACGCTCTGCTGCTGGCGGCCGGGGTCCGGATCCCGGGCGCACACTGACACACCGCTTGTCAGGCCATGCTGTCTCGGCGTCCCATATAAAGTAGAGGAAGATGGGCAGGGATGTTAGCCCAGCGCCAGTCTTCCTCAGCAAAAAGAGGAGGATTGGCATGGATGTTAGCTCAGGGCTGATCATCTTCTTCAAAAAAGAACTCCTGAGATCTTTTGTTTATGTGGGATTATATCTATTAGTAATTACTGGATTAGAAATCAAAACTGAGAACTTTTAAAAATATGTATTAATTTATTTAAAATAACAACATAAAAACTGTTACATGTTAACATAAATAACATATCTTTTCTCAATAATAACTCTATCATCCAAAACAAAAAACAATATGTGAGAAGAGAGGCATTGTCTTACATATTTGTAAACCTCTCTAATTGTATGGTTTAATAGAAGACAGCTGAATTTTTATATCTGCTTCTGTATTCAATCTGTTGTGGTATGTTATTTTGGTTGAAGCATATGAAGAAAATGGAGGCTCATAGAGATATGTAGTTGGAAAAGAGAAGAGTATCTTACTGGTATTTTCAGATAATTGTGGTTATTCTTCTTTGATATGCCAAAATTCCGCTGCATGGTTGTAAGCAAATGCGAGTGAAAAGGGCTGATAACATCTTAGTATTATTATAAAAATAGTTTTTAACCTTACAGATTCCCTGAAAGGGTCCTAGGGATGCCCAAGCTTCCTTGAACCACAGTTTAAGAACGACTGTTCTAGAAATACTCTGCTTTAGATGGAGTTTCCTTTTTCTTTCCATTTGAAAAATTTAAGTAAAATTTATTTCCCTCAATTTTTTTTTTTTTTTGTGTGAGGAAGATCAGCCCTGTGCTAACATCTGCCAATCCTCCTCTTTTTTTGCTGAGGAAGACTGGCCCTGGCTAACATCCGTGCCCATCTTCCTCCACTTTATATGGGACGCCGCCACAGCATGGCTTGCCAAGCAGTGCATCTGTGCGGGCCCAGGATCCGAACCGGGGAACCCCGTCCCGCCGCAGCGGAGCGTGCGCTCTTAACCGCTTGTGCCGCCGGGCAGGCCCTCTCTCAATTTTATTATACAGACATATTAACAAAGGAAGTTAAAGCAGAACAAAGACAACAGTCTCTTTTCAGCATGTCTTCTAGTTTTTTCTATGCTCTTTTAGTTCTTATTGAGACTTATTTCATCATCTTTTTTCACTTTCAAAAATGGAAGTGTTTTTTTTTCTGATCATAAAAATGATATTTATTAATTATAAAAAAAGTCAGTGAAAATAGACAAAAGAAGAAAATAATAGCCCCTGTAGTCCTCTCATTTTGAACTTTGAATGAAACTTTTTTTGAACTTTTAATGAAACTTTAATCACAATAGCAGTCTCCCATAATCCTGTGGTTTAGAACTTCTTAAATAAAACTTTAATGACTTGGGATTCTGTTTTCTAAAATAGAAGTTGGAGGAACGCAGATTTCCTGTAGCACATTTAATTGAGTTTTTAGGGTTAAGTTTAAATCACACCATTTGTTCTGCTTGATAATATTTCTTCAGTTAATTGACAGAAGGGAGGCCTTCTGGTCTTCCTCTAACTACAGATTTAAGACCGCACATGTGACCCAGTGAAATGTCAGCATAAGAACTGATCTAATGTAGGTTTGTTTGTGTTTTTCTTAATTTGAGAGTGGCAGCTGCGAATTATGAAAGATGTGAACTAACTGAGCTCTTCATCACAGTCTGAGAACCTTCACTCTCCTCTCCTGTGGGTTTGAAGATCTGCTTATCTCTAAGATGAACTATGAGGTTTTTCTCCAGATTTAAAAAAAATGTTGAGTGGTAAATGGCAAACTTTGGGGGTTTGGTAGTTTAAAGAAAAAAAAAAACCTAAAAAAGAAATTTAATTGTCTGCGAAGTATAGTTTTAAAACCATGTGTTTTGAAGTCTATTTATAAAAGCCCGTTAATGAATAAATAGTCCTCAGCTTATGAATATATTGCCCAGTGCATACTTAATTAATCACTAATGCTGTTCCCCATTCCCTCTTCTTCAGCTCCACAATTAAAAACTGGAAAAAGGGCATGTGAGCTCTGGATCACCCAGGTGTGTTGGTGCAAGAACTGTGATAAAAAATGTGAAACTTCTAGGAAAATCAATGAGTTCAGAAGTACAGGAAGGGTAAAAACGTAAACATGAAGCAGGCTGACTCCTTGCAGTGGCCTTTTCAACATCAGATATTTCCCTTGTTTCTTCATTTGTCTTCATTTTCTCTTACATAGCACTTGCTGAAATTCTACCAACCACTTTCATGAGAATTAGCTTGAAGCTGTGCATTTCCTCATGATGCCTTGCTGACTTTGTTTGACAAGGGAATGAGGATTGGGTATGGCTGTGGGTGTTTGGTTGCTGCTGTTTTAGAGCTGGGGCGATTTTTAGACATGGAGAACGTTTTGGGAGGCCGATCTGCGGAGGATGCTAGAGTGGGAGGTTTCATGTAGATTACAGTGTAGAGGCAGAGGGATAAAGGCACCTTTAGTTTAGGAGGTTCAAATAAGGTGGGAATGTGCAAAGGAGAAACTTGACTGATTTTTTTCTTAGGCCAAGGGCAAGAAAGTCTGGTCTTTCTTACACCCGGTGATCTTTTCTCCCTCAGATTCAGGCTGGTACTATTATTGTTATAATGTAGCCCCATTATGTAGTTTGGCATCAAAAGCAAGTCATTTTTTATAAATTTGTATTTATGGGAAAAGTACTGTGAGTTCTAAATAGTCGTTTTATAAGTGATTTTTTAGAAGCAGTGTGTTGGAAGTGAGGCACTACCTAAAGTGACTACCTTTTAGTTTTCTTTTGCTTAGAAAATGCCGCCTCAGATTTCTGATTCCGTTTTTCTTTTGCTGTGGACTAAATGTATCGATTTTTATTGCCTTTTCCTTTGGTCTCCTTAGAGAACAGAATAGTGTAAATAAGATAGTGGATTAGAAACAGTACCCCACTGGTGCTCAAGACTGAGAGCTTACTTCTGAGGGAAGAGAAAACTACTAGTGTGAAAGGGCAGAGGCCCCTTCCGTTCTCCATAGCACCAAACTCCCGATCTTTATACAGATACCCCCTGCAGTCTTTACTTGAATAAATATAGCTTTCTCCTTCTGGTTATTCAGATATCAAAAATGTCAGTTGTCCTTGACTCCCCTCTTTCCTTCATACCCCACCTCTGATCTATCAGGAAATCCTGTTAATTTCCTTCAGAGTCTATCTGACCACTTCTCCTCACCTTCACTACTACCACATTTTGATCCAAGCCACCATCATCTCTAGACTAGACAGCTGCATTTGCCTGCCAACTAGTCTCCGTGTTTCCCAACACCCACATCTGTTTTCAGCCAGGGTGATCCTTTTAAATCCATGTCAGATCACATCACTCTTCTGCTTAAAACTCTCCAATAGCTTTCCATCTCACTCAGGCTGGAACTCAGAGTCTTTACAGTGACCTGGAAGGCCCTTTGCAATCTGGCTCCCCTTAGCCTCTCAGATCTTACTGCATTCCAGCCATACTGGACTCCTTGGTGTTTCTCGATCCTACCAGGTGTGCTGCTGCCTCAGGACCTTTGCACTTGCTATTTCCTCTTCCTCCAGATATCTGTATGATTATTCATCCACCTCTTTCAGCTCTTTTCTTAAATGTCTCCTTCTTAGAATAGTTCTTCTTGACCACCTATTTTAAATTGCATGTATACCCTCACCCTCACCCAAGCACTCCTATCTTCTGTCTCTGCTTTATTTTTCTCTGTAGCACTTATCACCATCTGATATACTATATACTTTATTTGCTTTTATTATCTATCTTTTCTCCATATTAGACTAGAAGTTCCATGAGAGTAGGAGTTTTTGTCTGTTTGAACTCTGGTATCCCTATACCTTAGAACAGTGCTTGGCATAAAGATGCTCAATTTGTTGAATTAATGAATAATAGTTGCCATTTACAAAATGCTTACTATGTGTCAGGCACTGTGCTAGGATCTTTGTTGTCTTTAATCCTTGTGATCATTCTGTAAGGAAGGCAGCATCTGTTTTTTGCCATGCCTCAGAGCGGTTAAATGACTTTGCCAAGCCAAGTTTGTTAGTGGCAGAGCTAAGATTAGAACCCAAGTCTGTCTCCAAAGTCTGAGTTCTGTTCATTATGCTTCCCTGTGTTCATCATGAAATACTGGGTCACTAAGGAATTTAATAAGATATTGTTTGGTATTCTTCATTTGATAAAAGAAAGTATGCAATGCATGTATAACAACAGTTTCCATCTTGGACTATCTTGACTTTAAAAGATTAAAATGGAATAAAATTGGATGTTTAAAGGAGCATGCCTCAGTTATCTGGAATGTTTACTTATATGTAGACAACACTGTTCCTCCAAAATGCAAAGTAGAAGGGAGTATGGTCTGTATTTTTATTGTTTTTTTTGCTGAGGAAGATTCACCCTGAGCTAACATCTGTGCCAGTCTTCCTCTATTTTGTATGTGGGTCACTGCCACAGCATGGCCGCTGATGAGTGCTATAGGTCCGAGTTTCCAGCTCAGAAACTGAACCCAGACTGCCAAAGCGGAGCATGCCCAACTTAACCACTAGGCCATGGGGCTGGCCCCTTGTTTGTATTCTTGAAGAAATCAAGATCTTTCAAATACTAATTCTGCTTTTTTTTTTCCCTGGTGGGGAAGAGTGGCCCAGAGCTAACATCTGATGCCAATCTTCCTCTTTTTGCTTGAGGAAGATTGTCCCTGAGCTAACATCTGTGCCAGTCTTCCTCTACTTTATATGCCACACCACCACAGCATGGCTTGATGAGCAGTGTGTAGGTCTGTGCCCAGGATCCGAACCTGCAAACCCTGAGCCGCCAAAGCAGAGTGTGCGAACTTAACCACTATGACACTGGGCTAGCCCCCTAGTTCTGCTTTTTAATTAGTTTTAACTGTGCTTTTTTAAAAAAGCAAACATTTATATAGGCTCATTATATGCTAGTCACTATTATGAGTACTTTACAACTATTACCTCGTTTAACATCATCTTTATAGTAACTGTGGGAAAGTTACTTCATTACTGTTGTTCTCTGTTTCCTGATGTTTAAGCAGAGAAGATTGGACTACATGATCTCCAGGGCCCTTTCCAGCTCTGAAATACTAAGATTTTCCAACTGTTACTAGGCAACCTAGTTCTGTGTTAAGATTAAGGTCATCTTTTCCTAGTGGGAGCAGATATGAGGGTGGAGCTCTGAAGACAGTGCAGAGAAGAGGAAGCTGTGATTTAGATGAATATAAGTGCAGAATCTGTAGCTAGCACAGTGTCAGTCTAGGAAGGAAGAAAGGGGGTGTCAAATCATTATTGAGGTTTTGCTGGTGTGAAGCTCGGTAGACTGCTTCACTGCCTTTCCTTAATGTCTTACGGTAGAAACTCGAAGTTGTCTTGAGCGGAGCACATGACACCTGCTTATTAGCCAGCACTACCTTTTAGCTATAGGTTGAAGCTTGGCCAGTGGTTCTTCTCCTGCAAGCTTTCAAGAAATAGGAAATAGAAGAGTTTAGAACTTGGTACATAAAAATATTAAACTTGAATCTGATCAATATTCTAGAGCCAACTACTAGAGCCAACTACTAATTTACAGGAAATGTAGGGGACTTATTATACCTCAAGGATACAATCACCAAATCCAGTCCATGGGAAACTATAAGACAAACAATCCATCTTCTTCTAGTAAATCAATTGCAAAGAGAGAGAGAGAGAACCTATAGATCAAAAGCAATTTGTGATATATCAACAATTTGCACTGTATGGTCTGTACTGGGCCTTTAATTCCTGATTTGAAAAATCAAAGAAATCTGAAGACCAATTGTTGGAGATATTAAGAAATTATTGTTGATCTTTTTCAGGTACAGTAATGCTGGTGAGTTGTATTTTAAAACTCTTTATATTTTAGAGCTACACACTGAAATATTTATAGATGAAATGATGTGATGTCTGAGATATGCTTCAAAAATAACCAGGAAAGAGGATAGAGTAGGTGGGGTTACATATAAAACAAGATTTGCCATGAGTTGGTAAAGTTAGTTTATGGGTTCCTTGGGATTTATTATATTATTCTATCTACTTTTGTATATTTGAAATTTCCATTGTAAAAATCTTTTTTAAAAAACTGGCATATTAAATAAAAACACATGCTTTCAGGATAGAAGCTGTGAAGAGGGAGATTTTAAAACAATGCATCTTTAGTGAATTTCATGCAGAGGCAACAAACATCTTGTAGTATTTTTCCCCAAACATATATTCGCTATAAAAGATGAAAGTAGTTCAGAAATGTCACTACAGAAAGTGAAAGTCCCCTTCCTTAATCAAATAATATTTTTAATATACTGAAAATTGTCATGTCATTTGCACATGGTAAGGACTATGGTAAGATAGTCCTTTTTCCATTTATGAAATGCATGAAGTGAAATTTAGATCAAGAGCTGGAGATTTCCTACTGAACCACATTGCTTTTGCTTTGCAAAAGGGTTTTTAATGTTTGTTCTGAAGTCTTAAAAAAAATCCTGTACAAGTTAATCCATTATGTAGTGAAAACTATAGCTAAGTGGCAATCTGGAATGCTCCAGTGCGAGTCTACCCCTGCCTTTAATGCAGGTGGCAACTACAGATTGATTCTGGTGTGGTTAGGCCTTCCATGCAGAGAAATTCGCACCTGAGAGCTTACGTCTTCTTCGGTGCTAATTGGGAGATGTGGAGTAAGGGGATTTCCACTCTTTGTTAATAAGATCTCCAGGCGCATTTCCTCTTTGTTTTTGCATTTTCCTCAGCTGTGAAGCAGCTGCAGGAAGTAAAATGTGATTTCCTCCGCTTAGGACTGCTGGCTTTTCTTCTGGAGGTGTATAATTGGAAGAGTGGAATGTGTATGGATTGAGCTACCTACACAGCTGATTTAAACACTAGTTTGTTTTTCTTCTAATTAGTTCGCTGCATTTGTGCCAGTGGTAGATTTGCTCAGATGATTTGAATTAGCAGATAACTCAGGTTGTCTCAAAGGCAGGCATCCCTCCTGACGGGCCACTGCTTTAATTAACAGTGTGATTCTTTGCAACCTGACTGAAAAACCGTGAATGGCAAAATTGCATTCTGCCGTATTAATAAAAACAGTATATTTCCTTTGCAGAATCATACTGTATAAATGCTTGTCTTTTTGGTTGAACTGATTATTTATTAAAATTCTCCAAAATGAAAAAAATGGACAGAAGGTATTTTTCAGGAAAATAGGGTAAGGCCATATCAAGTACTGTGTGAGGTGCACTGTCACTGGGAAGTGAAAAGAGCTTAGTAGAGTAGATGCTTAGGACCTGTTAAACATTAGGTGAAAGGTGAAGGGCCTTATCATAAATTAATACCTTTTCTGCAGTCATTGTCAATATCTCATGTCCTAATAACTTTGGTTCATTTTTTCAAAATATATTTAGGGGCCTGTACTATATCTAAACATGGGCCAGACCTTTGGAGATAGAAATTTTTGAAGTGAACTCTTCCCAAGTTGCTCACTATTGGGTTGATGGTACAAGGCTTCTGTGCCTGCAATCACAGAAAGCAATTATTATTAGAAATGATTATTTGAAAACAAGATTATTATTAGAAATATCATATCATAAGAAATATCATATGATTATTAGAAAACAAGAACAGATTATTATTGTTATTTTTAAATGTTTATGATTTTACTTTTCCAGTTTTATTGAGATAATTGATATATAACATTGTATTAGCTTAACATTGATATAATAACATTGTATTACGACATAATGATTTGATATATGTAAGGAACTTACTAAGTACCAAATAACCCAACAGATCATTTCCAAAACTAGCAGAGCTAAATGATCAGATCCAAAGCACAGCATTCTTTCTCCCTGAGTGTCAGCTGAGTTACTAGGGAAGCGAAACTACTGTCTAAATCCAAATGTTTACTTTTAATTTATTATTATTGTGTTGGAGTAAAACTTTTAGAGTAGAATACCCCTATAAGTAAAGGAATGATAATGGATTTTCGGGGGAGAGGAAAGGACCATAACTCTTCCTGGTGGTTTTCGGGTTCCATGGGATTCTGAACCCCCAGAAATTTTGGTAAAATTTTGTGTAAATATGTGTGCAGTGTTTCGGGACGGTTATAGACTAGTAGGTAGACACCACACGTACATCCACAGTAAAATCAGATTAAATTCCCAGTTTATATACCTAAGGACACGGAAATTTATCAGAAAGCGGCCGGGTAGAGAAGAAGCAGGTGCAGTGTATTTCAGCATAGTTTCCCCAGACCCCTGGCGTCCCTGATGGGGCTGAGCAGCCAGTGGCAGTGTCCACCCAAGGTGGGATCTCCCCATCTTAATTCACCTTGCATCACAGACCTTTTATTCCTAGGCTGACGCCACCATTCACAAAGATTTACACCCCAATCCGCGTGCTCATTTAGGAGGACTGTTATGAATATTGGTCTTTCCTGGACTCCGTGTCCTCTCATGAGAGGAGAAAACCCACGAGGGCTGCAGTAAGGGCGTGTGTTTTTCTCCTGGAAGAGGTTCCAGCCTTTATCAGTGTCCCTGATGGGATTTTTTCCTCAGCTTTAGTTCTGTCTCGTCCAAGTGACTCCCGAATTCTTTTCTTTAGTCCTGCTTACTCTTAAGTGCCAGGTCAATATAACCAGCTGCTTGTGAGATACTTCTGTGTGAGTATGCCATTACAAATTCAAATTTAACGTGTCAAAAATCAAAGTCTTCAGGGGCCAGCCTGGTGGCACAAGGGGTTAAGTGCGCGCGCTCCACTGCGGCAGCCCGGGGTTCACAGGTTCGGATCCCGGGCACGCACCGGCGCACCGCTTGTCAAGCCATGCTGTGGCGGTGTCCCATATAAAGTAGAGGAAGATGGGCACGGATGTTAGCCCAGGGCCAGTCTTCCTCAGCAAAAAGAGGAGGATTGGCAGATGTTAGCTCAGGGCCGATCCTCCTCAAAAAAAAAAAAAAAATCAAAGTCTTCATAAATGCTTCTTCCTTTCTAGCCTCTGATCCCACCATTGGGTTTCCTTTTGTGACTTTACTCTGCCACCCAGACGGAAGAGGTGAAAACTGATTTTGACTCTTGTCTTTCCCCTTTGTGTCTAATCAGTCACAAATCCTCTGTGCACATTTCTGTTATCTGCTTCTGCTACCTCCTTTCCACCACTTCCATCTTGTCTAGGCCTTGAGCATTTCAACCTCAACTTCCCTGTTACCTCTGAACTGGTTTTCCTGTGTCTTCACTTTCCTTCTTCCCTCTTTTTTTCACACTATTGCCAGACCGATCTTTCCAAACGCTGATTTAATCATATTCTTCCCTTGCCCCAAATCCTTCTGCAGTTTCCCATTCTTACCTTGAAAGCAACTCCTTCTCCACCATTTGGTTGCAAACTACTTTTCTTTTTTTAATATATATATATTTTTATTGATGTCATAATAGTTTGTAACATTGTGAACTTTTAGTTGTACATTATTGTTTGTCAGTCACCATATGAATGCATCCTTTCACCCCTTGTGCCCACCCCCCAACCCGCTTCCTCCTGGTAACCACTGAACTGTTCTCTCTGTCTGTGTGTTAGTTTATCTTCCACATATGAGTGAAATCATGCAGTGTTTGTCTTTCTCTGTCTGGCTTATTTCGCTTAACATAATACCCTCCAGGTCCATCCATGTTGTCGCAAAGGGGACGATTTTGTATTTTTTATGGCTGAGTAGTATTCCATTGTACGTATGTATACCACATCTTCTTTATCCAGTCATCAGTAGATGGACACTTAGGCTGCTTCCACTTCTTGTCTATAGTGAATAATGCTGCAATGAACATAGGGGTGCATAAGCCTCTTTGGATTGTTGATTTCAGGTTCTTTGGATAGATACCCAGTAGTGGGATAGCTGGATCGTAAGGTATTTCTATTTTTAATTTTTTGAGGAATCTACATACTATTTTCCATTGAGGCTGCACCAGTTTGCATTCCCACCAGCAGTGAATGAGGGTTCCTTTTTCTCACAACCTCTCCAACATTTGTTATTTTTTGTCTTGGTGATTATAGTCATTCTAACAGATGTAAGGTGATATCTTAGTGTTGTTTTGATTTGCATTTCCCTGATGATTAGTGATGTTGAACATCTTTTCATATGCCTATTGGCCATCTGTATATCTTCCTTGGAAAGATGTCTGTTTATATCCTCTGCCCATTTTTTAATTGGGTTGTTTGTTTTTTTGTTGTTCAGTTGTGTGAGTTCTTTATATATTATGGAGATTAACCCCTTGTCAGATATATGCTTTGCAAATACTTTCTCCCAGCTGGTGGGTTGTCTTTTCATTTTGATTCTGGTTTCATTTGCCTTGCAGAAACTCTTTAGTCTGATGAAGTCCCACTTGTTTATTTTTTCTTTTGTTTCCCTTGTCCATATAGACATGGAATTCAAAAAGATCCCTCTATGACCAATGTCAAAGAATGTACTGCCCGTATTTTCTTCCAGGAGTTTTATAGTTTCGGGTCTTACCTTCAAGTCTCTGATCCATTTTGAGTTAGTTTTTGTGTATGGCGAAAGTAGATGGTCTACTTTCATTCTTTTGCACGTGGCTGTCCAGTTTTCCCAGCACCATTTATTGAAGAGACTTTCCTTTCTCCACTGTTTGTTCTTAGCTCCTTTGTCAAAGATTAGCTGTCCATAGATGTGTGGTTTTATTTCTGGGCTTTCAGTTCTGTTCCATTGATCCGTGTGTCTGTTTTTGTACCAGTACCATGCTGTTTTAATTGTTATAGCTTTGTAGTATATTTTGAAGTCAGGGATTGTGATGCCTCCAGCTTTGTTCTTTTTTCTCAGGATTGCTTTGGCTATTTGGGGTCTTTTGTTGCCCCATATGAGTTTTGGTATTCTTTGTTCTATTTCCGTGAAGAATGTCATTGGGATTCTGATTGGGATTGCCTTGAATCTGTAGATTGGTTTAGGTAGTATAGTCATTTTAACCATGTTTATTCTTCCAATCCATGTCCGTGGGATGTCTTTCCATTTCTTTATGTCATCGTCGATTTCTTTCAATAATGTCTTATAGTTTTGATTGTATAGGTCTTTCACCTCCTTGGTTAAATATATTCCTAGATATTTTATTCTTTTTGTTGTGATTGTAAATGGGATTGTCTTCTTGAGTTCTCTTTCTGTTAGTTCATTATTAGAGTGTAGAAATGCAACTGATTTTTGTAAGTTGATTTTGTACCCTGCAACTTGGTGTAGTTGTTGATTATTTCTAATAGTTTTCTGGTGGATTCTTTCGGGTTTTCTATATATAGAATCACGTTGTCCACAAACAGTGAGAGTTTTACTTCTTCCTTCCCAATTTGGATCCCTTTTATTTCTTTTTATTGCCTAATTGCTCCAGCCAAAACCTCAAGCATTCTGTTGAATAAGAGTGGAGATAGTGGGCACCCTTGTCTTTTTCCTGTTCTCAGAGGGATGGCTTTCTGTTTTTCACCATTGAGTATGACGTTGGTCGTCACTTTGTCATTTATGGCCTTCATTATGTTGAAGTACTTTCCTTTCATACCCATTTTATTGAGGGTTTTTATCATAAATTGATGTTGGATCTTGTCAAATGCTTTCTCTGCATCTATTGAAATGATCATGTGATTTTTATTCCTCATTTTGCTAATGTGATTTATCACATTGATTGATTTGTAGATATTGAACCATCCCAGCGTCCCTGGTCTAAACCCCACTTGATCATGGTGTATGATTCTTTTAATGTATTGCTGTATTCGATTTGGCAATATTTTGTTGAGGATTTTTGCATCTATGTTCATCAGTGATATTGGCCTTCATTCTGTTGTCCTTGCCTGCTTTTGGTATCAGAGTAATGTTGGCTTCATGTAATGAGTTAGGAAGCATTCCATCTTCTTCATTTTTTGGAATAGTTTGAGAAGGATAGGTATTAAATCTTCTCTGAATGTTAGGTAGAATTCTTCAGAGAAGCCATCTTTCCTGGACTTTTGTCTTTGGGGAGGTTTTTGATCGCTGTTTCAATCTCTTTACTTGTGATTGGTCTATTCAGATTCTCTATTTCTTCTTGATTCAGTTTTGGGAGGTCGTATGAGTCTGAGAATTTATCCATTCCTCCTAGATTATCCAGTTTGTTGGCATATAGTTTTTCATAGTATTCTCTTATAATCCTTTGTATTTCTGTGGTATCCATTGTAATTTTTCCTCTCTCATTTCTCAAATGCCTTCTCTCCTTTTTTCTTGGTGAGTCTGGCTAAGGGTTTGTCAACCTTATTTATCTTCTCAAAGATCCAGCTTTTAGTTTCACTGATCCTTTCTATTGTTTTTTTAGTCTCTATTTCATTTATTTCTGCTGTAATTTTTATTATTTTCCTCTGGCTACTGACTTTGGGCTTTGCTTGTTTTTCTTTTTCTACTTCTGTTAGGTATAGTTTAAGATTACTTATTTGATATTTTTCTTCTTTGTTGGAGTAGGCCTGTATTGCTATGAATTTCTCTCTAAGCATTGCTTTTGCTGCATCCCATAAGAGTTGGTATGTTGTGTTTTCATTTTCATTTGTCTAGGTATTTTTTTTAAAGTTTTAACCTTTTATCTCTTTTTATTATTTATTTATTTATTTATTTATTTTGAGGAAGATTGGCCCTGTGCTAACATCTGTTGCCAATCTTCCTCTTTTTTTCTTTTTTTTCCTCCCCAAAGCCCCAGTACATAGTTGTATATCATAGTTGTAGAGTTGTAGCTCTTCTGTGTGGGACACCGCCTCAGCATGGCTTGATGAGCAGTGAGTAGGTCAGCGCCCAGGATCCGAACCAGCGAACCCTGGGCTGCCAAAGCAGAATGTGCGAACTTAACTGCTATGCCACCGGGCTGGCCCCTAGGTATTTTTTGATTTCTCCTTTGATTTCTTCATTGATCCAATGGTTGTTCAGTAGCATGTTGTTTAATCTCCACATATTTGTGAATTTCCTAGCCTTTTTGTTGTTGCTGATTTCTAGTTTCATAGCACTGTTGTCAGAAAAGATGCTTGATATGATTTCAGTCTTCTTAAATTTATTGAGACTTGCCTTGTTTCCCAATATATGGTGTATCTTTGAGAATGTTCCATGTGTACCTGAGAAGAATGTGTATTCTGCTGTTTTTGGATAGTATGTTCTGTATATATCTATTAAGTCCATCTGGTCTAGTATTTCATTTAAGGCCACTGTTTCCTTGTTGACTTTCTGTCTGGATGATTTATCCATTAATGTAAGTGGGGTGTTGACATCCCCTACTATTATTGTGTTGCTGTCAATTTCTCCCTTTAGATCTGTTAATAATTACTTTATATACTTTGGTGCTCCTATGTTAGGTGCATATATATTCATAAGTGTTATGTCCTCTGGTGGAATATCCTGTTTATCATTATATATTGCCCCTCATTATATATTGCCTCTCTTTGTCTTGCAGTGTCTTTTTTATCTTGAAGTCTGCTTTGTCTGATATAGGTATGGCAAAACTTGCTTTCTTTTGCTTGCCCCATTTGCTTGGAGTATCATCTTCCATCCCTTTACTCTGAGCCTATGTTTATCTTTAGAGCTGAGATTTGTTTCCTAGAGGCAGCATATTGTTGGGTCTTGTTTTTAATCCATCCAGCCACTCTGTGTCTTTTGATTGGAGAATTCAATCCATTTACATTCAGAGTGATTATTGATTTATGAGAGCTTAATACTTCCATTTTATCTCTTGTTTTCCAGTTGGTTTATATTTCCATTGCTTCTTTTCCCTTGTATTTCTGACTGCCATTTCAGCTTTGTGGTTTTCTGTGATGGTTTTCTCAGTTTTCTCTTTATGATTTGTGTCTCTGCTCTGATTTTTTGTTTACTCATCACCATGAGGTTTGTATAAAAGATCTCATAGATGAGATAATCCATTTTCTGATGACCTCTTATCTCCATTAGCCTAAGCAGGTTCCATCCCTTTCCCCTTCCCCTTTTGAGTTATTGTTGTCACAAATTGTTCTTTTCTGTGTTGTGAGTTTGTGACTAAATTGAAGTGTTTTTAGTTATTTTTGATGCTTTCTTTCCCTTTGTCTTTTATGTTATAATTAAAATGTTTACTAACCTATTCTGATATAGAGATGCAATATTCTGATTCTGTCTGTCTATTTATCTCCTTGCTCAAGGTTTTGTAAACTTTTGCTTTTTAGTTTCAGATGAGAGGGCTCCTTTTAATGTTTCTTGTAAGGCAGACCTAGTGGCGATGAACTCCCTCAGCTTTTGTTTATCGGCGAAAGTTTTTATTTCTCCATGGTATCTGAAGGATAATTTCACTGGATAGAGTATTCTTGGCTGAAAGTTTTTGTCTTTCAGTATTTTAAATATATCATTCCATTCTCTCCTAGCCTGTAAGGTTTCTGCTGAGAAATCCACTGAAAGCCTGATAGGGGTTTCGTTGTAGGTTATTTTCTTCTGCCTTGCTGTCCTTCATATTTTTTCTTTGTCATTGAGTTTTGCCATTTGCATTGATGTAATTAGGAGTTATATTGGCTTCATGTACTTGTAAGTCCAGTTCCTTCCCCAGGTTTGGGAAGTTCTCAGTATTATTTCCTTGAACAAGCTCTCTGCTCCTTTCTCCCTCTCTTCTCCCTCTTGATTACATATAATTCTTATGTTGCTTTTTGTAATTGAGTTGGATACTTCTTGAAGAATTTCTTCATTTTTAAAAAAATCTTAGTTCTCTGTCCTCCTCCACTTGAAGCATTTCTATATTTCTACCCTCTAAATCATTAATTCTGTCCTTCATAGTGTCAGCTCTATTTTTTATGGATTCTAGATTATTTTTATCTCATTAGTTGTGTTCTTCATATCCAGAATTTCTGTTTTTTTTTTTTTTTTAAGTTTCAGTCTCTTTGGTGAAGTATGCTTTCTGCTCATTAACTTTATTCCTGAGCTCATTGAACTGTCTTTATGAGTTTTCTTGTAATTCATTGAGTTTCTTTATGACAACTATTTTGAATTCTCTGTCATTTAGATTGTAAATTTCTGTGACTTCTAGATTGTGTTCTGGAGACTTGTCATTTTCCTTCTGCTCTGAAGTATTAATGTAGTTTTTCACGGTATTTGATGAATTGATCCTTTGCCGGCACATTTGTGGTAGTATCAGGTCACAGATTCCATCTGCCACAGCTGGGAGGAGCTAGGAGCTGTGTTTAATGATGCTGCCCAATCTGCTGGAAGTTGTGCCGGTAGGGCTGCTCTGTGGTTGCATTCTGGCTGCAGCTGCTTGGCAGGTCACACACGCATGTGCAGATGTAGCCTGTATCCTCTGCCGGCAGGTCACTCTGGTGCTGGTCTGCTGCGCTCAGCAGAGGACCAGCCTAGCTGGTGTGCTAGGCAGGAGGGGAGCGGCACTTTCTTTAGCATGTGTGCAGGCCAGCTCTGTGCTCATGGGCAGTTCGGCTGAGCTGCTGCCCTTGGTGGGGTTCCTTTCACGGGGGCTGAGCCATGCCACTCAGTGGGGAGTATTCCCATGGGCAGGGCCTCTGTGGCACAGTGGGCACTCCCGCAGGCTGGGCTACCATTCCAGAAGTTTTCACACGCAGGCCAGGCTGCCCCCGCCTCGACTTACTGTTGTGTGGCTGCTGTGTGAGGACCTGCGACCTAGATCGCTGCCACTGGGGCAGGGGAGCAGGAGGGGCCCACTCATCTAGTTCCTCTGCTTCCTGGGGATCCAGTCCTCCCACCTTCAGATGTATGGCTATGTGGATCTCTCAGACATCCTGTTGTGCTGTGTAGGGAATCCCCTGTTGTTTAATAAATGTCTGTTTAGTTGTAACTTAGAGGAGAGAGACAAAGGGAACAACTCACTCTTCCCTGATGCTAACGTCATTCCTGCAACCTACTTTTCAAGCCTCATCACTTGTTACTTTCTTCTACAAACTCCTGTTTCAGCCAGAGCCGGCTGCTCACTGCTTTGCTGTTTTCTCTCTCTGCTTTTTCCCTTCATCTCTAAATGTACCCCTATCTCCAAATCCTGTTTTTCCTTCAAGGCTTATCTCAAGTCCCTTTTGTGTACGAAGCCTTTCCTGACCTCTATAATCTGTATTCATCTTTTCTTCCTTTGAACTTGTAGCATGTATTAACTCTGGCACACATTTGGCTATTAATCCTATACCATGTGTTCTTGTTTTAGTGCTTAGTTTTTCACATCAGTATCTGTAGTCTTTTCAACCACATTATAAACTCTTTGAGGAAGAGGGCACCCTTCTTTGTATTCTCCACAATGCTTGGCATCTAGTAGGCATGCAATAAATATTGCTGTTTATACATTGTCATCCAGTATTTACATTCCTTATATCATAGCTACCATTTATTTAATTATATCGTTTAATCTTTACCATAACTTTGAGGAAAGGAGTATTTTGTATACTTTACAAGTGAGGAAACTGAGGCTCAGAGAAGTTCATGAACTTGCCAAAGCTACACAGTTTAAGTCATGAAGCCAGGATCCAAACCCAGATCTTTGGATTTAGTTACACACACTGTTTGCACTTTTTAGTAACTCTACCTCCTTATTAGTCTGATGTATGTTTTTGAGGGTGGAAGAGTGCTTAATACTTAACTTGCTATTACTTGCTGAATTAATGGCAGCAGAAGAAAAGGTGTGCAAACACAGAGTAGTGGTAATTGCTAGCGGGAATAATAAAACAGATGCAAACTGTGTCAGAGTTCACAGGAAAATAGAATTTCCCTTAATCTCGTTGATTACCGGTGGGATGACTCATCTTCCAGTTGTACATTGCTCTTAAGTTATTCAATATTGGTATAAGTTAG
Source organism: Ceratotherium simum simum (assembly GCF_057802395.1). Classification (NCBI taxonomy): domain Eukaryota; kingdom Metazoa; phylum Chordata; class Mammalia; order Perissodactyla; family Rhinocerotidae; genus Ceratotherium; species Ceratotherium simum. The sequence goes on along the minus strand of NC_141902.1, from coordinate 14,325,015 downwards.
ACCTGGGAGGGAAAACCACTGATGAGATGTACAAGACACGTCATTTGAGCCAGTGAGTGTTCCTGGGATATCCCCCAGATTTCTACCTGAGTAGTCTTGCCTCTCCCATTTACTATTTGACTCTTTCACCTTTTGGGTTTCTTTCAGAGTAAAATCACTTCCCATTTCCTTTCTGCCATTCACATGGACAGCTTCCTTAGGCTACTTTGTTACTGCTGCAATTCACTGTATGCCTATTTAACATTAGTTGGATTTAGTGTCATTTAACTGAGGAACTAGAAATTCCAGGAATTTAAAATTTTCCCTTCTCTAGTCTTGATTTTTTTCTTTAAAAGAGGACAACCCAAACTATTTTCTTTTTTAATTAGCAATAAAATTGAGTATAGATGATAGTGTATTCTGCGTCATACTGTGAGAAAATTTTAAACTTTTATGGCTTTGGCAGATATAACTGATAAATTTGTTGTTTCTGCTTTATAAACAAAAGAAATAGCTCATTCAGCTCTAAAGTAATGAGTTAAGTAGGAGTCAGAAATAGAGGTTCTGTATTTTTCATGTAGTTATTAACTTGGTCTTTTTTCCCTCGACCTGTCAGTTTTCTCCTAGGATTGTTTTGAGGATAGAATCAGAAAATACATGCACATTGTAAAGCATCAAGTAATCTACAAGAATGCACTACAGGCAATCTCCAGCAGAGAACACTTGATTTATGAATCATCTATACATGGGTACTGCAAGGGCAGTGAATGTAGTCGCAATCTAGAGCCCTTCTTAAGGGGATAGGCTGAATGGTCTCTTTGGCCTCTAAATCAGAACGCCTGGGAACAAATGAAACGTAGACATGCTTTTCTTATGCCTGTGGAGGCAGTTAGGTTACTGGTACTTACAGGGATCCATCTACTCTATGGCCATATGCAGACAGGAGCCCATTTCTGAGTCAGGAACAGGAAGCAGGGAAAGTTACTTTCCTGGTATCCTGTATTAAAATCCAAAGAGTTATAAATGGTGACAAACCATTGGTAAAACTTGTACAGTACGTTACCTAAAGCACATATAGAGGTAATATAGACCTTTTATAGTCAAATCGTTTCATTTTATTGAGTCCTGACAATAGCCTTCTGAAGTAGTTAGCCCCAGTTTATAGTTGAGGAACCTGAGGCCCAGAAAAGTGAAGTGACTTGACCAAAGTCTTATAAGCTAATGGCTGGCCTAGCTGAGAAGGTGCAAACCCAGGTTGGCTTATCACTAGTCCAGGCTCCTTCAGCACCCTCACAGCTCCTCTGAGGGCTTGTGCATGTAACTGAAGAGGATAATAATAATATGATATACAAACTTATTGTTAAAGGAAGCATTTTGATTTTGGTCACTTTTTCAGAGTGAACAATGAAAAATCTATAAGACTCTTAAAAAGAGCCTCGGGCAACTCCCTGTGTAATTGCTTTTCTCTGGAAATTCTTTTTGAGTTCTCATAGTTAAGTTCTATCTACATATAGTGCTCAATTTTTATTCAAGCCATTTCTCTCCCTTATTTGAAAAATGTGTTTACTTTCTGATTTCTTTTTAAAAAGTTTTTCAGTGAGTCTTATCTCTGCAACATTTTTATTTTGTTTTGTTTGCGGATCACCCAGTGAAAAGACTTAAATATTCTTCATGTTTGCTTCCAAGGAAGCAGGGAAGTTCAGCCCCACGTTGGTGCTTTAGAGCGGGTTCCTGGTTGGTTGTGCAGCAGAGGGGATTTCCAGGGTGTGTAAGCGTGGATGAACTCCTTGAACTGAAAGCAGAATTAAAAAAAAAAAAGTGGTTAACAGCATTTCTGGATTTGTAGGATCCAAGCCAGTTATTGCCTTTCCATGCCTCATTCGTTCATTCCTTTCTAATTTGGGAGCAAGATTCTGCGATGAAAAATACATTGTCTTTTTGCCTTTCTTTTAGCTATTCTCTGTAAGTCTGTTAGAATATGATATGAAAGGGAAGAAGAGTGGGATTAAAAAGAATATAGCTTTTTGTTCTGCCTAGAAATTTGATTTCTAAACTGTCTTTACCTGAATAAGAGCTATTTCCCAAAGCCCAGGCAAGAATTAAGAAATAACTTTATACTTGTGAGTAAATTCCATTCTGTCTGGGGTATTTAGTAGAAAAATCTGCTTGGAAATATACTTAGCTGCTAGAGAACATGTGTCTTTAACTCTTGATTCTAGATGGTTGAGAATTCTTTAGTGAAACCTTTTTAGTCCTTTATGTAATTGATAGTGGGCTATCACTTTGTATTTCAAGACAAAAAAATAGATTAACTTCTTCCTTCTTCCCACCACTCCTCTTCCTCCTCTCTTTTTTTCATTGTGTAGAATGACCATAATTTAGTTACTTAGTTAGCCTTCTCTTAATGAATATTTAGGTTATTTTAAGTCTTTTACTATTAAAAAAATGCCACAATGAATCATCTTACACATTCGTAATTTCTCACATATTCTAATATAGCTGTAAGATAGCTTCCTGCAAATTGAATTGCTGGGGCAATGGGGACGTACCAATTTTGATTGGCCTTCATGGAAATTTTATCAGTATACATGCATACTAAGCAACAGAGTGTGAGAATTCTTGTTTCTCCACACCTTTGTGTTCTGGTGTGCCGTCACACGTTTTGATCTCTGCCTATCTGAAGTGAAAATGGAATCTCAGTATAGGGTTAATTTACATTTTTCTTAATAAGTAAGTCGAGTATCTTTTCATGGGCTTAAAAGCCACTTGTATTTCTTTTCTGCAAACTGCTTGTTCTGTCCTCTGTCCTGCCCATTTTTTACTTGAATTATTGAGGGTTTTTTATTGATTTGGAGGGTCTCTTTATTTGAAAAATTGTTATTTGAATTATAATTTTTTGAGGCCTTTTTTTTTACTTGCAATTTTTTTTCCATGCACATTTTAATTTTTTTTATTTTTATTGTTATTTTTTTTGTGAGGAAGATTAGCCCTGAGCTAACATCCAATGCCAATACTCCTCTTTTTGCTGAGGAAGATTGGCCCTGGGCTAACATCCATGCCCATCTTCCTCTACTTTATATGTGACGCCGCCACAGCATGGCTTCACAAGCGCTGTGTCGGTGTGCGCCCAGGATCCCAACCTTCGAACCCCGAGCCACCAAAGCAGAGTGTGTGCGCTTAACCGCTATGCCACCAGGCTGGCCCCTCCATGCACATTTTTAAATAGTTAAATTTATCAAACTTTTCTTTTATGGCTCCTGAGTTTCATATTTAGAAAGGCCTTTTCCATTACAAGATTATGTGAGAACAAACAACAAAGACAAACAAAAAACCTCCTTTTCCCCCCTACTACTTGTTTTTCCTTTAAATTTTTGATCTATTTGGAATTTTTCTGGTGTAAATGAGGTATAGTTCCAACTTGATTTTTTTCCCAGCTAATTACCCAATTGTGTCAACACCTTTTATCTAAAAACCCATCTTTTCCCCCACTAGGTTGGAATGCCACTTTTAGCATATATTAAATTCCCATATATTTGGGTCTGTTTCTGGATTTTCTGTTCTGATTCATTAATCTGTGTGCATGACCACACCATTTTGGTTATTGTGGTTTTATAATATGTCTTACTATATAGAAGAGCTAATGTGTAGATCTGGGTTTTGGCCCTTTCTTTAATAAACTTTCAAGGGGCAAATATTATAGATCTATGATAAAATATATTAATAATGTTCCCTGGGGCAAAATCGTGTTTTGTATATGTGACAGAGTCCCATTACCAATGGCTTTTAAAAATTTTTAATCACAACTCAAGTACAAAATACATTTTATGTAACAACCCATTTTCTAACTGAAAAAAAAATTTTTACATACAAAAAATTACGTACCCTTGCTACGTGTTGCATTCTATTTTAATTGTTTACTTCCCCCCAAAATTCTGGTTGCAGCCTGTTAAATTGATTTCACAACCCAGTGGGTTGTAACCTACAGTTGAAAAATACCTCATTAGACTTCTATTCAGGTGAAATCCCATTCGTCCTTATTAGTCTTTTTTGGGGTGGGGAATGAGAGAAGGAGGGATCTCTCTCCCTAAATAAACTAGGGAGACCACATCAAAGCAAGCAGGATTTCTGAATAAAAGATCTCATGAAGGACATTTGCATTTCTCTTTCATTGTTTGCAAGTACCTTACAGGGGATGGCAGTAGTCTTGATTGGCATGCCTTGCTAAAGAACATAGGCCACAACTTAATAATATGTACTGTCCAGGAAGAAGGAAAAACTGTTACAAGGCAGATGCCAGGAGGCTCAGGCCCATGTAGGGACTACTCCACTAACTTCAAACAGTTGTTTTGTTGTCTTCTTGCTTTTGGGGTTCCCAGCTTGATTTTCGTTGCTCTGAGATGTAATAGAACAGATGAGAGCATGGACTTCTAGGTTTTGAATCCCACATCCACCACTTAGTAGTTATGTGACCTACTTAACTTCTCTGTGCTTTAGTCTCCTAATCTCTTAAGTGGGGAAAATGGTAATACCTATCTCATACCATTGGTAGAAAAACAAGAGAGTTAATAGATGGAAATCACGTAGAATTCTTGTTTTTGTATATTTTTGTGATCTACATGGCACATGGAAAGCTCTGTAAAAGTCTTGTGTTATTATTATTATTTGGCCTGGATATATATATATAGGATTTTTTTCTTCAACCCCAAAATTAAAAATTTTATGGGAAGAAAACTAGGTAAATTTTATCAAGTTTCCCTGAATCTCATGAGTCCTTAAAAACTTAGATATTTTTTAATCTTAGGAAAGATTTTTTTCTTTAATGATTAGTTCTCATCTTTTTGTTCTGATTTATTCCTTGGGAACACCCTTGTGAGGCTTAAGTTGGATCTCTACTCTCTGTCCTTCATATCTATAATGTTCTTTCTCTTAACATTCTCTTTTTGTTCTTTTCTTCTGCATTCTAGTAGAATTTCTCAGAGTTTGTGCTGCATTTCACAAAATCCATGTTCTAGTATATTACTTCCAATCTTTACAGCTTTCAGTGAAGACTTTAATTCTGCTCTTGCATTTCTATTTTATTTTTGCCAGATCTCTTTGTATCTCTTGCTGTTCTCCCCTGAAAGCTCATTGCTCTTTCTTCATAGATGCAACCAAGTTTGTCTTCTTATTTATTAAGAGGACAATAATAAAATATGTTCTCTGCCTATTGCCTAAGTTTTTGGTGTTTCCCAGGGCTCTGGTTTCCCAGGGCTTCCTTCCTCTTTTCCTACTCTACCCACTCTCCTCGTTCGTTTTCACCCACTTCTCTGGTGTTCTCTACCCCCTGTATGCCAGGGACTCACAGATGTGTATAGCTCCAGCCCTCGCATTCTCACAGAACCCCAAACTTCCTGCTGGACATTTTCCTGAATAATATTCTTTCAGTGACAGGCTAAGAGTGGTAAATTATTTTAGTCTTTCTCTGAAAATACCTACTTGAATCATAGTTTAACTATATAGAATTCAGTATTTTTCCTCAACACTTTGAAGATACAGGCCAGAAAACAATATAATACTATTTTAGTTACTATTGAGAAATTTGCTTTCGGTCCAATTTTTGTTCCATTTTAGATCTTCTCCCTTGTCCTCATTGCTCTGAAGATTTTTTTCTTCATTCTGCTGTTTCACTATGTTGTGTATGTATGGTTGCATTTATTTTTCCTTCTTGGGATTCACTGAGCTTCGTGAATCTCAGGTTTCAAGTCTTGAATCAATTCTGAATAATTCTCAGGCCTTATATCTTCAAATATTGCTTCTCCTGAAATTCCTATTAGACTTTTGTTGGACTCTTTCCCTCTCTCCTTCATGTCTCTTACTCCCTCTTTCATATATTTCATCTCTTTATCTCTGTGAATTGCATTCCGGGTAACTTCTTCAGATCTATTTTCTAGTTCACTATTTCTCACTTCAGATCTGTCTGTTCTTCTCTCTACTCATTCATTTAGGGGTTTTTCCCCTAATGTTGCAGTAATTTACGGACCATAACATTGACCCATTTTAAGTGTACAGTTCAATGATTTTGAGTAAATTTATACACTTGTGTGACATCACCCCAATTCAGTTTTCAAATACTTCTATCACCCCTAAAAGTTTCATCATGCCCTTTTGAGGTCACTTCCTGCTCCTGCTCCTAGCCCCAGCAACCACTGACCTGCTCTCTGTCTCTGTAGTTTTGCCTTCACTAAAAATTTCATATAATTTTTTGTTTTTCTTTCACTTAATATAATGTTGTTTGTTTTTACAATATATTAGATTTCATTTTAAATATAATTTTTTGAGTTTATTTTGTTACATGTATCAGTAGTTCCTTTTCATTGCCAAGTATGTTTCAGTGTCTGAATACACCACAATTTGTTTATTCACCAGCTGATGGATATTTGGATTTT